>NW_020838002.1:6070669-6201163 GCF_003676395.1 Aethalodelphis obliquidens | reverse complement strand
AAAAAAAAAAAAAAAAAAAAAAAAAAACTACAATGAGGTATCACCTCACACCGGTCAAAATGGCCATCACCAAAAAATCTACAAACAATAAATGCTGGAGAGGGTGTGGAGAAAAGGGAACCCTCTTGCACTGTTGGTGGGAATGTAAATTGATACAGCCACTATGGAGAACAGTAGAATAGAAAAACAGAATTACCATATGACCCAGCAATCCCACAACTGGGCATATACCCTGAGAAAACCATAATTCAAAAAGACACATGCACCCCAATGTTCACTGCAGCACTAATTACAGGTCATGGAAGCAACCTAAATGCCCATTGACAGATGAATGGATAAAGAAGATGTGGTACATATACATACAATGGAATATTACTCAACCATAAAAAGGAACGAAATTGGGTCATTTGTAGAGACGTGGGTGGACCTAGAGACTGTCATACAGAGTGAAGTAAGTCAGAAAGAGAAAAACAAATATCGTATATTAATGCATATATGTGGAATCTAGAAAAATGGTACAGATGAACCTGTTTGCAAGGCAGAAATTGAGACACAGATGTAGGGAACCAATGTATGGACACCAAGGGGGGAAAGTGGCGGGGTGGCATGAATTGGGAGATTGGGACTGACATATATACATTATTATGTATAAAACAGATAACTAATGAGAACCTGCTATATATAGCACAGGGAACTTGACTCCTCTTTGCTGTACAGCAGAAACTAACACAACACTCTAAAACAACTATATCCCAATTAAAAAAAAACAAAACACCTTGATGATCCTACCCTATGACCCAGAAATCCCACACCTGGAATCTTTCCTTAAAAAAATACCACAGGCAGATGTCTATATAAGAGTGCTCACCGGGGTACCATTTGAAACAAGACTCAAAGCAACGGCTGCTCAATCTATTGTAGACTCCATGGTCATACCAGTTTTGGAAAATGAAGCTGATTCTCCTGTACTGACATGGAAAACTTGCCATGATACAGAAAATAAAAGCAGTAGACCACTGTGGGTATGTGATGTCTATGTCCACATAAGCCCATGGAAAAACTGGGAAGGATCCAGGCCAAGCCTTTCAGCTGTGGAAGAGGGGAAGGTTTGTACATTGATCTTGTATCCTACAAACCCTCCCAAACTTGTTTTTTTCCTTATCTGCAAATAGGGATAGTCTTCCCTTTTTCCTTTTGGAAAGAGAGAGTTTTAAATTTCTTTAACAGAGATCCTCCAACTTGGCTGCCCACCAGCATCACTTGGGAGGCTTTTAAAATCTCACAGTGGTACCCAGAACAATTACATCAGAACCTGAGGGTGAAACCTGGGCATCGGGTTTGTTTTTTTTTCCCACTGTGCAGTCAAGTTGGGGAAGTCACTGTTCTGGAACAACCTGCACACGCCCGCAAAAAGGTGGTGGCAGATTATGGAGATTTGCTTTCTGTTCGACGTCCTTCACATAAAAATAAATAAATAAATAAAATGAAATGTGAGAAGGAAAAGAGGTTACGGGGGACGGGCACACTCAGGATAAGGCCCATTATCAGGAAATCAAGTCCCACCCAACAGATCACCTGCCACAGGAAGTGGGGCTGGGGTCTGAACACAGGTTTTCTCCTCGTCAGTAAAGTTATATTCTAATTCCTTATTATTCTAATCCCATTTCAGCAGGGCTTATAGCTGTGATTCCCATAGTATTCCAGCAATTCTCTGCTCTTAGGTAAAAGACTAAATGGAATGGGATGGAGAGGAAGAAAAAGAATCCTATGTCTTAACTACCCATAGGGGGCAGTCTCCTCACTTTACACACCAAGGACCCAAGGCCACAGACTTACATTGGGGGGTGTGTGTGTGTGTGTGTGTGTGTGTGTAAGGGGGGAGTTGCTACCAAGACATAAACTGCTTCTCAAAATAGCTGGAAGAAGCCCCCCCCCTTTGGAAGTAAAAGCCAATCACAGGGGTCTGCTCTCCAGCAGGTGTCCCCATCCAACCCCCAGGATCCCAGAAGCTGGCTACACTACAGTAAGGCAGAGGCCCAACACAAACCACCAGTCTAGCTCTGGTTCTGCACTCCACGAGGTCCACACCGCGACCCAGACCACAGCCCACCACGCCCCTGGCCTCCCCTGCGGCCTCATCTGTTCCGTTCCCAGCCCCAGTTCAGATTGAACGCACAGAACCAGACACCTGGGGCCAGGACACGTGTTCCCTGCCTGCTGCTCTGTAGCCCAGGGACACCGCTGCCACCTGCCCACCTAACCCTGCCAGCCGAGCTCGGTCCCCAAGAGACTAAGGCACAAGCCCCCGGATCCACCATCTATAGCCCCCCCACCGCCCCCCAACAGGCTACTCAGCTAATGACAGCTCAGGAGACACGTTCTGCATTTCCAAGCCAGACAAATACCCCGTTGTTGTGCCAGAAGGGCCTCAGAGAAGGGGGGTGATGCTGCCACCGTGAAGCAGTGTCAGCCACCCCACAGGACCCTGAATGTCCCACCTGATCCCAGTGGCCACCACTCACCCCAGGGACTAGCGCTGGGGCGCCAGGAGCTGCTGCTTCTACGTGGGGAGCAGCAGTGGCCCCTCTTCTCCACGCCCACAGGGACAGGAACCGCCCGACAGGGAGAGCTCCAGGCGCTTGAGAAAAGAAGTATGAGATCCCCAGAAAGAAGGGGAACACAGGGCTCGTGTACTTTTTCCCAGCAACCAGGGGACCGTGAATAGCCTCAGGAGCCAGCTCCACCGAGAACAGAGCCAGGGGCCGCCGGGATCAGCAGACACCCCACCCAAAGGTGGCGGGTTCAGGAGGCTAGTGGGTTTCACCAAGGGCGCGGCGGCCTGGGGGCACCTCACGGGGAGTCCCACTTCTCACGAGTCAAGGAAAGTCCCTCACTTCCTCGGCCCTTCAACTTGGAAGGGCCCTACCTGAGCCAATTCACTCAGACAGACTTGTGCATCGGTAAGGCACCGTTTTCCCTGCTCCACCCGGTCTGATAGGCCTGGACAGGGGGTGCAGGATGTACCCACCTTCCCTGAATCCTGAAGGGGCTGCCTTCACGCACACACACAGCGGCAGCCCTCACGAGGCCCGCTGCTACCTTCCTTCTCTGGGCACAGACTCATGTATGAGCTGCTCTCTTTGCCCTGGTTTTGTGTGCATGTGGTTTTTTTTTTTTCTTTTTTAAACCTGAACCTCTGAAGAGGTTTGTAGTGGCATTTAACACTGGAGGTCTAACGGCCTTCACACTCGCTCACTAGTGAAGATGGCCTCCTCCCCCAGGGCCTCCCACCCCAGGCCCAGGACACTCAGGCGCAGGAAAAACCTTGCAGAAGAATGCAGAGCCGGCCCTAGCACTGGTGGGGAGGAGACCTGGCTATTTTGAATCTGGCTGCCTGCTTATTTTTAGCAGGTCCATTTGCTGGGAAATAGATGCAGGCTGGCTGGCCGCCCAGTGGTCACACAGAGCTCAATGCAGGCAGGTGCCACAGCCCCCCAAGGCTGCAGCATTCACCTGGGTCAGTCCAGGTCCTAAGAAGACGTCTTCCTTCTCCCAGAGGAGCAGGCAGCTTCTCAGAACAGCTTACCTCTGGAGAAGTAATGGTCTCACTCCCAAGCGTGATGACCAGGGCAGTCACTGCAGTCTAGAGCCTTCTGCTAAATAAGAAGGCAGATCTTTGCGAGATTTACTAAACGAGAAAACAAAGAGTGTTGGTTCCATTAAATCAATTTGGCTGTGGTTATTGTGGGAAAAGAGCTGCGTGTGATTAATGATGGGGGGGGAAATCGACCCTAAAACAAGAGCTTAGGGGGCCAAGAGCCTTACAAGTCCAGTGTGGGCTTGGGCCTGGCCAGTGAAGCCAGATCTACTCTATGATCCGGGTCTTAGTTGCGGCATGCATGCGGGATCCAGTTCCCCGACCAGGGATCGAACCCAGGCCCCCTACAATGGGAGCGCAGAGTCTTACCAGCGGGCCACCAGGGAAGTCCCTACTCTGTGTTCTGAGTGGGCTTTTAAACACTCTCCAAGAAATCTGAACATTTCTTCCATTATTCCAGCATTACATGTTCACTTTTGCTGAAGACGGTCCCTGGGTGTTCACCAACAGGGGGCGCAAGACAGCCCATCTCTGGAGTGTCCAGCACATCAAATTCTTGCTAAGGGGCTTCCCCTCTTGAAGGGGGCCTTCCAAGGACAGGGAACAGCTACATGACTCAGAACCTAAAGCCTAGCACTTGCTGCCGCTGCATTCAGAGAATAACGGCAGGCTGCTGGCTGGGCCCATGTCGTCCCCCACCTGCCCCCCACCCCAGAGGTCTTTACAAGACTACAAGGGTGTCTCTGGGTTTGTACAGGATGCATTTACCCAATTCCTCATCAGGTTGAGCTTCCGCACATACAAATACGTTTAAGTCGCTGCAAGAAAACGCTTCTGGCCACCAGAAGCTCACAGTCCGGATGGAGGAATCTCTCTCTCTCACACACAGATGCACCGAGCTGAGCCTGACTTCGGAAGTGGGCAAAGAGAACACAAGGAGGCTGTCTCAAGGAAGGCCATGACTTCCTTAGGCTGTAATGGTGGGCTAACAGCATAAATTAAGGTTCTAAACCCAAGATGCCTTGGGGGGGTGGAGCGCGCAGCAGAGTAGAGCAGGATAAGTCCGGGAGCTGGAGCCGAATGGCTGGCAGGGCCGGACAAATGGTGTTTGACCTCTGCTGTCAGGACAACGGGAAGAAGCCGTGGCAGCTGTGGCACGGTCAAAGCAGAGCAGGTCACAAGAGGCAAAGGCCTGAGCCGCCCCCGAGGGGGGACTGCAGTCCAGGACTGGTGGCCACTTAAGGCACAGGGGGCCCCTGAGCGCTGGAAACGTGACCAGTGTTGACTGGGGGACTGAATCTTAAAGTTTATTTGATGTTAATGTACATCTTAAACAGCCACATACAGCTGGTGGCTACCTAGTGGACAGCGCAGTGCTAGGTGGTGTCCCCGAAGACCTGAAGGAAACACAAGGGCTGGATAAACGCTGCAACGGCCAGCGCCTACCTTGCTGAGCAGAGCATGGTCCTGCCCCTGGGGGTGGGGGACGATGGTGAGCTGGGCCACTGACCCTCAGCAGCATGGCTGGGGCCCAGGAATCACAGCGCTGGGGCCATGCCTCAGGCGGCTGGTCTCGCCCAGCCGTGTTCACAGGGTTGTTACCTTCATCCTTAGGGGCCTGGATGGGCTGTGACTCATGTTGGCACCCTAAAGACTCCAAATTAGCTCACAGTGAGGACTGTCCCCCACACCCTCCATTGTGATGGCCCAGCACAGCGGCCAGGGGAGCTAGACCAACCACACTGCCCGTTCTGGGTGGACCAGCTGTCCCACGAAAGTCACAGAACACTTCCAGTCTGCTTTCCGGGAGACCAGAGGCTTCGCCCAGTAACATCTGGGTGGGAGAACCTGCTCACTGAAGCCTCCTCCAACCAAAGCGGAAACTCGGGGTCCAGTACCTGAGCTCCAGGTAAGAAGAGTCAGAAGCAAAAAAATCCCATCTGGACATGGTCTCAAATTAAGAGCTCTTCCTCCTCCAGCTCAATTGAAAATTAAACTTCCACTTAGGAAAACTCGAGAAATCAGGGACCCACGCAGGGTTAACTGCCCAACCTCTCTCCTCCTCCTCTGACCAAACCCACAGCCATCCAGTCTCACCAGGCTTCAGATGATATGGGAAAATCAGCATCTCCTACAAAGGACTTCCCATTGCTTCCCTTGGGGGTAGGGATGTGGTTCTTAAAAACGTGAAAGACTATGTCACATCCATCCTGCCCCTTATCCCTGGCTCCTGGCAACCTTCTTGCTTTACAAGTGAATTCTGACAGGTTTCTGAGGACAGTGATAGAGCAGGGGCCAGGAAACTGTTCCCAGGCACATGGAGTTCCCACCCATGACCACAGAACACAAGACTGCCCAAAAGGTATGCAGGTGTGCTCTGACAACACGCTCACCTGAAAGCTAATAAGGACGGCATGTGCCTTCAGAAGGAATCAGAAAAGATGCTGCTATGAGGCAAAAGACCCTTCCCACCACCATCTCGGGTGGGAAAAGCAAAGAGGTAAGACAATGGCTTTCCAAATGGCAGACAGTGCAATATGACCAATCCCATAAAGGCACATAACGTAATTTCTACTCAACAAACATTCATCGGTACCAACAGAGTACAGAGCTCGGTGCGACACAGACAGGAATCAACAAACGCACTGCCCTCTTTCAAGACTTTCAATTCCTTTGGGGGCAAAACCCCCAATGACCTCTGCTCCAGTGGGCCTGGTACTGCCACCCTCTGCCACAGCCCAAAAGTCAGGCAAATGTCCTGGCTGGGCCAGGGGGCGGCGGTAGGAATCAGGCTGCCAGACACCCCAAATTAGGATGTTCTAGTGTCCTGGGGTGAGAGATGAAAGGACGTCAGCCTTAATGGCAGTGCCATGGGAGCCAAGGGGGCGGGGGTGCCCCCTTCAGCATGCAGACTTTCATTCTCACCACGACTTGGTACCCAGGTCCAGATCCCCTCTCATTTCAACTACTCCTGAAGTAAAGGCCGGCCTTTTGCTGGTGTGGCAGAAGGGACCTGGGGGCCTGGTTGTCTCTGCCGTCTTTCCACCAACCCTCAGCCTTCAGCTGCACGGCTCCAACCCCTGCCTTCAAAGGGGCTTGTCCTTGGGCACAGATCAGCATGCTTCTGGTTGGCTGCCCACCCTCGCACACTTTCTCACCAAGACGAGGGAGTAAAACAAGAAAGGAGGGGGCACCAATCCAGGAAGCAACACAAGAGAAGGGGAGAAGGAAGTCCCAGGATGCAGGGGAAGCAGAGCCAGGGGACCGGGGATGCTTCCCAGGAGCGACTCGGAACTGCTGAGTCTGCAGTAAGTTTAAGCACGAGAGGAGCTTCCCGAGAGGAGCTTCCGGGCAATCGACCCGCAGTGGCCAAGGCCCAGGGGTGAGTCAGAGAACTGGTGAGACATACAAAGAAAACCAAGCTAAGGAAACAAAGGAAATTAACTAGGAGAAGAGAAGGGAGGGGGGAGACAAGAAAGGAAATAGGATTGCAGCCATAGCAATATTTAGATCACAACACTGTCATGTGACCAAATGTTGGGTTACCTCTATACTGAGAGGATGAGGGGGGAAAAAGTGTAGGAATGGGCCAAGTCCTTATCTTGCAGAGCAGAAAAACAAAACAGATAATATTTTTAAAAAGGAAGGAAGGAAAAAAAGGAGTAGTATACTATTTAGAAATACAGTCAGCCCTCCCTGTCTGTGGATGCAGAACCCGAGGACAGAGGCTGTAAGGGATTTGAGCATCCGCAGATTTTGCTTATCTGCGGGGGTCCTGGAACAAACGCCCCAGGAGACCAAGAGTCAACTGTGTAGAGGTAAGTGGCAGGGAGGCCGGCTGCCTCTAGAAGAGAACAGGACAGGGTGGGGAAGCACTCCAAGCAAAGGGCTGTTCTTTCAAAGCTTACCAGAGTCAAAAGTCAAATCTGTCTACAAGCAACGCTTTGACAGAAAATTAATACGTTCTTAAGTATTACCTACAATGGATGCTCTACTACCATACAACTTTATGTTTCTTGTTAACCATTGTAACAAATATGTATTAGTGCCAATTCATCTTTTTTTTTTTTTTTTTTACGGTACGTGGGCCTCTCACTGCTCTGGCCTCTCCGTTGCGGAGCACAGGCTCCGGACGCGCAGGCTCAGCGGCCACGGCTCACGGGCCCAGCCGCTCTGCAGCATGTGGGATCTCCCCGGACCAGGGCACGAACCCATGTCCCCTGCATCAGCAGGCGGACTCTCAACCACTGAGCCACCAGGGAGGCCCCCAATTCATCTATGCACAAACTTATACTGCTTTATTTTCCCATAATAACTGATACCAACCTTCCTTCAGAAAACCCCCAACTGCCCCGCTGACATACAGTAACACTCAGAAAGAGAACATGCTTACTGACAGCTAGACCCTTTCAGAGACAAGGCATATGATCCCCCCACCCCGGTGAGGTCACACCAACCCCCCAGGGCTAGCCATTTAATAAAGATTTTAATACCCACAGCGAGCCAGGTTCCACTGGGGTTGGGGGCAGGGAGGTGGGGGAGCCCTCCGGAAGCAAAGGTAGAAGGAGGGGTAGGGAGTCACATTTCAGATGAGATAATACCGCAAAGAAGCCGGAACCTGCAGCCTCTCTCAACAGATTCAGACAGCTGAGCCCTAGGCATCCCCTGCACGTAATGAATTAACCAGACTCCTGTGCATCCAGAATGGTACTAGTTGGGAGAGCTGAGAAAGCCAATCACTTTCTGTGTTGCGTAGATTAAACGAGGAACCCAGGCTGACGAAGGCTGGATCAAGTGTGCCTGGGAGAGGGGGAGCTTTAGACAGAATGGTCAAGGAAGGTCTCTCTGCAGAGGTGGCAGGAGAGTGAACAGCAAGGAGCGGCTCTGCCAAGATCCTGAGAGGACAGGGAAAGGAGAGGGGGAGAAGGTTCCAGCGGGGAGAAGACGTGCCAACAACCTAAGGCAGGAACAAGCCTGGCTGACTCAAGAGACAGCAAGAAGGGGAGGCAAAGACGAGGCTGGAGGGCCGCTGCCAGAGAAACTGCTCCCCAGCATCGCTGCGCAGAAGCCACGCTGAAGGTTAAGAACCTGGAAGACCAGGTTCACCCAACTCCCTCCAGAGAGGGGGACCGACTTGCCCGAAAAGCCAGGGGACTGTAGTTTCTGAATGAACAGAAGTCGACTGCAGCGTCCGCTCCAGGACAGAGTGCCTCTGTGGCTGGTAGCATGGCAGGCACGTACTGTGTGAGCCAACGGAGGTTCGCTCTGAGTTCTCAGCGAATGCATCTGCCAGGAAGCCCTGGGGTTGTTAGCCCTGGAGGACCGCAGCTAAGCCCTCACCCACAGTGCCTCCACACCCTCAAGTGCATCTGTCCCAATAAGGTGGCCCAGCCCCCCTCTGGGGGTGGGGGTGGGGTTGCGGATGGAGGACAGAGACAGACACACACACACACAGAAGTCCCTGCCACTTCTTTGAATCGGACTTTGCGAAAACAACCTTGTTCTCCAGCCAACGTAAACCATAGGCAACAGAGGACCTTATATGGCTCTAAGCTTTCTTAATCAGAAACAAGAGAGATGGGCTGGAGCTGGCAGCTCCAAGTTAGAGGGAAGAAGGGACAAGAAAGGGGGGAGAATGGAGGGCAGCGAGGAACAAAACTTGTTTGTCAAACCCCTTTTTCGTATCTCTTCAGCCTCAGTGGCTTCCCAGTAAGAATTCCTGCTGAAGGGCATGGGTTTGCCTTCTCTCGTGGTTTTATTTTGGCTTAAGTCAGAGGATGCCAGTTATGAGGCTGCCGCGGATTCATAGTTTTACAGAGTTTTTAGTGGCCTGTCCTCAGGCTGGGTGACTTCCCACGAAGACAGAACTAATGTGATTTCCTGAGAAATCGGCTGCTGGGTCGTCCTTCCCTAGGACAGCAATCCTGACCTAGGAGTGCCGGCTCACTGGGCTGCCTCGGTCACATGCCTGCCTGGCCCGGGAGGCAGGGGTGGGTCCTTGCCACAGGTCCAGATAGAAAAAGCAGCCCAGGGACCTCTTAAGTGACCGCACACACATACACACCCCCCATGACAGTCTCTAGGGTGGCTTTATTCTCCTTCCTCCCCTGATCAGGAGAGGCAGCAGCTCTGGCACCAGGACCTGCCCCGTACACTGAAGCCACATGCACTTGGCCCTCCTAAAGGATACCACCTGCTAAAAATAGCATGATAGCACATGCTTGGCTGGGCGGGCCTCACCAAAGTCAAAGGACAAAGCAAGGAGGTTAGTCTCAGCATGGCCTCTCCTCACTAGAGACAGAGCTCACGCCCATCCCAGTGCAGCTCAGGGCAAGCCACTCCTCTCTCTCAGGAGGGGCAGGAAGGGGGAGGGGCAGGAGATCTGTCTTCCCAGCCAAGGCTGGAGGGAAGGGGGCGGGGACAGGGCAGCGTGCTGAGAGCTGAGGGCTGGGCTTGAAGGGATCCTGCTGCCTGCTCCAACAGGGAGCAAGCCAAGCTACTCTCAGGCGATGGCCTGTTGAGGCCAGGGGATGGTCTCGAAACCCTGTGTGAGGTCTGACAGGCCACACTATTACTAGCCAGGGAATGAGTGACTTTAAGGCTGCCTTTTCAACCAGGTGATCAAACTAGCCAGAGTCTCTAGAGCAGTTTTCCAGGCCCTAAGGCATGGTTATGCAGCTCGAAGGCACTGGCCGGTTGCACAATTCTGATAAAACACTTGCCTTAAAGATCCTTAACTTCTGTTTCCTGTAAAATGATAACATCCAAAGAAATGGGATACAAATACCTCCCTCCTAGGGCTGAATGAGGCTGTAATGACCTAACAGTCTGACTCAGTTTGTGGGATTTTATTCTTTTAAAAACCCAGTTTCACTTTCTGGATGAGGATGGAGGGGTAATGGGGCAGTTAACAAGAAACAGCCTCTAAGCAGGGAGCTAGAGATACTGAACCCTGATCTAAGCCCCAAGACTGCCCAGTCCTGTGCCCTGGGATCAGCTTACCTTCCTTAGGGCCTCTGTTTCCACATACACAAACTAGAAATTCTTTTTTTTTTTTAATTAATTAATTTATCTTTGGCTGCATTGGGTCTTCATTGCTACGCACGGGCTTTCTCTAGTTGCTACTCTTCATTGTGGTGCGTGGGCTTCTCATTGCAGTGGCTTCTCTGGTTGTGGAGCACGGGCTCTAGGCGCGAGGTGCTTTAGTAGTTGTGCCTCGTGGGGTCAGTAGTTGTGGCTCGTGGGCTCTAGAGTGCAGGCTCAGTAGTTGTGGCGCACGGGCTTAGCTGCTTCTCAGCATGTGGGATCTTCCCAGACCAGGGCTCGAACCCGGTCCCCTGCGTTGACAGGCAGATTCGTAACCACTGCGCCACCAGGAAAGTCCACAAACTAGGAATTCTTAACCTCACAGGATTGAGAGAGAATAAAAAGGGAATAACGTGCAAAAACCCTGCCAAATTATCAGGTATAGGGTAGGTACTCAGTAAGTGTCTGTTATGCATCTTCTGCTGTCGGGGTCCAAAAAAAGAGTTCACATTATATGCCAAAGGCCAGTCTAGTAGGGTTCAAACTAAGCACACCCAGGACTAGATGAGGGGCATCTGGAAATAGAGCGCGCTCCCCAGAGCCGGCTCCACACCAACACTTTGGGATCCCCACTGGGGACCAACTCTCCCCGAGGCCTTCAGTAAAGCCAGGCCTCCTAACACTGAGAATGGACCGGAGGAGCAGAATGAAAATGACGCTTGTCCGCAAGGTGTCTGCAACCTGGTTCAGCAGAGGGCCCACACTGAGACCTGCAGGAAGTCATCAGGTGAGTGAAGGACCAAAGAGCAAGTCTCCTGACGTAACGACCAAGCCAGTGAGCACTGGCCTTGGAGAAGCAGCGAGGACCTTTACACTGATAAACAGGCTCTCAAGCGAAAACGGCTTTCCAAAGGCTTAGCGTCTGGCCCCTTCACTTCACACTCCCATCCCCAGACCCCTCACTACACTCCTTTCTCAAACTGTTTCATATTGATCACTGCCCTCCAAGCTGGCAGACCGGAACTTGCTCTGAACATGCCATGGAGAGGACTGATAAATAACTTGTCACCAAAGCTGTTGGGTGTGTGGAATATGGAAGACTAAGCCCAAACACATGATGCTTTACAAGGCGAGACAATGAAGCTTTTAGAGTTGGGCAAAGAACTAAGTCCAGTGCTGTCCAACAGAGCTTTATGTGATGATGAAAATGTTCCAGAACCTGCACTGTCCAGTACTGCAGCCACCGGCCACATGAAGCTACTGAGCACTTGAAATGTGACTACTGTCACCAAGGAACTAATTTTTTAATTTTACTTAATTAATGCTTTAAAAAAGTTATATTTAACTAGCTATTTAACTAGCTACACATAACTAGTAGCTACCCTATAGGACAAGGCAGCTCTAGACCCTCAACCCTGAAGACAGACTGAGGAGAATAAAGATATTGTAAAAAATAAAAATATTTAGTACAGTAGCACCTTAGAGTTAAATGAACTTCAAATGCACCTAAAACAGTGGGTTGTCATTTTTTTCTTAGACTTTGGCTTGTACTACCCAGGCACCCCCAGCCCAAACACACCCTGCCTCCCATACACAACCTGCGGCAACTCTACCTCCCAGCAGCCCTAAGGGGCTGACTAACTCCAGGGGTTAGTCAGATTGTGCTCTTAGGGGCACAGTCTGAATGCCTTTGATGTTGACCGATCTTCTTTCACCAGCTAAAGAAACTAAGACCCTGAGGGCCAACAGACCTGCCTGGAACTCCAGCCAGGTTTCAACCCTGAAAGCGGCACCCAGATCTCAACCTCCACTCCACCCACAACCCCCAATCCAGGGCTCTTGCTAGCTAAGTCCAGGGTGAAACAAGCCTCATCAGCCCTCAGCACTGCATACCTTTACTTCCAGAACTCTTCTGAGGCCCTGCTTTGTTCCTAAGTACACGGGCCTCAGTGAGGACCGGCTAAGTGAAGGCAGCCAGGCTGTACGACCAGATGGGGACAGAATGTTTACTGTCAACTGTTGCAAACTTATCAAACCGAGCTGCAGAGACACTCAAGGTGGCAAGAACTGGACAGAACAAAGACCACTTAGCAGAACCATTGAGGAGGAGGAAAAGGACACCTCGAAAGTTCCTTATAACTGAAAGTCAGTCCTCAGAATGCTGAAAGATAACACACATTCCTTTACTGCAACAATCTGCTTAGAAAGCAACAGAAAGATTAGGTGAAAAGCCCATGGACTTGATGACTCCTTGTCCTTCTCACAAAAGCCCTCTAGTTCAAGTCCAAACCCACACTTGTCGGTGTCTCTATCCCTCTATTTGTATTTTTTATTAGCCACTGAAACAATCCCGAATGAACTCTAGCGTCACCCTCCTCAACTGCACTCAGAGGTGTCAGGATTAAAGGATTAGGGAGGCGTTTGCTTGTAACTCACCTCCCAGAGTAACTATCAAGGAAGAGGTGTCCCCTAAATTTTAGTTTCCATGTCCCCACCAGCTATTTCTCCAGCTACTCTGTCCTACCCGAAACACTGTCACTGTTTTACACGGCCCAAGTTTAAAACTAGGTACGAGGGCCAGCAGGTTTGCTCGGTGGAAATGCCACACACAATGGGTACTTGATGTTAAACGATCAAAGGTGAAACCTGTGTGAGACATTACACCAGAAAGGGATGTGGAAGAAACAACCTGCCCTAGAAATGAAGGTTTAGGATTAAAATACATCCCACAAAGATCAGCAACTCAAATAGCATGAAATGATTTCAGCGGGCTAAGAGGCCCGTAAGGACCCACCACCACCTGCCCAGAGCAGAGGGAAACTCCCTAGAAAGGTAAGCTGAAGGTACTAAGTCACACCCAAAACTTCCCCACAAGAGCACAGCGGTCCAGACTGCAGAGAAGCCCATTCATTCTTGACTCACAGGGAAGATGAGGAAGGAGGAGCCTGGGGAGAATGGGCTGGAAGGCACCAGCTCACCAGGCACATGGGGTGCTGTAGGCTTGAGCCAGGAGGCTGGCTGGCAAAGTGTGGGGAAGCCAATTTGTTTTCCCCCTCCTTCCAACCAAGTTTCCAGGTCAGAGGTTGGGGAGTAGGGTACTTTTATTAGAATTCAAGTCACTTAACAGATTCAAGGGAAACTTAAAGTCAGTCTCAGAGACTCTTTAAGAAAGAGGGGAAAAAAAAGAAATCAATGCTTGAGCACCCATCATGTACCAGGCACAGTGCCATGCCCCACGAATATTATCTTAATTTGTCTTTAGGATGGGAGAACACTGAAAAGCCTAAAACTAGCCTTCACCCACAAACGATGGTTATGACCTGGCCTGGGTTCAAAGCCCAAGAATAATTGGGGTTACCAGGTAGAGCAAAACAAATGACTTTAAAATATTGATGCTGAGCAACCTTATACTGGAGACACATCCCCGTGGCACCTGAGCAGCCACTTCCAACAGACACCTTCACTGCCGCCCTGCAGTGGCCAAGTCTGAGTGTACTTCCTAGAAACAGCTGGGAGGAGGAAATGATATTCACACAAAGGGCTCCAGCTAGACACTCACAGGCTGGGAGGGGATCAGTTACCTGCAACTTCTGGGCCATCACCTGACAAAACATATGACAATAGAGCCTATTTAATCCAGGTAGGCACAAAGGCTTCAAAGATTTGCATACTTGTAGGACGCAGAGAACCTACTCTAGCCTAGGGCCATTCTTCATCCGAGAATATACCCAGGAATTACTACCCAGAACCCACAAAACTAGTTTTGAGGTTCAAGAGGAAAGGTTCAACACAAGTCAGAAAAGCTCCCCCAAAATTACTTCACTTGCTTCCAGTGCTGAGAAAATCTTAAATAATCAGCAGGCGAACCACCTGAACTTCAAGAAAAGAGGAACTGATAAATGGTCAAATCATGCTGCCCTCTCTGCATTTCAAAGATGCTCTGTACCTTTAAGAGCAAAGAGGGTGGGTGGTGCTTACTAAGAGCCCAAACTTCTAAATAGAATTTAAAAAAAAAAAAAAAAAACTAATCCGGGAAGGACTTAGTTACAATAACAGGGTAGCAAAGTAAGGTCACTAGCTGCCAGAATTAATAGCTTCTTGTGAATGGTGCTTCTTGATCAATAATTTCGACAAAGGGGGTGGGGGGCTTGGATAGCAAACCAACAGATATGACTGTACCAAGTGTCCAGCAACCCAGATTTCCCTGCAGGAAATAAATTTAAACACCAAGCAGCCTGAACTTCATAGGGGAAAGATGGCTAGTTGAACCTAATTGTCTTGCCCACACACCCTACCCGACCTGAGAGGCCTCCTCTCACACCTGGAGTTAAGTGCACCGGGTTTGTGTTAGTAGAGGCCGGGGGGCAAGAAGGCGCCAGCCAACCTCTGCATCTCCGCGGAGAAGGGAGACCGCGAAACGCCCAGGGCTTCCAAGCAGTCCCAGGTCTATTCGGCACCACCTAACACACCAACAGCTCCTATCCGTCTCTTGTGCCTTCCTTGGAGGGGAAATGGGAGGAACCGCACCCAAGGGCACAAAATAGTAAAACTGGTGAAAGCCTGCCCAAATACACTTTGACCCAGAGCCCCGAAACCAGCGTGGTCCCTCCGGCCCGAGGACCAGAGGTGGGTGCAGGCGGAGCCCGACACGTGACCCACAAACCCGCGGGCATTAAGTCAGCGGGCACACGGGACAGGACAGCCTCCGCCTCTCCGACACCCTTTAAGGGGCTGCAAAAGCTAATCCTCTTGAGAGACACCAAGCCTTTCACATCGGGAAACGGTTTCCCTGCGCCCGCAACAAGGTTCCAATCACGACCTATCTCCTAGCTCATCCTCCCGGCTCTGCAAACCGAGCCCCTTCCCCTGGTTCGCCGCACTGAACTCCCAGGGGCAGAGAGACCAGCTCTAGTCTGCCACCGCCGGCCTCGATGGGGAGCACCCCCGGGCGATATAAAGGGGCCCAGAAGTTGGGTGAGGTTCCTGAAGTGACCAATTCAACTCAGTGGGGAAGGAGTGCCCGCAGGCCTTGGGACACTTCCTCGCCCTTGTGAACACCTGGCCCTGCCCACAGCCCGCCCGCCGGCGCCTCTCCCGGCTCAGACTGGGTACACACGACCTTTGAAAAGTAAACGCGTGTGGGGTTGGGCGACCTTGGGTGGAACGCACTCAGGTCCGTCTCTCGGGAGAGTGTGTGCGCTCGGGGAAAGTTAAGCCGCAGAGGGGCATCCCGGGCGTCGCGCCCTCGCTTCCCGCCCCCGAGGATGGTGACGCGCGTAGGGGACACCGCGCGGCTGCGGAGCGCGGCCCCAGCCAAGCACAAGCGATTTGTCAGCAAGAACCCGGCGGAGAAGGACGAGGGGGCGCGCAGGCGACGAAAGAGAAAGGGCCTGCTTGACAGCAGGCGACGGGCCGGAACCCCTCTGCACGCCCTCAGCGTCGGGAGCCTCGCACCCCGTGAGTCCTGGAGCACGCGACGCACCTTGCACCTGCACCCTAGGATCACCATCACCCCAACGGCGCCGCCCTCGGGGCCCCGGCAGGTGGTCCCCAGTTCAGCCGCTCCCTGCGGCCCCAACTTACCAGCTCCTCGGCGACCGTCAGGATGCAGAGTCCTCGCGCCGCCGCCGCCCCCTGGCCCCTCGGCCCCCGCCTCTGCCCCGCCTCAGCCCCTCTGCCAGGCCGGTCCCGCAGCGTTGCACTCCGGCCGCTCCCCCACGTGCTCACCCAGACCCGTGGAACACAGAGACATTAAATACTGAGGACGCGCAGAGACGTGCCCGCGGCGCGACGCAAGGCCCCGCCCCCCGCCCTCGTGCCCCCGCGCCTTCCCGGCTCACCTGCGCGTGCGCGCCGCCGGCCGCTCCCGCCAGCGCCTCTGCCAGCTGCGCCAGAGGGGGCGCGGTCTAGAGTGTTCCGCCAACATCCCGCCCCCGCCGCCCGCAGCCGGGCCTTGCTCAGGCTCTCGCGAGATGAGCTGTAATCTCGGCTGGGCTCGGGAGAGAGGCCTGGCTGGAGTCTTCGGAACGCCCCTCGCTCCTGCCCCACCTACGAACCTCGAAGCTCTGGACCCCTCAAGACCTGCGCGAATTCGCCCGCCTCGGGTGTGGGAGATTTCGAGGGGCCAGTTAGACCGTCTGCCTGCCTCTGTATAGAGAGGCCCCTGGAAAAGGCAAAGGGGCAAGTGATGCGCAGGGCTCCTCTTGCCTCCCTTGCCTATATATACTATATAGATAGAATATAGATCTATATTATATAGGTATATTCACTGTAATTCATCATTACATTGTACGCATGATTTAGTGATATTAATAACTGCACGATAATAACTGCGTGATGGGAGTACGTGGCACCACTCAGATGCGGCATTCTTGCGCATTTTCACAACTTGGTGATGTCAAAGTGAAACAAACTTTCCTCCAAAGGGGGTTGGGTTTTGGAATAATTCCTGCCAAGAGATAGTCATCATGATCTATCAGTGACTCCCTGAGGAAACTTGAGAAAATAAATTGCCCCCAAACAGGTGGACAGGGTGGGGGTTCCAGCTGGCCAGAGACATAGGGACTTTAAGTGAAAAGAGATCATGCTAAGAACTATTACTTGGGAACATGGTTAATCCTAACTAGTTATCAAATGCAAATTTAAATGATGATGAGATACCTATTAAGTTTAAGTTCATATATGTATATGAATCCCAATTGCATGGTGTGATTAGGGACATGAAGGAAACAATCAGGAAAGAAATAACAAGAGACCTATTTTAGGTTCTGTGGTTCAAAAAGGCCTAAGGTGAGACTTCAACTGAAACCTGCTTGATGAGAAGGAGCTGGCCTTGCAAATTGTACTTGAGAATAAGGGTTGGGGAGTATTCCAGCAGAGGCAGCAACACTGCCTGTGTTGCAGGAAACAGCGTTTGGTGAACTAGATTGGTGTGGATGGACTACAGTGAGGTGGGGAGAGTGCTAGAAAAGAAGGTTGGAGACTATAAAGGGAGGAGGGGTTTTTGGGGGGGGGCAGGGGGTGTGAGGGAACTGGACCACTTAATAAACCATAGTAAAGCTTAGATTTTCTTCTTCTCTGTTTAGCTCCCAGGCATACTTCTACCCCAGGGCCTTTGCACTTGCTATTCTCTCCAACTGGAATATTCTGCAGAGCTCAACTCCCTCATTTCTTTCAAGTCCTTTGCTCAAAGATCACCTACTCAGTCTCAGTGAAACCTTCCTTGGAGTCCCTGTTTAATAACTGTAAAGACACACACACACACACACACACACACACACACACACACACACAAAATTCCCTGTCCTTCACGCCTTCTTTATTTTTCTTCACAGCATTTACCACTATCTACATACTACATATTTCTTTTATTTCGTGAGTGGAGGCGTTGTTGAGGGTATGGCACACCGAGGGCACTCAGTAAAAATATGTTTAGTGAATGAATGGGAAGCCATTAAAGAGGGTTAAGTAGAGAGTGACACAGTATAATTTCTGTTTGGAAATGGGAGCTGTAGCTGCTGTGGAAAGAATGGACTAGAGGAACACTAGCATAGAAGCAGTGAGACCAGTTGGGAGGCTGGTACAGTGGCCCAGGTGAGAAATCATGTTGGCTGAGCCGAGAGTCATGGCAGTGAACATGAAGAGACTGCTTTGGACTCAAGACAGATTTTAGAAGTAGTAGCAACAAGACTCACTCATGTTGTTGGGGGTAAAGAAGAAGGAGCAATGCTTCCTCTGGCCTGAGTTACTGTGTGAAATGGGGTACAGTTTATTAAGATGGGGGAAGATGAGGGCAGAGAATCATTCGTTTCATTTTGGACCCATTAAGTTTGTAATGTTTTCGTAACATCCAAGTGCAAATAGTAATTAAGCTGGATATGCAAGCCTGCAGCTCAGAGGACTTGGGCTCAGAGGAGTGGATGGGAAATACAAGTATGTATTGAAAACCATGTAAAAAGTGGATATTTTAAAGACAGACAATGCCCTGGTGGTGGTGGAGGTAGGAAATATCCACAAGGAAGAAACTGAAAAATGATGCCGGGGGGTGAGACCTGGAAAGGTGGCAGGAAAAAATGGGGGGACGGAGGCAGAGGGGAGGAAGAGGAAGAAAGAGGGAGATGGAGCTATGAGTATGGTTATGAGAAGGAGGGACAGAAAGCAGGGGCAAAGAAGACGGAGATGTCAGTCATATCTATGCCTGGGGATGAGGGCAAAGCCTGCCAGGATAAAAGGAATGAGGGGAGAAAAGAGGAGAGGGAGAACGGGAACACTAGGGAAGATACAAGACTCAAGTCCAAGGGGGAAAGGTGAGAACACAGATTAACTGTAATCACAACTAGAAATCAGCCCAGCAGCTGTGGCTGAGGAGGTGACCACAAGGTCAGGGCAGTTCAGAGGTCAAAGAGTGATTCTAGTATGAGATTAGAGGATAGAGGAATGAGAAGGGAGGTGAGGATGGAATGTGAGTCTAAGAACGTGGCCATGAGGAAAATAGGATTCTATTATTAAACTCCAACATGAGCTCATAATGGGCAAAAGCCTGCTTAAGGCAGGGATTTTAAGCTAGGTTGCCCAAGCTTCTGGATGTCCATGAGCTCCCCAAAATTGCACACATAGTTTTATAAGTATGGTATTTTCTGTGGAAATAGGTTATTTTTAATATATTGCTTTTGTCTCATTAGATTAATATAACACCCCGAACAAAGTGAAACAAACCTCTCTAACTCTCCATCCCACTCCCTGTTCCCTTAAACTGCAGAAGCATTTGGTTCTGCCCCAGGACATGTGTGTCTGCAGGGAAGAATAAATGGTCTCCTTCTAGGGAAGTCAATGGACAGAGTTGGGAAGTAACAACACTAATGGCTAATGCTTAATGAGCACTTAACGCGCAGCACCGTTCACAGCACCTTATCCTAACCTCCACAAACCTCAGTCACACAGCAGCAGAGACAAAGTTTTTAACCCAAGAAATCTGGCTCGGAACCCATGGGTTAACCAGTTCACTATACTAGAGGCGGATCTAGGGATCCAGAGAGCGGTATTATACAGGAACGTGTCTGCTATAAGTTGAATTGTGCCCCCCCCCGCAAAAAGATAATGATGAAGTCCTAACCCCCAGCACCTCTGAATGTGACTTTATTTGGAAATATGGCTGTTGCAAATGTAATTAGTTGAGCTGAGGTCATAACTGGAGTAGATTGGACCCCTGATGCAATATGACTGGTGTCCTTATAAGAAGATGGCCATGCAGCTGGGAGGGTCTGAAACAGCAAGATCCGGAAGTCTCAAGTAACTGCAGACAGACCGGAACTTCCCTGGGGATGAGACATTTAGTCAAGGTGACCCACCTCTAGGAGGGATGGGGCAGAGCACATAGCACTATGGGGGCTCAGACCCCTCTCAAATTTTCCATTGCCCCCAGCCTCCGCATACCCTCTGCTATTTCTCTGGAACCATTTCCTTGCTCTATCCATTCTAAAACCTGGCAAGTTTCTTAGTCATCTCTGTCTTCTGTTTGATCAGGCATTCAGGTTTCCCATAGACTAGCACATTCTACCCAGGAGTATCACTAGTCCACCCAGTGGCATTGTGCAGATTAGGTAACAAGGGTCCCTTCCCCCAGACAGGCAGCTCTGTGCCAGGCACCATGGTGAGCACAGTGTGATAGCATAGCCTGGATTTCAGTCCCTACTTGCCCTTGGGCCGGATGCCCTTGTGCAGAACTTGACCTGCACAACCCTCCTTGACGTTCCTGTAGTTGGGAGGCAGCCTTCACAGAGCGAGTGCTGTCTACCATGACACAGTCATCCAACCAGACGCCTGTGGGTTTTGGGCACCATACTGAAGTGGCTTCATTCATCTAATTGCTGCGAAAGCCTAAAGCATTGCCTTGCTCAGCACAGGTACACTTGTGACCTCAAGGAACTTTGCCTAGACTCTGTTTCCTCCTCTGTAAAATGAGGATAATAATAAGACCTACTTCATGGGATTGTTGTGACAATTAAATGAGATATTCAGCATAAAATACTTTGCATGGTGCCGAGCCCAAGAATAAAAGCAATGATTGCATTTCAAGTTCTTTCATCAATAAATCAAGAGCAAGTCGAGGTTCATTCAACAAATATGTATTAACAGCTATTTTGTGCCAGGCATTGTGTAGGGTGTTGTGGTTACCAAGGTGAATACTCCCAATGTGGTAGGGAAGGCAGACGTGGATGTCTACAAAGGCTGTGTACAGTGGGATCAGGGCTGTGACAGAGGTCAGTACAGAGGTGGGAGGAGAGGTGGTAAATGTCAACGAGTTTCATTCTGCTTGTGTTAGGGTTAAGGAAGCTTGACTATATCATTGGTACTCCTTCTGCATTTGACATTCACCAAAATAAAATGTATTGCTTTAGTTCTATTGTTGCGTATCAATTCACCCCCAAACTGAAATGGCTTAAAACAACCATTGAGGCCTTCCCTGGTGGCGCAGTGGTTGAGAATCCGCCTGCCAATGCAGGGGACACAGGTTCGAGCCCTGGTCCGGGAAGATCACACATGCCGCGGAGCAACTAAGCCCGTGCGCCACAACTACTGAGCCTGTGCTCTAGAGCCCGTGAGCCACAACTACTGAAGCCCGCGTGCCTAGAGCCCGTGCTCCACAATGAAAGAAGCCACCACAATGAGAAGCCCGTGCACTGCAATAAAGAGTAGCCCCCACTCGCCACAACTAGAGAAAGCCCACACGCAGCAACGAAGACCCAATACAACCCAAAATAAATAAATTTAAAAAAAACAACAACGATTGATTGTCAGCTCATCGGGAGGGTTTGTTTCTGCTCCAGATGTTGTTGGCATGGTGACTCAGCTGAGATTGGAGGATCCAAGATGGCGTCACTCACATGTCTGGTGCCTGAGGTGAGATGGCTGGAACAGCTGGGCTGGCCAGGCATTTACCTCTCCCTCCTCGTGGTCTCTCCAGCAAGGAAGTGGAACACGTCTATATAGTGGCTTGAGGTTCCAAGAGGATGAAGGCTGAATCTGCCAGGTGTCTTAAGACCTAGGTCCAGACCTAGGCAGCATCACTTGTGCTGCACTCTATTGGTCAAAATAAGTCACCAAACCAGCCCAGGTTCAAGGGAAGCACCAATAGACTCCACCTCTGGGTGGGAGAAGAGGCAGAGAACTGGAGACATGTTTAACCCACCACATCTGTTATATCATATTCCATTTTACAGCCTATTTATTTATTTATTTATTTTTGACTGCACTGGTCTTCGTTGCTGTGCACTGGCTTTCTCTGGTTGCGGTGAGCGGGGGCTACTCTTTGCGGTGCGCGGGCTTCTCATTGCAGTGGCTTCTCTTGTTGTGGAGCATGGGCTCTAGGTGTGTGGGCTTCAGTAGCTGTGGCACGCAGGCTCAGTAGTTGTGGCTCACGGGCTCTAGAGTGCAGGCTCAGTAGTTTTGGCACACGGGCTTAGTTGGTCTGCGGCATGTGGGATTTTCCCGGACCAGGGCTTGAACCCACGTCCCCTGCATTGGCAGACGGATTCTTAACCACTGTGCCAGCAGGGAAGTCCCATTACAGCCGATTTATGACTTAGGAGGTATCTATCAATAATTGGTGAGATTCCGTGGCTGCTTCAGAAATCAGTGGCGTAAAATGCAGTGTGGTATAGCAGTGATAAAACACAGGGTTCAAACCCTCATTTCAGTACTAACTTGCTGTATGACCCTCGGGCAAGTTATCATACCTCTCTTCCCACCCTTTCCTAATCTGTAAAATGAGGGGCAGTAAGATCTAATTTGCCAGGGTTATTTTGAGTATTAGAGAGAATGCATGGAAAGTGCCGGCGCCTGGTAGATGAGATAGCTGAGCAGTTCTGTAATACTGTTGTTATTAGATTGCCTTTCTTCTTCTTTTTTTTTTTAATTTAATTTTTTGCAGTTATCTTCGGGTCTTTGACCATTTCCTGGGCAAAGAGAAACATTTTATTTTTAACATTTTTTATTTATTTATTTATTTTTGACTGTGTTGGGTCTGTTGCTGCATGTGGGCTTTCTCTAGTTGCGGCGATTGGGGGCTACTCTTAGTTGCGGTGCGCGGGCTTCTCATCGCGGTGGCTTCTCTTGTCGTGGAGCACAGGCTCTAGGTGCGTGGGCTTCAGTACTTGTGGCACTCGTGCTCAGTAATTGTGGCTCACAGGCTCTAGAGCGCAGGCTCAGTAGTTGTGGCGCACGGGCTTAGTTGCTCTGCGGCATGTGGGATCTTCCTGGACCAGGGCACGAACCCGTGTCCCCTGCATTGGCAGGCAGATTCTTAACCACTGTGCCACCAGGGAAGCCCTGTCTTTCTTCTTAAGTAAGGTAATAGGACTGGTAATAGAGTGATTTCTTCTACCTGTCAGGGGAACACCTAACAGACCTCTAGTATTGCTTGCCCCTCCCTGAAAACCTCGGCAATTATGCTGTGGAGTTGAGGCATGGCTTTGTCAATTTGTTCAACCTTTTGGAAAGCAATTTAGTAATCATTAACAAGAGTCGTAAAAAACGTTCATATCCTTTGACCCAATAACCAGATTTCAAAAAAATTATTCCAAGGGAACTGATTCAAAAGAAAAGCAAAATCCATATACATCAAGTTCTTCATTGCCATTTTCTGTAGAATGGCTAAAAATAGAGAAACAGCTTAAATGTCTAGTAATAAAGAAACGGTTAGTTAAATTATGATACAAATAAAAACTTGTTGGAATATTACATGATTCCTAAGGTGACAATTATTATCACTACATGAAAGCATGGAAACATTTTTTAACAAAATGCTAAGTGACAAATTCAGAATTAAAGAATTTCTCTACATAAACAACAACTAGAGACAAACAAGGAAAAAAATTGTTAGTGTTTGGGAAGTGGTTTTGAAATTGATTTATTTTCTTTAAAAATATTCCTTATTTTTTAATATCAAAATCAGAAGAAAAATTTAGGCAGGGCCATGTGGGAAAGTGGTTTATTAAAAAAGAAATGCCACATCATAAAAGCCAGAGAATAAATTGCAGAGCTTTTAAAAATACAAATGCCCAAGCTCCTCCCTGGAGATTCTAATTCAGAAGGTCCCAGATAGGGCCCAGTTATTTGTATTTTTTCAGAGCTCCACAAATGATTTTGATGTACACGAAGGTGAAACTCATCATTATCCTTTCAAATGATCTAATAAACACTCTGTTTGATCAGAAATAGCAATACAAGGAAAACTTCCATAACTAGAACTCTTTTTCCCTAATAAAATTGTTTTCTACTTGTGGGCCTTCTCCATTTCCAGTTATTTAGTTGTACTCTGATAAACTGTGGCCTTTGTACATAATCCAGAACACAGAAAGGACAGCTTTCGATAAACATGTGTGGTTCTGTACAATGTAAGGAAACAACATGACATAAGAGCTGATGACCTGGGGTTTAGCAGGAAGAGTAATAGCACCAGAAAAAATATCTCATCTCCGTATCAGTCAAAAGTTATTGACAGAATTTCAAGGATCATCTCCCACTGTGACCAGATGTGGCCCTTTCTTGAGGAATAGAGGTAGTGGGTAGGCTCATGAAAATTAATATGCATATTTTTCTTTCTTTTTATATTGCTAACATTAACCCATAGACAGTTATTGTTAAAAACGGAAGAGTAGGAACAGATAAAGCCATATAGAGCCTTGTTCTACCCAACTTAGCTTCCACAGAATATAGTGAAAGAGACAGCACATTCTTTGAGAAAATCCTGGAGTTAACCAATTTTCACAATAACTGTTTCCTGAGACCATCATTTCCCAAAGTGAGCTCTTTGTAAAAAGCAGTTCCTCAGAAGGCTGAAAGGTATTGCCTGAAAAGGGGTTCCGTGATGAAATAAATTTGGAATGAAGGATTTAACTGAGGTAGAGAGGTTTCTTTGCAGGACTTGTCAGGGCCTTTGTGAATCTCTCAGAAAGAATTGTAATATGGAATATGAAAACCTCCTCTTGGTCAACGAGACATGCTTTGCAAAACACTTCCATAGACCATATGATTTCCAGTAAGAGCTAAATAAATGTTAGTTGTTAAGTCAAAGAAAATTAATACAGGGTATTATGATCCTAAGTTTACATTACTAAATTTGCATATTTCACCTAAGGAAAATTAACTTTTGTGTAAAAATTAGGAGATAAAATTTCTAGAAAATTCAAGAGGCTCTCCAGACAAATCCTCAGAACTGATGGATTTCCAGTAAAAAGAAAGTTGCAAAAAAAAAAAAAAGCAAATAATTGGAAAATTTGATTTTAAAATACCATTCATAATAGGACAAAAATCTATAAGCTATATAGGAATAAATCTTATAAAATATGGTCAGACTTCTATGAAAAACAATTTAAAGCTTTTACTGAAAGACTTAAAAGTATTCCTAAACAAATGGAGAGATGATACCATGTCTGTGGCTGCGGAGACTCAATGTGGTAAAGATGTAATAGGCTCCATCTTTCACTTCCTTTGCTTCCTAATGAAGACCTTTACTTCTCATCCTTTCATTTTCTTGTTTCTTGTAATGTCCAAAAACAAAGAAGGTAGTAGCTCTTTCATTGCCAGAATGTCTTCTGCCTATCTTAACAAGCCTCTAGTGAGATGCATTTTAGAGCTCCATCTAAGGATGCCCAGTGTACCCTGGTAGTTGTTTTTAAGGTTTCCAGTGTAATATTCGTGTAATATCAGATCCTGTGAGGGGCCTAGGCAAGTTGTGTCTTCCAACCATTGGATATCTCTTTGCATGGCTTAGTTAGAAAGGGCTTTTCTTGTGTTCGAAATTGCCAATTTAATTTACTAAGCAGGGTGCGATAGAGATAAATGAAGGTAGCTTCCTGGCTCACAATGATACTCCTAGTGGCCACATTTGTGCTACAGTTCCCCTGATAATAAACTCAACCTCAGGTCACAGAGGTGGGCAAGCAATCCCACCTGGGTTAATTAAAATGCCTCATTTCTCAGGCCTGTAATTGGACCAGTGGCGGTTACATGACCTGAGCTGGGCTGATCAGTCTTTCCTGATAGGGGGAAGGATAAAGCTAAGAGGAAAAGAGCAGAAGAGATAAGAGACTCATAGTTTTTGAAATCCCGGCTCCAGTCACCCCTCTTCTTTCATGGGTTGAGGATATAAGCCAAAAACGGTCCCTCTTTTGCTTAAATTAGTTCAGTATGGCTTTCCGTCTCTTGCAACAAAAGAATCTTCACGATAAGTAAGCAGGTGGAAGCTTCCGTGCATCGATTTCCCAGGAGTCTCCACAGGCTACTAGTAATGCAGTCAGAGGTTATTCAGGGAAGCAGAAATGCTCCAAGTCATAGAGTAGGAATTTATTATAGGAAGGAGACTTACACAATGGTGGGAGAATCTGGTGAAGAGAAGGACCAGGAGGAAAGTTGGGGATCAGAGAAGAGATCACTGTTTGGTCAATCTGAGAAGCTAAGCACATCCAGCACCAAAATGAGCCAAGTCTCATGGGAGGTCAGTGGGAAGCTGTGCCTTTGGGGAGCGACTGCCTTTGTGGATCACTGTCAAGCATCTGGTGTCGGGGGCCACTCTTAGTCATCAGGGTTAGCAGTTGGTAAGAAGAGGCAGATCAGGGACTTCCCTGGTGGCGCAGTGGTTGAGAGTCCGCCTGCCGAGGCAGGGGACACGGGTTTGTGCCCCGGTCCGGGAAGATCCCACATGCCGCGGAGCGGCTGGGCCCGTGAGCCGTGGCCGCTGAGCCTGCGCGTCCCGAGCCTGTGCTCTGCAACGGGAGAGGCCACAACAGTGAGAGGCCCGCGTACCAAAAAAAAAAAAAAAAGAAGAGGCAGATCAGGAGCAGAGGAGAACAAGGACGAGCTGGAACCCACAGGCACCTCTGCAGCTATCTGTAACCGCTTCCGACCACAACAACCTGCCGAGGGTGATGGCTACTGCTTCCCCTCCACCTTCCAAATCTCATGCCAATTCCTTTTTTGGCCAAACCCTACCTGGAACCATACAGAGAAGGGGATCCTGGGAAACGTACATCCCAACTTAGTCAAACAGACACAGTACAAATTATCCTAACTTTATCCAGGAGGCACACATTGAGAACGTCCTGTAAAGGTTCTCCATTGAGAAGGACAACCAGACGCTACTGCACTTGACTTGACCGTGGGCTCTTCTCATCGGGCAGTTTTTCTCACCCCCTTCCAGGTTCTCAGCTCTGCAGCTCTCTTCCCTTATACCCGAGAGCCCTTGATCCTCCTCCCAAATCTGTAGACTCAGCCTTGTCACAATTTCTAGGACCAATTCTAACTTTAGAAAAGGAAGATTAATGTTTAGTCTGATGATCAGGGACACGACATAAAGGTACGCTTGCTCTGAGATCATCTTTGACTTCTTGCTCTGTCCTAGGTTCCTTTGGCTGGGACCAACAAGGCCCTTTTTTTTTTTTTTTAGCTTAAACAACAGAAATTTATTTTTTTCCCAGTTCTGGAGGCTGGAAGCCCCAGATCACGGTGCCAGCATGGTTGGGTTCTGGTGAGGACTCTCTTCCTAGCTTGCAAATAGCATGTGTCCTCACATGGCAGAAAGAGATAGTAGCATCAAGGCCCTTTTTCTTATCACCCTAGTCCTCCCAGGACTAAGTCCTTACCTTGCTTTGGCTCTGCCCAAGCCCCACCCAAGTCCTGCCTCTGAACTCCAGCTGGGAGAAATGGCTGCTACCTGCAAACATGCTTTCCCGAAACCGGCGCCTACAGGCTTGATTTCCAATTGCAGCAAACCCATGACACGCTTGAGCAATACTCTTCCAAGCCATTTCGAACCCCAACATTGTACAAGTGACTCCGTTGCGGAGCGCAGGCTCAGCGGCCATGGCTCACGGGCCCAGCCGCTCCGCGGCATGTGGGATCCTCCCGGACCAGGGCATGAACCCGTGTCCCCTGCATCGTCAGGCGGACTCTCAACCACTGTGCCACCAGGGAAGCCCTGTATAAGTGACTCTTGTTCTCCAGAATCAAAGGGTCACCTGCTTGTCGTGTCCCATCACCTACTCACCTCCCTTTCAAAGTTCACTAAAATTTAACTCTCTTTTGATGACCAGTTTCTGTGCCATACTCAAACAGCTTCTTTAATTTCTTTTTTTTTGTATAGAACACAAGTGGACCTGTTCATCCCTTCCAGCCCAGCACAGCTGAGTTTGACATTCAGTTATATTTCATTTTTCTGACTAAATTTCTCTTCAGTTTAATACCAGCATCAACAGCTAACTTCTTCTTTCAAAGAAAAAAAAAACATTGTGGTTATTGTTATTTTTTAATTACCTAAGGAAAATTTCTGTATGCCCAACAATGAGCAAAGAACCACAGCGTCGTGGTGAGATGGAAGACCAGTCATTCGCTCAGTTAGCTCAAACGTGCTCAGGTATTTAAGATGCTTGTCCTGGCAAAATGACAAATGGCTGCATGTCATGGATCTTCGGGGTCCCTCAAAAGTATTTTTTTTTTTTTTTTGCGGTACGCGGGCCTCTCACTGCTGTGGCCTCTCCCCCCGCGAAGCACAGGCTCCGGACGCACAGGCCCAGCAGCCATGGCCCACGGGCCCAGGCGCTCCGCGGCACGTGGGATCCTCCCGCACCGGGGCACGAACCCGTGTCCCCCGCATCGGCAGGCGGACTCTCAACCACTGCGCCACCAGGGAAGCCCCCTCAAAAGTATTTTAAGTGGTGACTGTGACATCCAAGAATTCCAAGGGTGTTAATTTATTAGCTGCTCTGTTGTTACCCTGTATCCGCCTCTTGTCATATCAGATGACCCTGATGTCTCCTATTTTACAAAACAACTGCTTATCATTGATTGCCCTGTTCCCCAGATTCCACGTTCTGCCTGCAACACTGGAGAGCCTCCTAGCACCCCAACCTGTGGGCTGCATTCCCAGGGCATATCCTGGGTAGGTGTGTCAAGTGCCAGGTCCCCACCCCTTCCAGTGCACCTTGTTTCTTCAATGCTCTGGACCAGATTGGCTAGGATGGCTGCCATTACCAATAACACATTGAACACTGGATATACTGACTCATGGAAATAGTTTTAAATACCTCAGCTGGTTCCAGGGAAACATATCAAGAGAAAATACAGGAATCCGTAAGATATCTTAGATCATTAAATCACCTCTTATGAGCCATCTAAACTCTAACAAGTTGAGCGAGATTATCATTTACCCTTTATAGCCATCAAATTAGGCTCTAGCTCAAGTGTATGATCCAACGGCACTTTTATGCACTTACAGCTCATTGGGCTCTTGTGGAATCATTGCAGCTATATTTAAGTCTGTTTTATAGAAGTTGAAGCAGCACACTTTTATTGTTCTAGGTGATCATAGATTTTATAATCTTTTCTCCTAGGATGTATTTTTGACCATGTCTCTGACTTATTTAATGCTGAGTCCTTGGTTAGGAGCCCACTGTCCCATTTTAATAGGATTCCTATGAAGAAATGAAATACATCTTTATTTTTTCATTCAATGAATATGTTAATGTTTAAATGACCCATTCTGCTACTGAGGACATCATGAGCAGTCTGCCTCTGATTTGTGCACTGAGTGTGTGTGTGTGTGTGTGTGTGTGTGTAGCCAATAGTGAGGGATGGGGTGGTGTGGAATGGATATGATCCTTGGAGAAGAAGCTCTATTCTAGTACTGATAAGTGTGACAAGTTTCCCAAATGGCAATAAAAGTAGAGAGCCTGCTGGTTGGGATGACCCTGAGCCAGGCTCCCCCAAAGATTCAACATCTTCAGCTTCCCCTAGGTTTCCTCCCTTAGAATTTCAGCTCATTCTTGTTCTTTCTCTGGACAAAATGGAGCCATTCCTTTTTATCTTGACCCTACTTTGTCTAGAGGCGCTAGCGTCTTTTCCCTGAAGCCTCAGCCTCTCCTAAGTACCTCCCAGGGATGTCCACATCTTAATCCCCAGAACATGGGAATATGCTACCTTGCAGGGCAAAGGGGACTTGGCAGATGTCATTAAGTGAAGGATCTTGAGATGGGAAGATTATCCTGGATTATTTGTGTGGGCGCAACATAATCACAACGGTCCTTATAAGAGGGATGCAGGAGGGTTAGAGCCAGAGAAGGAGATGTGACTATGGAAGCAGAAGTTGGAGTGATGTGGGGCTATGAGCCAAGGAATGTGGACAGCCTCTAGAAGCTGAAAGAGGCGAGGTAACAGTGTCTCCAGAAAGAAGGCAACCTGACCAATATCTTAGCCCAGTAATACCCATTTTGGACTTCTGATCTCCAGAACTATAAGAAAATAAATTTGTGTTGTCTTATGCTACTCAATTTGGGGTGACTTGTTACAGCAGCAATAAGAAACTAATACAGTGCCCCAGCCAACATTGACTAGAAGGTAGAGACAGAGGGCTTATCTAGAGCCGTGCTGTCCAATATGGTAGCCATAGCCACACGTAGCTACTGAGCAGTTGAAATGTGGGAGGTCTGAATTAAGATGTGCTGCCAGTGTAAAATACACACCAGATTTTAGGAACTTCATGAACATTTTGGATACATTGGGTTAAATAAAATATACCATTAGGATTCTTTTCACCTGATTATTTTTACTTGTTTAAATGTAGCCACTAGAAAATTTATTTATTTATTTATTTATTTATTTTTGCGGTACGCGGGCCTCTCCCTGTTGTGGCCTCCCGCTATTGTGGCCTCTTGCGTTGCGGAGCACAGGCTCCGGACGCGCAGGCTCAGCGGCCATGGCTCACGGGCCCAGCCGCTCCGCGGCATGTGGGATCTTCCCAGACCGGGGCACGAACCCGTGTCCCCTGCGTCGGCAGGCGGACTCTCAATCACTGCGCCACCAGGGAAGCCCCTAAATGTAGCCACTAGAAAATTTAAAGTTACACCTGTGACTTGCATTATACTTCTATTGGTCAGCGCCGTTCTAGGGATTTGGATGAATCTTGCTGCTGGGGTTTCTTTTATTACTGTGAAACCTGACTGGGTTGGACCAGGCTTTGCTTCCAGCTCAGATGCCTCTAGTCCCTGTTGAGTACTCCAGGATGCTGCCAGAAGGAGGACCAGTCCTGAAGTTCCCTGCCTGTCTTGAGTCCTGGTATTCCACTTTAAAAGTTTTATGGACTGGGGGCCACCTTTAAGAAAAAGAACAGAAAATTAGGTATGGGTCTTGGAGCAGTCTGTGCAAATAAAGGGTTTGGAAGCTTAAGCCTCATTTAGCCTCATGGTGATCTGCCTCTGCCCCCTCTCCCAACTCTCACCTAGCGGGTCTCCTTTCTCCTGGTTGCTGATCTGCCAGGTTTTCCAGTCTCCATAGATTCTCACTATTCCAAAGACAACATCCAAAGTGGCCACCACAGCCCTTAATCCAGGCAAAAGGGGCCCAAGCCTTGAGCTTTACACAACAGATAAGTGTATTAAGGAATGTAAGAGTGCCCATCATTTGGGGTTTGGCAGTCAGTGCTACCACAGCACAATCCGTAAACCCTAAACATTTGTTCTCATGACTCACACTGCTCAGGTCCCAAGAAATGGCTTCCTTACATTTCTAACCCTATGTCCTTGAAATACAAAGGGACTGAGACTAAATGCCATGAAGATTTGTCAGTGGTGCTACCGCTAACATAGAGCTAGACATTGCCTCGGAGCGCAAGGAGGAGGAAGAATTTAAGAAAAAAAGACAAATCAATTAACTTGTCAAATCTTTCCTCTCAGCTAGCTTGAATGCAACAGATTCCTGCATAACGAGGCTGTCATTTCCCGGTGGTGCATGGTTCTGGTATTTGCAAGAGTTGCAAGTAAAAGCTAAGGGATATTTTGTAACACTAAATAATTCATATCACTCTTAAATTTGTATATATGCAAGTTTAGATGCAACATTCAGGAAACATATGAATTGGCAACTAGGTGGACAGATACAGTGGCAACTAGATGCACATTGAATGCTAAAATGATTAATTTTCATTAACATTTGAATAAGATGTAAATTTTTCCAAAATTTAGATATACATTTCAGCTTTATTTAAATAATTTTGAAAATGAGTACAAGATCATCATAGAGATAGAAAATACAAAAGTGAAGCTCAGTGAAGAAAAAAGATGAAGGAAAAGGAAGTATTGATAGAAAGCAGTCCGCTTACATAGAGAACAGACTTGTGGTTGCCAAGGGGAAGAGAGGGTGGGAGAGGAACTAATTGGGAGTTTGAGGTTAGCAGATGCAAACTATTATATATAGAATGGATAAACAACACGTCCTACTGTATAGCACAGGGAGCTATATTCAATATCCTGTGATAAACCATAATGGAAAAGAATATGAAAAAGAATATATATATAGATATATATACACATACATATATGTATGTGTAACTGAATCACTTTGCTGTACAGCAGAAATTAACACAACATTGTAAGTCGACTACACTTCAATAAGAAAAAAAAGCAGTGCTTAAATTTCTAAAAACTAGAAACAATGAAAGTGAGCAGGTTTCTGCTGAGCATGACCCACATAAAGAGACAGACAGGATTTTACAAATTTTTTACCTAATAAAGATTTCATTACTAATCAAATAACAATGAACAAAATAATTTCCAACTCATCTTTTGGAAAGATAAGATGAAATCCCTGCAACTTCATATTCTCCATTAAATAAAGGCTTAATTATTGATTAAAATGATAACAGCAACAAAAAGAATTATTCATAACAAAATTATGACTCAGGGAGCCAAATGCAATTCTGGCCTGTCCGATAGCATATGAAGAAAATTGCATTTATAAAAGCTGAAATTGAATGTGAAAACGAAAAACCTCTGGAGCTTTACTGTGCTTATTGGACAGTGATCCTGAAAAATGGCTGTCACATCTTTCTGACAGTGTAAATATATTTCTAGCAAGATGCAATCCAATTCAAATGAATGAGTACAATTTTCCTGTATGTATATGGCAGAATTAAATTTAGTATTTAATTTTACAGCAAAATTATTTTAGATGGAGAAAGAAATTGTAGAAATAGCTGTTATATGTTTTTATATCCTAGGTCCAAAAGCAGTATTTTGTTACCACTGTGACAAAATTTTAAAGCAAGCCTCATGATCAGTTTTGGCCAATTAAGGTGTTTGTTTCTGGAATCACTTAGGTTCTTGACTAAAATGAAACACCACTTGCACACAAAAAACATTACATATGTAACTACTACAATTAATTTTTAAAAGATTGAATAAACAGCAAAACAAAAATAGTATTCGACAGAGACAAATGATGTTCTTATATTATGTATGATGCTCTTATAAAATAGTATGTGTCCAGATGGCAAATAGGCCCATGAAAAGAAGCTCAACATCGCTAATTATTAAAAAAATGCAAATCAAAGCTACAATGAGGTATCACCTCACACCAGTCAGAATGGCCATCATCAAAAATACACATACAGGGCTTCCCTGGTGGCGCAGTGGTTGAGAGTCCACCTGCCGATGCAGGGGACGCAGGTTCGTGCCCCGGTCTGGGAAGATCCCACATGCCGCAGAGCGGCTGGGCCCGTGAGCCATGGCCGCTGAGCCTGCGCGTCCGGAGCCTGTGCTCCGCAACGGGAGAGGCCACAGCAGTGAGAGGCCCGTGTACCGCAAAACAAAAACAAAAACAAAAATACATACAATAAATGCTGGAGAGGGTGTGGAGAAAAGGGAACCCTCCTACACTGTTGGTGGGAATGTAAATTGAGGCAGTCACTAGGAGAACAGCATGAAGGTTCCTTAAAAAACTAAAAATAGACTTGTCATATGATCCAGCAATCCCACTCCTGGGCATATATCCAGACAAAACTATAATTCAAAAAGATACATGAGGGCTTCCCTGGTGGCGCAGTGGTTGAGAGTCTGCCTGCCAATGCAGGGTACACGGGTTTGAGCCCTGGTCTGGGAAGAACCCACATGCCGTGGAGCAACTAGCCCCGTGAGCCACAATTACTGAGCCTGGGCGTCCGGAGCCTGTGCTCCGCAACAGGGGAGGCCACAACAGTGAGAGGCCCGTGTACCACAAAAACAAAACAAAACACATACAATAAATGCCGGAGAGGGTGTGGAGAAAAGGGAACCCTCCTACACTGTTGGTGGGAATGTAAATTGAGGCCATCACTAGGAGAACAGTATGAAGGTTCCTTTAAAAACTAAAAATATACTTGTCATATGATCCAGCAATCCCACTCCTGGGCATATATCCAGACAAAACTATAATTCAAAAAGATACATGAGCGATTCCCTGGTGGCGCACTGGTTGAGAATCTGCCTACCAATGCAGGGGACACGGGTTTGTGCCCCCGTCCGGGAAGATCCCACATGCCGCGGAGCGGCTGGGCCTGTGAGCCATGGCTGCTGAGCCTGCGTGTCCGGAGCCTGTGCTCCACAACGGGAGAGGCCACAACAGTGGGAGGCCCACGTACCGCAAAAAAAAAAAAAAAAAAAAAAAATGCATCAGACGATCACTATATAGAATGGAGGACTCAAAAAATGAGATTATTAATTTAATGTGTTTTAAAGTAAGAGGAAAAATCATATACAACATACTTAGAAGTAAATTTTACTTAGGTACTCAATTTACTTAGATCATATTACAGAATATAATCAAAAGTATTATTTCTTTTTCTTTATTATTATAAAGGTAACATTTCAAAAGTCATGGAAAACAAATCGTATATGTTATATATATTGATGAACCACCAGAAGGAAAAAAAAAAAACAAGGAAATTGAAATTAATTTTCACTGCAGTAATAATTACATTCAGTTATCTTTGCTATTTTGTTGGCTTTAAGTCATGTTAAAAACCACAGCTTTATGGATTTTAAAAAAAAATTTTGTTGTTATGAAAGTATGTTTGTTTTGTTGTGATGAAGCTGTATGTGAGAGTTAGAATTTATTTTATTTAACCGTTTATTAGTTTGATTCTAAACTCTTAATTATTTAGACATATGGTACATGAATCTATTTAATATTCTTACTTGGGCCCAGCAAATGTTAGGTGTAGACCCAGTTGCCACCCACCACCTTTCTCAGGTCTGCAGACTCAGAACCTTTAGGAACCCAACTTGCAGCTACACCAGTTTGCCAAGTCCTGGTCACACCAATTCCCAGCTTCTTCCACAACCCACATAGCTAGTTGTTGATGTACCATCAGGTCTCAGGCACAAGGGCACATATGTAACTACCATAAAAGCCTCCAAAGTGTAAAACATACTGAATCAACCATGTGTGAGGAGCAGCCTCACAGATGAACACTTTTACCAGCTGACGAAATGATCCTACTTCTTTCTCCCACACTCTAGGCTCCCAGACAACTAGTGTTTGGAGTACCAGACCTATGGGAAGTGAAGAGAGACTTAAGTTTATACTAATCTTCCTCATCCAGAGCCTAATTACGTCATGGCCATTCGTCTGTGTGAACTCAAATGGCTGTGTAGAGTCGGGGAAGTCACGTATTAATTATTCAAATTACTGATCTCCTGTATGAATTAGACACTTACCTTCGCCCAAAGTCCCCAGCCTGGTTTCCTCTCTCATCAGCCACTCTCTTGTGGGGTACAAGCTCTTTCGAATTGTCAGAGCAGTACATTTGCTGGCTCAAAAAACAAAAACTAAGTACCTGTAGATGAACACCCTGGGTTCAGTCACCAATGGTTTGGAGGATCTCCTCATGTTTTCTATCACTGCTCCTTTCTATTATTACAGATCCTTAAGAGTAGCTGCAAAGAGAAGAATCTAGTGGCAAGCTGTGCCCACATCCAGATAAGCGACAAACTGCTCCAGGCTCTTTGATGTCCAGGATAGCCTTGAGTTTGTGTGGTAGGATTTCCCTGGGAGCGGTGCTTGTATTCATCAAAGACAGACTGAGAGAGTGAAAAAACAAACAAAAAACAAAACAAAACAAAACAAAAAAAATAGGACAACTGAAGCCTGCCAAGATAGGCTGGTACCTTATCCATCCCATGGCATCTGGTCATGAAGCTTTGCTAGATCTTCCAGAAAATCACTCACTGTTTCTCTTTCTTTTATAGTGACATTTTTTTTTGTTTCTTTTTATCATTCCATAAGAGTTGCTATGTATTGTACAAACTAGAGGAATTACAGATTGGCAGAATAATATACAGCCAACTGCATATGTGCAAAGTAAAATATAATTTTAAAAATCACCTGTAGTTCTACCCACACTATCATTGGTAAACTCTGGTGTATATCCTTCCAGTTGTGTGTGTGTGTGTGTGTGTGTGTGTGTGTGTGTATTTTAATAAAAATGAGATCATGTTGTAAATACTCTTCTGACAATCTGACTTTTTAATCTATAATATTATGAATGGTTTTCATGGCTTCGAATTTTCTGCTATATTATCATGATTATTATTATTGAAAATGAATTCTCAGTATATGATAGCTACTTCTATGTGCCACGTACTATACTAAGCACTTCACCTATATCATTTAATCATTTCTGTGACCCTGGGAAGTATTACTATCCCTATTTCACAGATTAGGAAATTAAGTCTCAGAGAGATTGAATAAGTTAAAATATGCCAAAGAGTTAGTAAATGCCATAGCAGATTGGAGCCCAGTTCTCTCTGCTGACAGAGCTCAGGTTTTTAACCAATATGATAATAATTCTGATTAGCAGAATTGAGTGTTCTAATAACCTTTCAGTTAGAAACATGGATAGATCAACAGGTAGTAGGGAGATCAACAATCAAAAGATATACATAAACATATGTAAATATAGTCGAGCATGTCATCATATACATGGATGTGCATGGGTATTTGTAGACACATACACACGTGCGCATGCACACACACACACGCAGAAAAACAATATAATCCAGAATCAAAAGAAGGAAAACCAGAAGAGAGAGTAAGGTCAGAGGCAATGACATAGAAAATGTTCTCATTCTTTCCCTGGATAAGTTGTGGATGTCTTGGAGAAGTAGAAACTACCCTTTAGTTCCCCTTTAACTCTTTTTTTCTTCTATTGGAGTAAAATTGCTTTACAATGTTCTGTTAGTTTCTGCTGTACAATGAAGTGAATCAGCTGTATGTATACCTATAACCCCTCCCTCATGGACCTGCCTCCCACCCCCCCATCCCACCTATCTAGGTCGTCACAGAGCACCAAGCTGAGTTCCCTGTGCTATACAGAAGGTTCCCACTAACTATTTTACACATGGTAGTGTATTTATGTCATACCTAATCTCCCAATTTGTTGCACCCTTCCCCACCGTGTTCCCCACCATGTTCTCTACATCTGTGTCTCTATTCCTGCCCACAAATAGGTTCATCTGTACCATTTTTCTAGATTCCACATGTATGCGTTAATATATGATATTTGTTTTTCTCTTTCTGACTTACTTCACTCTGTATGACAGACTCTAGGTCCATCTATGTCTCTACAAATGACCCATTTTCATTCCTTTTTATGGCTGAGTAATAGTCCATTGTATATATGTACCACATCTTCTTTATCCATTCATCTATTTCCGGACATTTAGGTTGTTTCCATGTCCTGGCTATTGTAAATAGTGATGCAATGAACATTGGAGTACATGTGTTCTTTTGAATTATGGTTTTCTCAGGGTATATGCCCGGTAGTGGGATTGCTGGGTCGTATGGTAGTTCTATTTTTAGTTTTTTAAGGAACATCCATACTGTTCTCCATAGTGCTGTATCAATTTACATTCCCACCAACAGTGCAAGAGGGTTCCCTTTTCTCCACACCCTCTCCAGCATTTATTGTTTGTAGATTTTTTTGATGACGGCCATTCTGACTGGTGTGAGGTGATACCTCATTGTAGCTTTGATTTGCTTTTCTCTAATAATTAGTGTTGTTGAGCATCTTTTCATGTGTCTCTTGGTCATCTGTATGTCTACTTTGGTGAAATATCTATTTAGGTCTTCTGCCCATTTTTGTGTTTGTGTTTCTGATATTGAGCTCCATGAGCTGTTTGTATATTTTGGAGATTAATCCTTTGTCCGTTGCTTCATTTGTAAATATTTTCTCCCATTCTGAGGGTTGTCTTTTCATCTTCTTTATGGTTTCCTTTGCTTTGCAAAAACTTTTAAGTTTAATTAGGTCACGTTTGTTTATTTTTGTTTGTATTTCCATTACTCTGGAAGGTGGGTCAGAAAAGATCTTGCTGGGGTTTATGTCAAAGTGTGTTTTTCCTATGTTTTCCTCTAAGAGTTTGATAGTGTCCAGTCTTATATTTAGGTCTTTAATCTATTTAGAGTTTATTTTTGTGTATGGTGTTAGGTAGTGTTCTAGTTTCATTCTTTTATATGTAGCTGTCCAGTTTTCCCAGCACCACTTATTGAAGAGACTGTCTTATCTCCATTGTATGTTCTTGCCTACTTTGTCATAAATTAGGTGACCATACGTGCATGGGTTTATCTCTGGGCTTTCTATCCTGTACCATTGATCTATATTTCTGTTTTTGTGCCAGTACCATACTGTCTTGATTACTGTAGCTCTGTAGTATAGTTTGAATTCAGGGAGCCTGATTCTTCCAGCTCCATTTTTCTTTCTCCAGATTGCTTTTGCTATTTGGGGTCTTTTGTGTTTCCATATGAATTGTAAAATTTTTGTTCTAATTCTGTGAAAAATGCCATTGGTAGTTTGATAGGGATTGCACTGAATCTGTAGATTGCTTTGGGTAGTATAGTCATTTTCACAATATTGATTCTTCCAATCCAAGAACATGGTATATTTCTCTACCTGTTTATGTCATCTTTGATTTCTTTCATCAGTGCTTTATAGTTTTCTGAGTACAAGTCTTTCGCCTCCTTAGGCAGGGTTATTCCTAGGTATTTTATTCTTTTTGTTGCAATGGTAAATGGAAGTGTTTCCTTAATTTCTCTTTCTGATTTTTCACTGTTGGTGTATAGGAATGTCAGAGATTTCTGTGCATTAACTTTGTATCCTGCAACCTTACCAAATTCACTGATTAGTTCTAGTAGTTTTCTGGTGGCATCTTTAGGATTTTCTATGTACAGTATCATGTCATTGGTAAACAGCGACAGTTTTACTTCTTTTCCAATTTGTATTCATTTTATTGCTTTTTCTTCTCTGGTTGCTGTGGCTGGGACTTCCAAAAGCTATGTTGAATAAGAGTGGTGAGAGTGGACATCCTTGTCTTGTTCCTGATCTTAGTGGAAATGCTTTCAGTTTTTCACCATTGAGTACTATGCTTGCTGTGGTTTTGTCATATATGGTCTTTATTACGCTGAGGTAGGTTCCCTCTATGCCTATTTTCTGGAGAGTTTTTATCATAAATTGGTATTGAATTTTGCCAAAAGCTTTTTCTGCATCTATTGAGATGATCATATGGTTTTTATTCCTTAATTTGTTATTGTGGTGTATCACATTGACTGATTTGCATATATTGAAGAATCCTTGCATCCCTGGGATAAATGCCACTCGATCATGGTGTATGACTCTTTTAATGTGCTGTTGGATTCTGTTTGCTAGTATTTTGTTCAGGATTTTTGCATCTATGTTCATCAGTGATATTGGTCTGTAATTTTCTTTTTTTGTGTTATCTTTTTCTGGTTTTGGTATCAGAGTGATGGTGGCCTCATAGAACGAATTTGGGAGTGTTCCTTCCTCTGTAATTTTTTGGAAGAGTTTGAGAAGGACAGGTGTTAGCTCTTCTCTAAATGTTTGATAGAATTCTCCTGTGAAGCCATCTGGTCCTGGACTTTTGTTTGTTGGAAGAATATTAATTACAGTTTCAATTACAGTGCTTGTGATAGGTCTGTTTATATTTTCTAATTATTCCTGGTTCAGTCTTGGAAAATTGTACCTTTCCAAGAATTTGTCCATTTCTTTGTGGGTCTCCTTTTTATTGGCATATAGTTTTTTGTAGTAGTCTCTTATAATCCTTTGTATTTCTGCGGTGTCAGTTATGATTTCTCCTTCTTCATTTCTAATTTCATTGAATTGCATCCTCTCCCATTTTTTCTTGATGAGTCTGGCTAAAGGTTTATCAATTTTGTTTATCTTCTCAAAGAACCAACTTTTAGTTTTATTGATCTTTGCTATTGTTTTCTTTGTTTCTATTTCATTTATTTTTGTTCTGATCCTTATGATTTCTTTCCTTCTACTGACTCTGGGTTTTCTTTGTTCTTCTTTCTCTAGTTGCTTTAGGTATAAGGATAGATTGTTTATTTGAGATTTTTCCTTTCTTGAGGTGAGATTGAATTGCTGTAAACTTCCCTCTTAGAACTGTTTTTGCTGCGTCTCATAGGTTTTGGGTCATTGTGTTTTTGTTGTCATTTGTTTCTATGTATTTTTTAATTTCTTCTTTGATTTCTTCCATGATCTCTTGGTTATTTAGTAGTGCACTGTTTAGCCTCCATGTATTTGTGCTTTTTACAGTTTTTTTCCTGTAATTGATTTCCAATCTCATAGTGTTGTGGTCAGAAAAGATGCTTGATATGATTGCAATTTTCTTAAATTTTCCAAGGCTTGATTTGTGACCCAAGATGTGATCTATCCTGGAGAATGTTCCGTGTGCACTTGAGAAGAGAGTGTATTCTGCCACTTTTGGGTGGAATGTCCTATAAATATCAACTAAATCTGTCTGGTCTATTGTGTCATTTAAAGCTTGTGTTTCCTTATTTATTTTCTGTTTGGATGATCTGTCCATTGGTGTAAGTGGGGTGTTAAATTCCCTTACTATTATTGTGTTACTGTCAATTTCCCCTTTCATTGTTGTTAGCATTGCCTTATGTATTGAGGTACTCCTATGCTGGGTGCATAAATATTTATTATTGTCATATCTTCTTCTTGGATTGATCCCTTGATCATTATGTATTGTCCTTCCTTATCTCTTGTAACAGTCTTTATTTTAAAGTTTATTTTATCTGATACGAGTATTACTACTCCATTTTTCTTTTGATTTCCATTTGCATGGAATATCTTTTTCCATCCCTTCACTTTCAGTCTGTATGTGTCCCTAGGTCTGAAGTGGGTCTCTTGTAGACAGCATATATATGGGTCTTGTTTTTGTATTCATTCAGTCAGCCTGTGTCTTTTGTTTGGAGCATTTAATCCATTTACATTCAAGGTCATTATCAGTATGTATGTTCCTATTACCATTTTCTTGTTTTGTGGGTCTTTTTCTTCTCTTGTGTTTCCCACCTAGAGAAGTTTCTTTAGCATTTGTTGTAAAGCCTGTTTGGTGGTGCTGAATTCTCTTAGCTTTTGCTTGTCTGTAAAGCTTTTGATTTCTCCATTGAATGTGTGAATGAGATCCTTGCTGGGTAATCTTGGTTGTAAGTTTTTTTCTTTCATCACTTTAACTATATCCCGCCACTGCCTTCTGGCCTGCAGAGTTTCTGCTGAAAAATCAGCTGATAACCTTATGGGGATTCCTTTGTATGTTATTTTTGCTTTTCCCTTTGCTTTTCATATTTTTTCTTTGAATTTAGTTTTTGTTAGTTTGATTAATATGTGTCTTGGTGTGTTTCTTCTAGGGTTTATCCTGTATGGGATTCTGTGTGCTTCCTGGACTTGGGTGCCTATTTCCTTTCCCATGTTAGGGAAGTTTTCCACTATAGTCTCTTCAAATATTTTCTCAGACCCTTTCTTTCTCTCTTCTTCTGGGACCCCTATAATTCGAATGCTGGCATGTTTAGTGTTGGCCCAGAGGTCTCTGAGACTGTCCTCAATTCTTTTCATTCTTTTTCTTTATTCTGCTCCTCGGCAGTTATTTCCACCATTCTTTCTTCCAGCTCACTTATCCGTTCTTCTTCCTCAGTTATTCTGTTATTGATTCCTTCTAGTGTGTTTTTCATTTCAGTTATTGTGTTGTTTATCTCTGCTTGTTTGTTCATAAGTCCTTCTAGATCTTTGTTAAACGTTTCTTGTATTTTCTCAATCTGTTCCTCCATTCTATTTCCGAGATTCTGGATCATCTTTACTATCATTACTCTGAATTCTTTTTCAGATAGGTTGCCTTTTTCCTCTTTATTTATTTGGTCTTTTAGGTTTTTACCTTGCTCCTTCATCTGTGACATATTTTTTTGTCATCTCATTTTTTTTTTTTTTTTTTTTGCAGTACGCGGGCCTCTCACTGTTGTGGCCTCTCCCGCTGCAGAGCACAGGCTCTGGATGCGCAGGCTCAGCGTCCATGGCTCATGGGCCCAGCCGCTCCACGGCATGTGGGATCTTCCCGGACCGGGGCACGAACCCGTGTCCCCTGCATCAGCAGGTGGACTCTCAACCACTGCGCCACCAGGGAAGCCCTCATTTTTTTTTTTTTTTTTGATGGGTGGGATTGTGTTCCTGTCTTACTGGTTGCTTGGCCTGAGGCTTCCCGCACTGGAATTTGTAGGCTGTTGGGTAGAGCTGGGTCTTGGTGCCAAGATAAGGCCCTCCTGGAGACCGCACTCTGATGAATATTCCCTGGGGTCTGAGGCTCTCTGTTAGTCCAGTGGTTTGGACTTGGAGCTCCCACCGCGAGCTCTGGCCCGACCGCTGGCTTGTGAACCAAAGTCCCACAAGCCGTGTGGGGCAGCAAAAAACAGAAAAGAATAAAAGGAGCAGAACTGTAACAAAGAGTAAAAAATAAAAAAAGGTTAGAAAATAAACAGATATGTTAGAAAGAGTAAAAAAAGTAAAAATATAGATGAAACAGCAACCAGAAGGTAAAACAGAACCACTGTAGTAAAAAAGAGGAGACGAAAAAAAAAAGAAGCTGGAAAAGGCCTTGGCTGGGGGGTGGGGCTTAGGCTTCACTCAGCAGGAGGGGCCCAGGAGTGCCTCTGGCCTTGGAGGGCAGAGGACCAGGTCCAGGACCCCAGCAGGCTCACTGGGCCCGAATGGGTGGGGGAAATGCTAGGCACGTTCTTCCCGATCCCCTGATCCCAGAGGGCCCCTCCCCATTGGCATCTCTTTTTCTTCCCCTCCCCTCCCTCCTATGCCCCTAGTAGCCATACGGACAGAGGGGGCCCCAGAAGGCAGGGAGGGGACCAGACCTGGAAGCCCAACAGGCTTCCTGGGGCCAAGTGGGTGGGGGAGATACCCTCCATGCCACCCCAGATCCTCCAGTCCTGGAGGGTCTGCCCCCCACCGTCAGCCTCTCTCCTCTTCCCCCCTCCTCTCTCCCTCCTATGCCCCTAGGATCCACAAGACTGGAGGGGGCCCCAGAGAATGGAGGACCAGAAAATCATTCCAGGGAGTTTTGTAGGAAATAATGGGAAGAGACTCTTCCTTTCAGAGTTTGTGGATAATAAGAAACTGCTGGTTGCTATTTTTATCATGACTAGGGAGACACTAGTTGAGAATGAAGCCCAAACAAAAGGGAGCTGGATCACTGAAGACGATTCTGAGTATCTAGATCCAACTGTGTCTGAAGCCAAACGACCCCTAGACTCAGGTAAATCAGCAAATTCCCCTTACTGCTCTGGCCAATTCAAATATGATTTGCCATTTGTAACTGAAAGAGACTTGTAGCCTTCACAGGGCTCTTCACAAATACTCTGCTTCTTTCTTTCCAGACACGTGGTAAGACTGTACTTCCACATCCTCTTTAAGTTAGGGGTGGTTATGGGACCTGCTTTGACCAATTACGTGTGAACAGATATTTTAAGAGCCAGTACAAGATATGCCACTTTTTTCTCTATAGCAACCAGCAATACTCCAGATAGCGTCTCTCCCCTCAGCCTGGTTCCCAGCTGACCTGCAGTGGACATGTAGCGTGAGCTAAAAATAAACCTTTATTTTTTCAAGCTACTGAGATTTTGGAGTTTTTTGTTACTACAGCATAACCTATGCCATCCTCACCAACACTAATATAGACTAGTTTAGAAAGGAAAGGGATTATTGCTTCGTTAATCTGTGTATCATTTAAAAATCGTCAGCATGCACAATGATGTAAATATACACAATGCCACTGAACTGCACTCTTAAAAATGGTTAAAACGGCACAGCCCCTTTAAGGGGGTTACAGTATCATCATCACTTTACTGCAGGCTGTGAGCCCAAGTACCAGAGCTGTGACATCAGTCACCTTCATGAATGATGCTCTTCATTTACACTTTAAAGTTGCTCATTCTCACCTAGCTCAGCACCAGACTGATGTAGCCCCTTCCACTTCTGTCCATCTTCAATCCCACTACAGCACAGAGAGCAATGCAGGGGCATATATATGAGGTTTCTGATTGGACTGTAACCATGAGCAATACCAAATTTCAAAATTCCACTCTCCAGTTCGGATATTGTATGATGCCCTATGACAGCTCTGAAGATAACATTAAAAGGCCAGGTTACTTTCCTCTGGAAAAAAAAAGGTTAAAATTGTCAATTTTATGCTATCTATATTTTATCATAATAAAAAATATCACCAGCAGGCAATCGGGTATTTATTAGGGCCCTATGGGAGAGTTCCATGTAAATGGCTCTGATGGCCAAAAAAATTCTTTCTTGCATTCATTCAGCAGACCTTTATTGAGCACCTACTATGTGCCTATCACCATGCTAGGCACTGGGGCTACAGAGACCACACTTTTGCTCTTGAAAAGCTTTCATCCAGCAAGAGGGCACTCATCACAGCTGGTCATCAACTCATCACAGCTGTTCGTCATCCTCGACTCCCTGCCCACCCCCTCACCCCCACTTTCAGGTTCTTGTATTATCACTAGACCCATCTATGGGCCTCATCAAGCAGTGATAACTCAAAGCCATTGTAGCCATTTAAAGAACACTCCCTCTTTCTAATCTCTTTGCCCTCCTCCTCACTACGACAGTGTTTACGAGGATAGGCTGGAAGGTCCAGCAGGCAGAGTCAAATCCCAGCTCTACCACGTAATAGTTTTGTGACCTGGGCAAGTTACTTAATCTCTTAAAATGGAGATGCAAATAGTAACTGCTTTGTGATGGTTGTGAAGATTATATGCGGTATTTCACATAAACACGTAGCCCAATGCCTGTACAGAGTAAGTGCTGAATAAATATTAGTTATCATCAGTAGTTGTTCTGAACTGCTGGTTTACCCTGTGATGCTTACATATCCAGCCCACTAGTGGAAGTTGCAGTCAAGGATTCTGTATCCCAGGCTTCTCCATGTTCTCCATGTCCTGATACTTGGAGTTGGGCTCCCATTTCTTGCTTCTCTGCAGGGGGCCATTGCTGGTCCACAGCCACTTGGGAGCACCCTTGAGTTAGGCACGACCTGTTCTCCCTCCAGACAGGTGGCTCCATTCCCAGCCAGCAGAATCCAGTCAGAACCTTTCACGTTCTCATTTAGTCAGAACTGGGTGTGTCCTCCCGGACACGGACACGAGGCTGGAGGCTGGTTCCCAACAGCTAAAGGAGGCCACCCCTGCTGCGAGAAGGCTTATAAGCAGCTCAGTATCCCAACTTCCCAGCCTTGTCAGAAGGATTTGTAAGTGTGGCTGGATTAATATTTCAAAGTCCCCCTCACTCTTGTCAAATTTCTGGAAGGCCTCCCTGCATACCCTGCTCTTTCACCCTTTGTGAACAGGAGTCACCCTTCCGAACCAGAGAACAATGGTGCAAACACCGGACAGTTATAGGCAAGATGCCGCTGGGCTAAACAAAGAGAGACCAAAGGGCACATTTGTAGAGAAAATCTGTGTGTACAATCCTTCTAGATGGTAATTAATAATTTTCTTCCAGGTGTTTGTAGTTATCTCAACCAAATCTAATTCCAATGATTTTTTTTTTAATTCCAAAAAATTTTATTTTTTGAAAAATTCCAAAACATCTTATTTGGATTTTTTCTTCTATTTTCCTTATCTTGTAAAAAATGAGCAGACATTTTCTAGAGCAGTTTTAGGTTTATAGAAAAATTGGCCAGAAAGTACAAAGAGTTCCCATATACCCCCTCTCCCCAAGTATACACTTTCCCGTGTTATTAACATCTGGCATTAGTGTGTTATACCTGTTACAATCAATGAATCAATAATGATGCATTATTATTAACTAAGGGCCCTAGCTGACATAAAGCCTCACTCTTTGTGTCATACAGTTCTATGTGTCTTGACAAATGCATAATGTCATGCACAGTATCAGACAATAGATTCACTGCCCTAAAAATCCCGTGTTCCATTACTCATTCATCCCCGTTCCCAGCCCCTGACAACACTGATCTTTTTACTGCCTCTGTAGTTTTGCCTTTTCCAGAACATCATATATTTAGAATCATACAGTATGTAATCTTCTCAGATTGGCTTCTTTCACTTAGAAATATGCATTTATAGTTCTTCCATGGCTTTTCCTGGCTTGGTGGCTTGCTTGTTTGCTTCCTCTCTTCCTTCCTTCCTCCCTTTTTTTTTTTGTGGTGAGAACATTTAAGATCTATTCTCTTAGCAACTTTCAAGTAAATGAAACAGTATTATTAGCCATAATCACCACGTTGTACCTCAGATCCCCAAACTTGTTAATCTTATAACTGGAAGTTTGTACTCTTTGACCAATATTTCCCCCACCCCTGCCCACAAGTGGCTCATTTCTTTTTATCATTGAATAATATTACATTGTATGGATGTACCATGATTCGTTTATCCATTCACCTATTGAAGCACATCTTGCTTGGTTCCAAGTTTTGGCAGTTATGAATAAAGCTGCTATAAACATTTGTATACAGGTTTGTGTGTAGACATAAGTTTCCAACGGGTTAATACCAAGAAATCTGATTGCTGGATCATATGGGAAGACTATGTTTAGTTTTTAAGAAACTGCCAGACTGTCTTCCAAAGTGGCTGTATTATTTTGCATTCCCACTCTTTCGGATGCTCATGTTTTGTTTTCATTAACGTGCAGTGAGAATTTGCAGTCAGAGGAGATCTAAGTATAGCATTTTTCCAGATAATAATTATCTTTCAGTCATTTGCAGTTATTTGAATCAAATCTAATTTTTTTTTAGCAGCTGTCTCTTATTGAGAAATCCCAAAACATCTAATTTGGAGTTTTCTTCTTCTTTTTTCCTTATTATTATTATTATTTTTTTTTGCGGTACGCGGGCCTCTGACTGCTGTGGCTTCTTCCGGTGCGGAGCACAGGTTCCCGACGCGCAGGCTCAGCGGCCATGGCTCACGGGCCCAGCCGCTCCGCGGCATGTGGGATCTTCCCGGACCGGGGCACGAACCCGTGTCCCCTGCATCGGCAGGCGGACTCTCAACCACTACGCCACCAGGGAAGCCCTCAACTAGTACTTTTATTGAGGTATGCCTTTATTGAGGTTATACCTTTATTAAAGTAAAATTTATATACAATAAATTGCATCCATTTTAGTGTACAATTTGATGAGATTTAACAGATGTATATATACATCCTTGAAACCGCTGCCATAATCAAAACACAAAACATTTCTATCATCCCCCAAATTTTCTTGTGCCCATTTGCAGTCCATCCCTCCCTCTGCTGCCGTTCTCAGGCAACCATGAGCTGCCTTTTTTTTTTTTTTGGACAACATACGTTCCCTCCTCATATTATTTTGAAGCAAATGCCACATATTGCTTAATCTATAAATATTTTACTATACATTTCTAAGAGATAAGAGCTCCTTAAAAATATGTAATGTCAGGACTTCCCTGGTGGTCCAGTGGTTAAGACTCTGTGCTTCCACTGCAGCAGGGCACGGGTTCGATCCCTGGTCAGGGAATTAAGATCCTTCATGCCACACTGTGTGGCCAAAAAAAAAGTAAAAAACAAAATGAAAAAAACCCAAATGTCATTATTATACTTCATAATCAACAATAATTCCTTAATATTATCAACTATCCAGTGCAAAGCAGGTGTGCACCCTGCACACTAGGTAGAAACCCCCAAGGGCTGGCAAAAGGGAGAGAAGTGTGAGCAGATCGAGCAAGTGCAGGCACTGCTGGCTGCAGAGCCCAGGAGCATTTTGCCTGCATCCAGCTGTCCTTTCCTTTGCTGGATGCTGGGTACTCTCTCCCCTAGGGTTGCCAAATAAATACGCAAATAAAAATAGAGGATGCTCAGTTGAATAGTTGGATTGGAATTTCAGATAAGCAATGAATAATTTTTTTAGTATAAGTACGTCCCATGCAATACTTGGGGCATGCTTATACTAAAAAGTTATTCGTTGTTTATCTGATATTCAGATTTAACAGGCGTCCAGTACTTTATCTGGCAAGGCCGCCTCCTCTGAAATTGATGGTGGAAGGACGCTGTCATGAGCCCAGGGCATCTAGAGGGCTGGTAATTCACAGAGCAAATCTCCAACTGACTAAGGTGGGACTGGTTAGAAGGCGCTCCAAAGCCCCCAAAGAGATAGGACATCTCCCAGCTCCCGACCCCCAGGCCCCTGTCCCTACCGATGGACAGAGACTGGCTTCCAAATCCCTCTCAAGTATTTCCAGCTGGTCTGGCTTCACAGCCTCACACAGAACCCACCCTAAAAGACCCCTCTGCGTTTTGGACAGATTCTAAAAGGGAATAAATTAAAGCCTAATTAATCTGAGGTGCCCAGGGAGCGAGCTTTCCCTGGCACTTCTCTACAAAGTTGCTCTTTGCTCTGTACTGATCTAAGTGGCCATTGTTATAATGGGAATTGTCTCCAGCAGCCCTTTGTGGAGTAGGAAAACCCCACTTGCTCAGACTTGCTGTATCAAATTGCAAGATGATCTCACCAAGCGCTTGTCCTCCTCAGAATTTATTTTGGGTGTAACATATGTTAAGAACATAGGGGTGAGCCAGGCTGTGAATCTATCCGTGCCAAAGGCAAAAAGACCTTATGCCCCTCATGTCTACAAAAGAGAGCTCTTTACCTGCCATCACAGGTGCCTGCACCTGGCAAGTAACATCCCACTCAATGAAATTGGTTTTTTATTGTCATTTTATTTATTGTGAGATATCTGATATATACAGAGGAGTAAATAAAAACACATGTACAGTTTAATGCATCATTAGAAACTGGACACCCATATAACAACCAACCAGGTCTAAAAGGGCACTCAGCCTTGTGAGGCCCCCATCCCAAATCATATTCCCCTCCTCCTCCAGAGATGGTCACTATCCTAACCTGTGCAAATCATTTCCATGCTTTTCTCTTTCGGGTTATGACTATTTGTGCACCGCTAAGCACAAATAAGCAAATTAGCTTATTTGTGCTAAGCACAAATTTGTGCTAATTTGTGCTAAGCAAATTAGCACAAATAACCGCTAATTAATTAATTAATTAATTAAAAAATTAATTAATTAATTTATTTTTAATTTTTGGCTGTGTTGGGTCTTCGTTTCTGTGTGAGGGCTTTCTCTAGTTGTGGCAAGCGGGGGCTACTCTTCATCGTGGTGCGCGGGCCTCTCACTATCGCGGCCTCTCTTGTTGTGGAGCACAGGCTTCAGACGCGCAGGCTCAGTAGTTGTGGCTCACGGGCCCAGTTGCTCCGCAGCATGTGGGATCCTCCCAGACCAGGGCCCGAACCCGTGTCCCCCACATTAGCAGGCAGATTCTCAACCACTGCGCCACCAGGGAAGCCGCAAGCCCCTGTATTTGAACTTCGTACAAATGGAAGGACATTGCATATATTCTCTGTGACTTGTTCCTTCCTCCCAATTGTTCTTAGACTAGCAATGTTTTCTGGAGTAGGCTGTCTTCATAAAAATTACTGGCCTTGAAGTCACACTAACCAGTTTTGCCCTCCTGGCTCAGCCACTTACCCACTAACTGTGTGACCTCTCTTTTCCTCCTTTGTCAAATTGTATCCCTGGACATGAGCACCTCAAGAGCAGAAAGTGCACTTCATGTATCATTCTGTTCTCAGCAGCTCACAGGGCTTGATACCTGATGAATCTTGTGTGAATGAAGGCGTCGTGGTGAGGTGATGTATTCAGGGCCAAATCCCACACCTGATTCATAGCAAATGGTCAACACATGGTGGCTAAAATTATTATTGTCATCAGTGTTGTTTACTTGAATATGCACCTGCCTATGGGAGGAAGCCTCTGTAATGGCTGCCAATGGTCCCTGCCTCCTGATAGAATGTGGCAGGAGTGATAAGATGTCACTTCCAAGATTCCATTATAAAGGGCCATGACTTCCACCTTGGGTCCTCTTTCTCACTGTCCCTGGGGGAAGTCAGCTGCCACGTAATGAGGTAGTCCGGAGGAGAGGTCCCTGGGATGAGGGATGAAGGCCTGTCAACCACGACACAAGTGAGCTTTGAGGCATATTCCCTCTCCAGTGGAGCCTTCAGATGAGACCGTGACCCCAGTACAGCTTGACTACAACCTCTTGAGAGAGCTTCAGCCAGAGGCTCCCAGCCAAACTGGGCCTGGATTCCTGACCCACAGAAACTATGAGATAATGAATATTTGCTGTTTTAAGCTACTACATTGGGGGGCAATTTGTTACACAGCAATGGATGACTAATACACTGCCTTTTCTTGGATGAAGGAGCACTGGTAATTTTTAGAGCATGTGGCAAACAAGGAGATGCAGTGTTCAGATCCCCATTTAAGGATGGAATCCTGCCCAGATGCAAGGAGTACAGTTAACTGACAGCCTTTGGGGTCCAGCCCAGCTTTCAAGCTGAGATCACATTTTTCTTAAGTGCCTTCCCCAGCCAACAGGTAAGCTGAAGTAGTGGTACAAGGGCTTGGCCATCTCCATCTCTGTTTTTGCTTACAGAGCTCCATGTTGGGCTCCAGAGACTTTGACAGGTCTGCACTGGAGTCTTGCCTTTCCATGGGTGTCACTTCCCAATAAACCTTTCTCGTTCCCAATCCCATCTCAGCCTATGCTTCCTAGATAACCCATTCTGCAAACCAAAGACAACATCTGCTTCATAGAAGCCCAAGCTTTCTAGTCAGCCCAGACCTGGATCCAATACAGACTCTGCCCCAAGCTAGTTCTGTGACTCTGTGGAAGTTACTTAACCTTTCTGAGCCTTTTTTCTCACATATAAATTGGATGGTAAATAACATGGGGCTCAAACAGGACTTTTATTTACAGTGTATAACAGAATGAGCGACACATAGTAAGTGCTAGATAAAGGACAACTATTGGGCTTCCCTGGCGGCGCAGTGGTTGAGAGTCCGCCTGCTGATGCGGGGGACACGGGTTCGTGCCCGGGTCTGGGAAGATGCCACAGAGTGGCTGGGCCCGTGAGCCATGGCCACGGAGCCTGCGCGTCCAGAGCCCGTGCTCCGCAATGGGAGAGGCCACAACAGTGAGAGGCCCGCGTACCACAAAAAAAAAAAAAAAAAAAAAAGGACAACTATTGTCTATCCGTAGACTATATACCAACTAGTAGCCACTTTATATTTTCCATAAAGTTTTATTGGAAATTATTCCAGTAATTTGTCCAAAATATGTTGTCTAGTATATCTATAATAGACCTTTGATTTTCATGAGGGTGTCAACAAAAAATTAATCATTCAATCTAAGAAAAAAATGGAAAATTTTATTCAAGCCAAATTTGAGGATTATAACCTGGGAAGAGCATCTCAGAAAGCTCTGAGAACTGTTCCACCTCCTTAGAAGTCAAGGCACAGTTACATAAGGTTTTTTTTGTTTTGTTTTTGTTACATAAGTTTTTTGAGACAGAGGACTGTACCTCAAATGACATATTATTGACAGTTTACATAATCCAGATATAAGCCTCATCGTGGTGGGTCATGTGACCCCTAACAAGATCAAGAAGGAATGCTATCTTTTAAGGAGTTGTCTTGTTGATGCTGGGAGAATGTTGCTCTTTATGGCTAAGCAGGTATTTCTACCGATGGGGGAGGTCTGGTCAATGTAAAATGCAGATACACAATGCACAGTGGGGGAGAGAGGAGGCCAAAGGGCAGAGATTTTTGTTTAAATTTTTCTTGTCTTGCCATAAAAATAAGACTTTTATTTCACAAGGGTTATACCTGTTATCTTTGTGAAACCTCAAACCACCAACTGCCCCTCTAGCACGTATTGTCAGCCATAAAATGAAATCAGGTACAACTCAAACACATACATGACTCTTTTAAGTCCTTAACAGTTCTATAAATAAGGAACTAAACCTTTTTAAAGCTGTTAACTTGTGCCAAAGCGACTGGGTGAATTGTTTCTCTTGTTTGCATTGAACTTTACCACATCAGAGGTCTGAGCCACCTCTGAACGCTGCCCTTTTAATAAACCCAGTCATCTGAAGTTTAAGTCCAAACCTGTTCCTCCCACAGTCTGTCTCACTTTGATGGATAATTCCAAGCCGGGAGATGGGAAGCCATCTGTGTCACTGCCCTCTCTCACTCCCCACCTCCAGTCCAACAGCATGTTTTGTCTTCAAAACGCCCTAAATCCACGCACCTCTTTCCATCTCCATGGGCACCATCCCAGCCTCCTTTCTTTCAAGAGCCTCCTAACGGTCTTCCTCTTGCATTTAGAATAAAGACCAAAAAACTCTTTATCAAGGCCTAGGGGCTTTGCATGAACTGGCCCCTCCCCTCCAAATCTCACCTCTGTTCTCCAAACACTCCTTCCCATGTGTCAAGCTTGCTCTTGTCTCAGGACCATCCTGCAGACACTTCCAGTGTCTGGAACCGTCCTCTGTCCACTCTGTGCATTGCAGCCTCCTTTTCCTCCTAAAAATCTGAGCCTAGGGAACTGCTTTCTCAAGCAGGTTCCATCACTCTCAACCACAGCACCCAGGTCATTTCTTTCAAAGCGTGCATCTCACTTTGTCATGACATATTTATTAGTTTACTGAAGGTTTCCCTCCATTTATTACAGTTTCTCTGAGTGCAGCGGTCTTATCCCTTTTGTTCATCCAGTGCCACGCCCAGTGCTGTCCACAATACAGCCTTGATAAACATCTGTTGGAGGGATTTTCTAGCTAAAAATATCACTTTTATCTTTAACAATTATTTTTCCCCTATTGCAAAAGCCATACTTTTTGTTGTAGAAAAGATTAGAAAGTACAGATTAAAAAAACAAAACAAAACATGTTATCTCACATTTAGAGATAGCTGCATTAGCCTTCAGGTGTATTCTTCCAGGGCAATTTCAATGCATCTCTACCCACGTATATAGGGATATATATGCTCCCAAGTCCTTCAACTTTCTGGGGCTACTCTTTCAACAGCCAAACAAAATGTCTTGGTCCCCGGGCAACACACAAAGGGAAATCAAGCCTTCTAGAGGGACTATAATGGGGCTTGGTATCCTAGGAGGAATAAACATTACAGATTGTGGCAATCAGTGACAAAAGCCTTTGGGGAGGTCCCTGGAAGGGGAAGAGGAAGCAGCTAACATGCAGAACTGCCCAAAGCTAGAGGAAAAGGCTCTGGCTCATAATAAATGTGTTTGACTTAGTTTATTCCATCTTAGCCAGTTTAGTTTTCCCAGCAATCTCAAAATAGCCTTTGTCATACTTCAGCCAACCTGCCCAGCAAGATGCTAAGATGAGGCCAACTGGGTTTCCAGACAAAACAGAAGGAACAGTTCTCACTGAGTTTGACTCCAGTCAAACTTAACCAAATGTGGGAAAAGTCTGATGTCCTAGGAGCCCCCAGAGCTATTTAGAATATATGTGTAGTAAAGCATAGTAGGGCAGGGGAGCTCCTAGACAGTGTCATGATCAAAACAGATGGACAGGCCTTGGTCAGCTACTTTTCATGTTAGTTTACCCGCCCAACAAGCCTGCACCTCAGGTGAGGTGGTTTTTTACCCCTTTCACAGGGAGGTTAAGTAATTTGCCCAGAGTGATTCAGCCAGAAGGGGCAGAGCTGAGGTTGGAACCCAGTCTGTTTGGCCTCAGAACCTGAACTCTTTCTGCGGATCAGAAAGATGGATATAAGGGTACCATAATCATCACTGAGCTGCAGGGCTCTTCGTGGCATGATCCTGTGTTGTTGTCAGAAATAATGATAACAACTAACATTTAGTGCATTTGGCTAAAATTCTTCTGTGCGTATCTCAATTACTTCCCCTAACAACTCTATAAAGAAGGCATGGTTATTGTCTTGCCTCTGCAGATAAGAAAGGTGCAGAGAATCGGAATAACTTGCCCAAGGTCACACTACTAGTAAACGGCCGAGCTAGGATTCAAACCCAGAGAATCTGGCTCCAAAACCCACACATTTATGCCCCATGCTACGTTCCTCCTACCAGATATAGGGGCCAGAAGCTCGTAGACATGAATTCCCACAGTCCCAAAGCTCCATGCAGGGCTGGGAAAGGGGGGTGTGGGAAGATGCGACTGTACAGATAATTAAGGCATGAGCTTTGGAGTCAGGTAGTTCCAAGTTCACATCTCCCCTCACCCTGGGGGCTTCGAGTCTCCCTTCTCCACCCGAAAACAACTCTGGATGTCATTTCCTTTCTGCTGTTTTCCAGGATTGAGATGTGCACACACAGAGGAACCAAAGTGCCGTAACCCAGCCGGGGCTTTCCTATCTCCTGTGTCCAGCCGCTCCCTCTTTTCACTCAGCGTCAACAGACCACAGAATGAGCAGCTCCCCAGCGTCCCCCAAAAGGATGCACTCGGGACTTCCCTGGCCGTCCAGTGGTTAAGACTCAGCGCTGCCAATGCAGGGGGTGCGGGTTCGAGCCCTGGTCGGGGAACCAAGATCCCACAAGCCACGCAGCAGGGCCAAAATAGTCCCACAAAAAGCAAAACAAAACAGACAAACAAACAACGACAAAAAAACCAAAAGGATGCACTGACCACCACAGGGAACAACAGAAACGTTACTGAAGATTTCAAAGCAGAGCTGAGGAAGGGGATCTCCAGAGCACAGCTCACAGAAGACAACAATTCCATTTTTATTCCTCCATGCTTCTTTCCAGCCTGCCACCCGTTCTTCTGTCACCGCTCCCTCCAGCCTCCCTCCCCCCTCCCCCACACATCCTCTGCCTGGGGTGGCAGGTGGTGGCTGAGGGAGGACTTCCCTCTTTTCTTTTCCAAGTCTCTCCTTCTCACTCTCCCCTTCTCACCCAAATTCCTCTTGGAGCCGCCCTCGGGTTAGCAAACCAGTTTTCCTCATCCAGCACATCCTTTGGGTGCCTCCCTCCAGCCCAAGTTGTTAAAGGCTTTTCTCTCCCTGCTTGGAATCCTGATTAATACATTAGCTCCCTCTACCAACCCTCCTTCGAAAAAGGAAGCTCTTTTGAGAAAGGAAGGCGATGGAAATGTTGGGGCAGAGCTGTTGTGCCTGTCTTGCCCGGAGGGGGGAGGCGGGGTTCATATGCCTTGGCCTGTGCTGACCTCTGTTTGGAAAGGTCACTGGTTTCAAAGGTCTTGGCATGTCTGTCCTGAGCCCCTGTTTTTCCATCTCTGGGTTTCTAGCTTGTCCTAACAGCAAAAGGGATTTGTCTCTGGTGAAGGCTGCCAAAGGTAGCGGCAGGAATCTCTCAGAGAGCAATTACCTGGAAGAGCCCTCCCTGGAGAACAGGCTCTTTTGCTTCCGAAATGGAAAATTTGCACATCGTGCCAATTATTCCAGAGGGCACTTGGACCTTTACCAGCTGAAACACTAACAAGTCTTAAAGGGAAAGTGAGCAAGGAACAAGGGCAACCTTCCAGGCGCTAGGGAAGCAGGCAGGTGGCTTTTGAAGAAAAAGCCCAAGGTAATAACGAGCTGTGCCGCTGGTGGAACACACTGGAATGTAATGCTAAAACCCATCAACGATTAAAGTCATACGCCTCAGTCTTTTTTTCTTTTTCTCCGAGAGAGTATAGATTTCATTGCCAAGTTCTACAACCCTCTCCTTTACCCTAGAGGTGAAATGTCTATTTTTAAAAAGACTTATGGGGCTTCCCTGGTGGCGCAGTGGTTGAGAGTCCGCCTGCCGATGCAGGGGACGCGGGTTCGTGCCCCGGTCCGGGAAGATCCCACATGCCGCGGAGTGGCTGGGCCCGTGAGCCATGGCCGCTGAGCCTGCGCGTCTGGAGCCTGTGCTCCGCAGCAGGAGAGGCCACAACAGTGAGAGGCCTGCGTACGGCCAAAAAAAAAAAAAAAAAAAAAGACTTATGACATCAGAAACCTCCTAAAGTCCATACGTAAATTTGACTTGCTGAAGGTTAATTATTTATCTCAATAATAGAATGGCTGAGGATGTTTGCAGGTTTCTTTCTAATCCCATTGGCTTTGAGATGCACTATACGATTTATTTTGGAAACAGATTTGCTACCTCTGTTAGGCTTTGCCTAAGACAAAACTCAACTTTGCTTTCCCCAGGTGAACACTGATTGGAGTAGTTCAGAGGTGTGCAGACTGGCGGGAAGAAGCTGGCTCGGGCTGACATCTTGCCGTGTGTAACCACAGACTGGATGGCCCCTCTACAGCTCGTTTGCAAGCACCCAAAGCTTCAATCCAGGATGAGTTAGAGGGAAAGAAGGCATCTTACAGGAACTGGTCAGACCTATCACACGTGGTTTTGCAGAGAGGACAGTGAGTGGGGAGATCTGGTCGAGAGAGTTCTTTACACCAGAAGGCATCAAATTAAGCTACGTCATTGGTGATGCTATTTCCTTCTGAAGAGGGTCACCTACAGGCTGCTCTTTGCTTTTGAATCTGATCCTGATTTTGACTGCCGACAAATTCCTAATGGCAGGAAAAAGCAAGGGCCAGGATTGCTTCTAAACATCCCAGCAAAACATCTTACTCCCTTCGCTGCCCCCAGAAATGAGCACTTTTTTTTGACAAACAATAACAAAAATCCCTGATTCCCCATTCCCAACATATCTGAGCCCCAAAGTTATCCGTGCTTTCACCAAAATACATTCTAACGTGACTTTCTTTTGACTTGGCATTTTGTTTCTCTTTTTTAGATTGACATTTTTGTTTTAAGATATTTTCTTAGTGGTTTCTTTTTCCCAGCTCAGAGGAAAACAGAGCTAGACTTGGGCTTTAGCAAATTAAAACAGGTTCTCCTTCTCAGAGCAGAGTTAAATGTGTTCCCAGAGAGATGCCAGTGCCACTTTATTTTTGGTTTTAGTTTTCTCAGGAGGACTTTTTCATAGTTCTTGGAGTAGGGATGGGAATCTCTGGAAAAAAGATAAACTGGGATATATTTACCCTACCCCTACTCTCTTTTTTTTCCTTTTACACTTGAGGTAACTAAATTGGAAGTTGGACATGATGAATCCTATAGTTTTACTTGGGATTTCCTGCTGTTGACACTAAAGTTTTCTTTTTTGTTGGAATCAGCAATACTTAAGCCAAACCTAATGACGTGTTCTCGAAGTACATTTGAAATGCTTTCTGCCAGGGCAGTAACTCTTTCCTTCTCTGGGCTGATGAAAAAGAGTGTAACAATGCTACTCCTAGTTTCTAAAGCCATATTCAGTTAGAATAAGGTTTGGCTGTATGTGGTAGAAAACCCAAACCACCAGTGGCTTAAGATGGAACTTTCTCTCTCCCATGCAAAGGGTAGGGAAGTGGAGGGAGTGGAATGCTGGGTGCATTCCTCAAAGTTCTCAGTGACCCTGGCCTCTTCCAGCTTGTCTCCCACCGTGACTAGGCTTTTGTCCTTATGCTCATTATCCCAAATGATGGCATGCATATTACCAGCCAGTAAAGTAAAAAAAGAAGAGGAAAAAAAAAAAGGCAAAAAGCACCCATTGGGGAAGGTTTCCATCCACTGGCAAGAGAACACTTCTGCTTATATCTCACTGACCGGAACTTAATCACATGATCACACTTAGCTACAAGGGAGGCTGGGAAATGTAGTCTTTTTTTCTGGATGGCTGTGTGCCCACTTAAAAATTATATTTGTAGGGGAATTCCCTGGTGGTTGGGCAACTAAAATCTCACACACAAACTGTGAAGCACAGCCAGAAAAAAAAAAGCAAACCCAAAATTATATTTCTATGACATACACTCTAGGTCTTATGTTCTTAAAATTAATGTTTCTATCAATTTTACCTTAAGAAGCTTGAATCACCTTTTGAGATAACAGTATAAGATGGTGTAAAATCAGTATTAGAAATACTCCATTCTATAATATTCGTACTCTTTTACCAGTAATTTTGCTACAATTTAACTCAAAATTCAGAAAAAGTTTTAAACAAAAAAAATACTCATTACATAGTTATATATAATCAGACACAATAAAAGGGATCAGAATGCCAAAATATGGGAGATTGATCAAATAAACCACGCTATACATCCTTAATGAAATATGCACCTATTAAAAATTATGTTTACAGGGACTTCCCTGGCAGTCTGGTGGTTAGGACTCAGTGCGTTCACTGCTGGGGTCCAGGGGTCCAGGTTTGATCCCTGGTCAGGGAACTAAGATCCCGCAAGCCACGTGACACAGCCAGAAAAAAAAAAATTATGTTTACAAAGAGTCCATGGTAACTTAGAAAACTGCTTACCCTGTTAACTAAAAATATAGGGATATAAACTTGTAGTACAGTTACAATTAACCTATATACAGAAAGAAAAACAAAAAACAAGTAAACAAAACACAAAAATCAAACATTAAAATCCAAACCCCAATGGCTTTTTGGTTAATAAGAATTTTAATGGCTATTTTTCCTACATTTCTTAATTTTCCAAGTTTTCTTACTATTATACTTATTTATTATATTAGAAATAAAAAATAAATCCTATTCTCTTGTTTCTTTAGGTACCTACATTCAACCCACCTCATAGGGCTCAGTTTAATCCTTTTTCCTATACAAAAGCTTTTCCTGATTACCCTCTCTCTCTTTTGTATTACTGTTATTACCACTTAAAATGGAAAGTCAGCTTTTTTGACTTACCACCATCAAGAGGGAATCCTCTGCTGGAGGAGTCTTGGGGTCTGAAGCGGGCTAGATCTCCCCTCTCCCTGCTCCTTGGCAGATACAATGAAGTCCTATGATCCGGGCACACTAATCAGATGACATGAAGCATGGGATATGCTTTAAAATAGTCCACTTCAGGGGATGGAGGGTAGACTAGGTGAAATAAGTTTGTTCATGAGTTGATTAACTGTTGAAAAGAGTGAGAGAAGCATAGTGGTTCATTATACCATTGTCTCTACTTTTGTATTTGTTTGAAATTTTCCATAATGTAATTAAAAAGAAAAAAGATACTTAGAATTTACTCCAGTTTCTGAAACTGGCTAACTATGCAACTTCAACAGTTCATTTAATTAGGGCATTCACAACTGGGAACAAAGTCATTAGTAAATTTTAAGGCAGGAGGCAAATGTTATCACCAGCATCATTTAGGGCTGTTTCCATTCTAAGGGAAGGAAAATCTAATTCAAAATGGTTTAAGCAATTTATTGGATCCCATTCATGAAAAGTTAGAAAATACGACCCTCTTCAGCTTGTTAACCTAAAACAATAAACAGTCAGTTATTTTATCAGCAAAATGGGTTTATTTGGGAGCAGCAAAAAATTGCAATTTGGGACATGCAATTACGGAAAACCACATGCAAGTCCCGGTAAAGCAAAGGAAAGGAAACTCTTTTATAGAGGAGAAGGGGAAGTTGGGAGGGACTATTACAAACAAAATGTCCATTAGAGGAAAACTGGAAGTTTCCCAGTATAGTGGCTTTTCATTGGCTGAGCTCTTGCCAAGCAAAGAGAATCTTTTTTCTTCTTTCTGGAGGTGATAAAATATTGTCACTTCCTGCTGGAGACGCAAGGTACATCTCTTCCGGTTGGGATCTGAATTGTATGTGCATGAGATCTCCCCTTTCTGGCCTCCTGACTATTTTAGTAGGGTTTCCCCTTATTAATTTTCACAAGGCATTGTTCGAGCCAGGGTTCAAACATGCCATCGCACTGGGACTCTCTACATCTCTCTGTCTCTTGGCTCTGCCGTCTGCCAAGTTAGCTTCATCCTTGGACTTCACAAGGTGCTTCCTCAGGTTCGCATCTGATCTGGTTCAAGTCTAGCAAAAACAAGAGAGTAGCAGTCGCTGTTGCTGCCCCCTCCCCCATGCATACACACACACACACACACACACACACACAATTACATTCATCTTTGTATCCCACCATCACCCAACACAGTCCTCGCACATGAAAGGGGTTCAACAAATGCTTCTAAATGTTTTTTTGAATGGAAAACTTTTTGCCAGTGTACAACTACAGCTGTAGGCCAACCAGGCAGACTTGGAAAAGGAATTTTGCAACACCATAGAGAGAAATTTCATTAGACCTGTCTGATGACTAATGTCTGATAATCCCATGGGGGATAATACCATGTGCCAGGCTTCCCAAGAGATAAGCCTTTAGGAAAAAGAAAAACTTCCTCTTTCTGTGGAATGATTAACAATAACAGCAGCTAGTGCTGACTGAGGGCTTACTCTATGCCCTTCACATTTCATCATCACAATAACCCTATTATTATCCTCATTTTACAAATGAGGAAGTTGAGGCACAGAACAATTAAGTCAATTACTGTAGGTCCTCTGGCTAGTAGTAACCTGAGCCAGGATTGAATTCTGGTGACAGAGCTCGTTCTTTGAATCCCTCTCCTTCTTGGTCTTGCCGACACTTCCAAGCGCTCTTTCTCAAACACTCTCCCTTACAAGTCAGCCTCCAGTACCTGGCCGTTAAGTGTTACAAGTTCTCACAGGATTCTTCCTAGGCCCTCCTCTCCTCTCACTGTCTAGATCCTATCCCTGTGCAATTGCATGAAGGCCCTTGGGTTCAGTTGCCGTCAGTATCAGGACTGCATTTGCCTACATACAGTTGGCCCCTTCTGTACCCATGGATGTGGAACCCACGGATACAGAGGGCCAACTATGCCATTTTGTATAAGGGACTTGACCTTCCTTAGATTTTGGCATCCTTTTGGGGAGGGTTCTGGAACTGTTAGGGGAACCACTGACCAAAACCACCCACCGTGGCCAGATATGATCGTAACCACTTGCACGAGTTATCTTACAACAGGAGGTCCTGGTAAGGAACGTGGAACTAATAAGCTACCACCAACCGGAAGAATTTGGTAAAGGTCAAAAGGAGAGAGGACACTCCAGTCTATATGTCCTCCCAACCTCTCAGAATCCTTCTTGCTGGAATCCATCTTGGCGGAGCAATGCACGGGCCACCAGGAAGGACCCTGAGTCAGAATGATTGACCAGAGACAACCTGGAAACTAACCCCATTACCCTAAAACCTGAGACTGTGAGCCACGTGGCAGAGCAGATCTCCTGGGTTCTCTTACCCTACGGTTCTCCGCCCAGGCACCCCTTCCCAATAACGTCCCTTGCTTTGCCAGCATATGTCTCCTCGGACAATTCATTTCTGAGTGTTAGACGAGAGCCCTGGGAGGGATCCCCTTTCCTGCAACAGAACTAATCCCCCATGGATACTGAGGGACGATTGTACAGCTAAAAAAGTGACTATTCTAGCTTAACCAAACGGGGGCTTGCTTTTCTAGTAATATTAAAAATACTATATATCTATATATGTATATGTATAGCTATACATGTATACGTATAGCTGATTCACTTTGTTATACAGCAGAAACTAACACACCATTGGAAAGCAATTATACTCCAATAAAGATGTTTAAAAAAAAAATACATGATCTGGGCTCTGCCATGTCATCAGCGTCCTAGGGACCCTTGACTGTTCCTCTCCACCATCCTCACATGTAGCTTTCATTCTCATGCTCTTTTTGCCTTAAATAACAAGATAGATGCTCTGCCCCCAGGTTCAAGTTCATATTCCAGGCAGGTAGATGGGGGAATGACAAAAATTTATGGAAGCCTAATCTATCACTTTGTATAAAGTCTCCTGGAACTCTTACCTGACTACTTCTGTTTACCGCTTTGGTCAGAGCTGACAATTTCCAGCAGCCAGGAAGTCAGGGAAGGTATATTTAACTGGGCACATGGTATCCTGAACAAATTTAAGACTCTGATAGAATGGAGGAAATTTAAATATATACAATGAAATACTATTCAGCCATGAGAAAGAAGGAAGGAAATTCATCATTTGCATCCAACAACATGGATGGAACTTGGCATAATGCTAAGAGATAAGTCAGACAGAGAAAGACAAATACTATATGATATCACTTGTATGTGGAATCTAAAAAGCTGAACTAAAAACAGAGAATAGAATGGTGGTTACCAGGGGCTGGGTGTGTGGGGTCGGGTGGGTGGGGGAACTGGGAGATGTTTAAGGGTGCAAACTTGGTACTAGTAAATAAAAAAGTTCTGGAGATCTAATGCATAGCATAGTACTTATAGTCAACAATGCTCTATTATAAACTTCAAAATTGCTAAGAGACTAGATTTTAATTGTTCTCATCACAAAAAAGACATGATAATTAGGGGACGTAATAGAGGTGTTAGCAAACACTATTGTAGTAATCATATTGCAATACAGAAATGTGTCAAACCAACACACTGTACACCTTAAACTTACACAATGTCATATGTCAATTATATCTCAATTGGGAAAAAAAAGGAAGAGAAATGATATTGGGAAGGCAATCAACACACCATTTATATACCATTGACCTCAAATTTATAATTCTATCTCAGACCCCTGCACAAATTGAAGTTGAGTTGAGTTTATGCTGGACTCTCTTTCCTGTTGCAAAAGTATTACCGAATAAAGTCTAGCCTCACCACTTTAGCTAGTGTTCAGCTTTGCTTATCTTTTTTTTTTTTTTTTGCGGTACGCGGGCCTCTCACTGTTGTGGCCTCTCCCGTTGCAGAGTACAGGCTCCGGACGCGCAGGCTCAGCGGCCATGGCTCACGGGCCCAGCCGCTCCGCGGCATGTGGGATCTTCCCGAACCGGGGCACGAACAGGTGTCCCCTGCATCGGCAGGCGGACTCTCAACGACTGCGCCACCAGGAAAGCCCCAACTGAGTAAAATTTAAAGACCTCGTTGGCTTTGTTCAGAGGTTCATAAATTGGGGAGCATCAATCTAGCAATAGATAGATAGGAACTTCAAAGAACTATACAAGGCAAGAAATGTTATAGGCACAAGGGAGCAGGAACAAGGAAGTTATACTGGGCGTTTGCTGATTTGTTAAGGCAGGGTTTCTTTCCTTACTCGGAGCAAAGGGAAGTCTTAGAAGAGCTGGGCCAGGTAATTTGTGCTGAGCAGGCAAGAGCTGATGGGTTGGCTTAGGTCTTCCTTTCCCAGGAGAGCCCAACATAAAAACTTAGTGACGTTTTGGTTTGATGACATGTGGTTTAGCGTGAGTGACTCCATCTTGGCCCTAATCTGGTTACTTTAACAGTCTTCATCTTGGTTTACTGCCTAGCTATTGCCCCAACTTACTCCAGGTCAGGTTTCTCATTGTGATCTTTGTCTGACAGCTTTTTAAATTTACAAAAATTTCTTCAAACTGAAGTAAATAGAGTGGACTTGTTTGGGGCCCACCAGGGGGTCCCTTTTGTCCACCCAACCTCCAAGCATGCTGTATTAAGACTTTTGTTTCAATCCCATCAATGTCCAGTTTTATTTATCTCATTTCTAAGGATTTCCATCCTGCTGGGATGCATCCCTTGATCCGCCCCTCCCCCCACCTTTCCACATTCTCTTGTTCATTAACCTAGAGATTTTATTAGCATCTGTAAAGCCCATGAGGAGAAACTGAGACAGCAAATTTGATGAGGCTTCTGAATTATTGCTGATTTTGCAGCAGTAAAGTTACACAGGGTGCCCAGTGAAAAAGGGCACCCCTTAACCACAGAATTTATCATGACCTGGGTTACAGGTGTGAAAATTGATAAACAGAAACCTCATTTAAAATGGAGTCAGGGGCTTCCCTGGTGGCGCAAGTGGTTGAGAGTCCATCTGCCGAGGCAGGGGACACGGGTTCATGCCCTGGTCCGGGAAGATCCCACATGCCGTGGAGCGACTGGGCCCGTGAGCCATGACCACTGAGCCTGCGCATCTGGAGCCTGTGCTCCGCAACGGGAGAGGCCACAACAGTGAGAGGCCCGCGTACCACATTAAAAGAAAAAAATAAAAAAAAAGGAGTCAGGATGAGACTTCCCTGGTGGTCCAGTGGTTAAGACTCCACGTTTCCACTGAAGGGGGCACAGGTTCGAATCCTGGTCGGGGAAATAAGATCACACATGCTGTGCGGTGTGGCCAAAATAAACTAATTAATTAAATAAAATGGAGTCAGGAGGCCAGAACGGGGAGCTCTTATGCACTACCACTTGTAGTCAATTGCAGAAGAGACATACCTTTGCATCTCCAACAGGAAGAAGATTACTACTTTACTACGGAGCAGGAGAAGGAAGAATTTCTCCCTGCCCAGCAACAGCCCAGCCAATGAGAGGCTGTCACCACTCAGCCAATGAAAAGCCACTACACTTGGAACTCCCCGTTTCCTCCAATGGACTCTTTATTTACAACAGCCCTTCCCAATACCTCCTTTTCCTTTATAAAAGAACATTTTTTTCCTTTGTTCTCCAGACTTGCTGGTGCTTCGTCAAAGATTTTATGTCCTGAATTGTAGTTCTTTGCTGTTCCCAAATAAACCCATTTTGCTGCAGGTGAATACCCTGGTCACCATAAAGCCAGTCCCACACAGCTTGCATACAGAGCATATCAGCTGCTTCATGTGCGGTGTTCACTTGGCCTTTATAGGGAGAGTCAGACTGTCTCCCTTCTCAGGGTAAAAAGACCTTACATTCACTTTTAGTCATTCACCAGACTGGTGTTTCCTTGGGAATAGCCTATTATGTTTCTGAATCTTGCACAGCCACCTGTGATTGCTCCATCGTGAGCTGTGGGTCCTACATCAACCCAAACATGCTCTTCCACTTTGCAGCTTTCAAAACCAAAGACAGTGCTCCTAAATTACTCTCATAATCTCTTCTAGTAAAGGTTCTTCAGGAAGCTGATGATACCAATCCACAAAATAAGATTCTTCGCGCTGTACCCTCTAGTTTCAATTGTTTCTTGATTCTGCCCCCCCCCAATGTGGACCACCTCCTTGGTGACCAGAGGTATTGGAGTTACTCTCTGTTGTCCCCACATAATCCATACTTTTGGGGTGGCTTTGAGGCTTGAGGCTGAAGCTCAGACTGATAGAAACGTGAGCATGGTTCAGTATCAAGGTCTGACCCAGCACTCTCTTTTAATATCATTTTAGTCTTATAGATAACAATAACTTAGGGACTGTGTGTTTTGCTTTTTTCTTATTCGTTTGCAGTTTTTTTTAAATTTTTTATTTATTTATTTTTGGCTGCATTGGGTCTTCATTGCTGTGCGTGGGCTTTCTCTAGTTGCAGCAAGCGGGGCTACTCTTTGTTGTGGTGCGCGGTCTTCTCATTGCGGTGGCTTCTCTCGTTGTGGAGCATGGGCTCTAGGCGTACAGGCTTCAATAGCTGTAGCACGCAGGCTCAGTAGTTGTGGAGCACGGGCTTAGTTGCTCTGCGGCATGTGGGATCTTCCTGGACCAGGGCTCGAACCCATGTCCCCTGCATTGGCAGGTGGATTCTTAACCACTGCACCACCAGGGAAGCCCTCGTTTGCATTTCTTATGTATCCAGTGTACCAACTCCCTGGGAGCTATTAATTTTTACTGTTAGTAATTTATCCCACCACAGCTGCTGCTCCTTACTGTGGATGGCCACATGACTACCCAGGAGTTAAAGGTTCCTTATACTCCACTCACTTTTCCTCTTCCCAAATCACATGTTTCAGTGAGCAAGGCCGTTTTAGCAAATCCCACATTTTTTCTGACACTGAAAGAGCTGTTTTAACACACAATACTTGTGATACCAAACATGGGTTTTTTTTTTCACATCAACAACCAATTCTCTGATTCTCTGACACCAACTAGGTGTCTTACAATTCAACTCAATTCTAACACTAACCACCCAGAGTCAGCATCAGGCCCACAGGTTTAAGGGCTCAGTCTCATACATCAGACACTGGTCACAAATGGGGTGGTTAGGGTACCTACACTTCTATCTAAATTGGCTAAAGTTTGGGGGTTCCTACAAATCCATCTCCAAGGTTCAATAATTCACTAGAACAACTCACTCAGGAAACAATTTACTTACTATTACTGGTTTATTATAAAGGATACAACTTAGGAACAGTCAAACGGAAGAGATACGTAGGGCACAGTATGGGGTGAGGGGTACACAGCTTCCATGTCCTCTCTAGACACATCACCCTCCCAGCACCTTGATGTGTTCACCAATCCAGAAGGTCCAATAACTGGAAAGCTTTATATGAAATACTATTAAATGAAAAAAAGGGTAGGATATAAAATATAAATACATGATGACTAAAAACACATAAAAATTAAATTTCCACATGGTGCCTGAGCTTGATCGCTCTCTTCTTGATCCCAGATGGTAAGGCTGAAGTTACGAAAGAAGGTGTGAAACTACCATGAGTCCAGGAAAAGTATTGGGGAGGTAGCTATTCTTTACAACTGTACTCAGACAGTGATCATCAGGAATAGAGAAAATTAAGCCAAGTGACAAATGGGTCACTGAAGAAATCAAAGAGGAAATAAAAAAGTACCTAGAGGCAAGTGAAAATGAAAACACAACAATCCAAAAATCTATGGGGCATAGCAAAAGCAGTTCTGAGGGGAAAGTTTATAGTGATAGAAGCTAACCTCAGGAAACAAGAAAAATCTCAAATAAACAACCTAAATTTACACCTAAAGGAACTAGAAAAAGAAGAACAAACAAAACCCAAAGTTAGTAGAAGGAATGAAATCATAAAGATCAGAGCAGAAATAAATGACATAGAGACAAAAAAAAAATCAATGAAACTAAGAGCTGGTTCTTTGAGAAGATAAGCGAAACTGATAAACCTTTAGCCAGATTCATCAAGAAAAAAAGAGAGAGGGCCCAACTTAATAAAATCAGAAATGAAAAAGAAGTCAACACCAAAACCACAGAAATACAAAGGATCATAATAAATTACCATGACACAATTAAACACCAATAAAATGGACAACTTAGAAGAAATGGACAAATTCCTAGAAATGTACAACCTCTCAAGACTGAATCAGGAAGAAATAGAAAATACGAACAGACCAATTACCAGTAAAGAAATTGAATCAGTAATTTTGAAACTTCCAGCAAACAAAAGCCCAGGATCAGATGGCTTCATAGGTAAATTCTATCAGATGTTTAGAGAAGAGTTAACATCTATCCTTCTCAAACTATTCCAAAAAATTGCAGAGGAAGAAATGCTTCTGAACTCATTCAACGAGGCCAGCATCACCCTGAGACCAAAACCAAAGATATCACAAAAAAAGAAAATTATAGGCCAATATCACTGATGAATGAACATAGATGCAAAATTCCTCAACAAAATATTAGCAAACCTATGCAACAATACATTAAAAGGCTCATACACCATGATCCAGGGGATTTACCCCAGGGATGCAAGGACGGATCAATATCCACAAATCAATCAAGGTGACACATTAACAAACTGAAGAACAAAAATCATATCATCACCTCAATAAATGCAAAAAAAAAGCTTTTGACAAATGTCAGCATCCATTTATGATTAAAAACTCTCCAGAAAGTGGGTATAGAGGGAACCTACCTCAACATAATAAAGGCCACATATGACAAGCACACAGCTGAACATAATTTTCCATGATGAAAAGCAGAAAGCACTTCCTCTAAGGTCAGGAACAAGACAAGGATGCCCACTCTCGCCACTTTTATTCAACATAGTATTAGAAGTCCCAGCCACAGCAAGCAGATAAGAAAAAGAAATAAAAGGAATCTGAATTGTAAAGGAATAAGTAAAAGTGTCAGTGTTTGCAAATGACATGATACTATACATAGAAAATCCTAAAAATGCCACCAAAAAACTAATAGAACTCATCAGAATTTGGTAAAGTTGCAAGATATAAAATTAATATACAGAAATACGTTGTGTTTCTATACACTAACAATAAACTATTGGAAGAGAAGTTAACAAAATAATCCCATTAAAATTGTATCAAAAATAATAAAATACCTTGAAATAAATCTAACTAAGGAGGTAAAAGATCTGTAGGTGGAAACTGTAAGGCACTGATGAAAGAAATTAAAGATGACACAGATGGACAGATATATGGTGCTCATGGATTGGAAGAATTAATATTGTTAAAATGACCATAATACCCAAAGCAATCTACAGATACAATGCAATTCCTATCAAAATACCAATGGCACTTTTCACAGAACTAGAACAAATAATTCTATAATTTGTATGGAAACACAAAAGAACTTGAATAGCCAAAACACTCTTGAGAAAGAAGAACCAAGCTGGAGGTATCATGCTCCCTGACTTCAAACTATACTACAAAGCTACAGTAATCAAAACAGTATTGGGCTTCCCTGGTGGTGCAGTGGTTGAGAGTCTGCCTGCCAATGCAGGGGATACGGGTTCATGCCCCAGTCCGGGAAGATCCCACATGCTGCGGAGCGGCTGGGACTGTGAGCCATGGCTGCTGAGCCTGTGCGTCCGGAGCCTGTGCTCCGCAACAGGAGAGGCCACAACAGTGAGAGGCCCACGTACCACAAAACAAAACAAAACAAAACAGTATGGTACTGGGGCTTCCCTGGTGGCACAGTGTTTGAGAGTCTGCCTGCCAATGCAGGGCACATGGGTTCGAGCCCTGGTCCAGGGGAATCCCACATGCCGTGGAACAAGTGGGCCTGTGTGCCACAACTGCTGAACCTGCACTCTGGAGCCCGCGAGCCACAACTACTGAGCCCACGTGCCACAACTGCTGAGGCCCGTGCGCCTAGAGCCTGTGCTCCGTGACGGGACAGGCCACCGCAATGAGAAGCTCGCACACCATGGCGAGGGTTGGTGTGTGTACACTCGCCGCAACTAGAGAGGGCCCACACACAGCAACGAAGACCCAATGCAGCCAAAAATAAATTTAAAAAAAAAACAGTATGGTACTGGCACAAAAATAGACACACAGATCAATGGAGCAGAATAGAGAGCCCAGAAATGAACCCACACTTGTGTGGGCAATTAATCTATGACAAAGGAGGTAAGAATACATCATGGGGAAAAGACAGCCTAATAAATAGTGTTCAGAAAGCTCGACAGCTACATGCAAAAGACTCAAGCTAGAGTATGTTCTCACACCATGCACAAAAATAAATTCAAAACGGATCAAAGACTTGAAACCGTAAAATTCCTAGAAGAAAACATAACCACTACACTTTTACATCAGTCTTAGTAACATTTTTTTGGATATATCTCCTCAGGCAAGGGAAACAAAAGCAAAAACAGACAAATTGGGCTGCTTCAAATTAAAAAGTTTTTGCACAGTGAAGGAAACTATCAACAAAATGAACAGGCCACCTACTGAATGGGTGAAGACATTTGCAAACAATATCTCCTATAAGGGGTTAATATCCAAAATATACAAAGAATGCATACAACTCAACATCAAAAACACCTCTCAATTAAAAAATGAGCAGAACATTTTTTCCAAAGGAGACATACATATGGCCAACCAGTACATGAAAAGATGCTCAACATCACTAATCATCAAGGAAATGTAAATCAAAACCACAGTGAGTAGATAAATAACAAGGACTCACTGTATAGCACAGGGAACTATATTCAATGTCCTGTAATTACCTGTATTGGAAAAGAATCTGAAAAAGAATATATATATATATATATTTATATATATATATATACACACACATATATATACATATGTATATATATAATATACATATGAATCAGTAAATAAACTATACTATGATTTATCACCTCATAACTGTCAGAATGGCTATCATTAAAAAGACAACAGGGGCTTCCCTGTCAGCGCAGTGGTTGCGAGTCCGCCGGCCGATGCAGGGGACACGCGTTCGTGCCCCGGTCCGGGAGGATCCCGCATGCCGCAGAGCGGCTGGGCCCGTGAGCCATGGCCGCTGAGCCTGCGCGTCCGGAGCCTGTGCTCCGCGGCGGGAGACGCCACAGCAGTGAGAGGCCCGCGCACCGCAAACAAATAAATTAAAAAGACAACAAATACCATGTATTGGTGAGGGTGTGGAGAAATGGGAACCCTTACGCACTGTTGGTGGTAATGTAAATTGGTGCAGTCACTATGGAAAACAGTATGGAGATTCCTCAAAAAATTAAAAATAGAACTACCATATGATCCATCAATTCCACTACTGGGTATTTATCTGAAGAAAACAAAAACACTAACTAGAAAAGATATATGTATCACCTAAGTCCCAAATGAAACTGGAAACATGAAACTGGAAATGCACTTCTCCATTTCTTAAGTAGGTTCCAGGCTTCCTGCGTGATGCTCATAATTTAGTTTGGTTTGTCGAATATTTACCGCGTGCTCTTATATGTCAGGCATTGGGACAGGTACTTGGGATCTGAAGATGAGTAAGACACATTCTTTTATTTGTTTATTTATATTTATTTTTAAACATCTTTATTGGAGTATAATTGCTTTACAATGGTGTGTTAGTTTCTACTGTATAACAAAGTGAATCAGCTATACATATACAATTATTCCCATATCTCCTCCACCTTGCATCTCCCTCCCACCGTCCCTATCCCACCCCTCTAGGTGGTCACAAAGCACCGAGCTGATCTCCCTGTGTTATGCGGCTGCTTCCCACTAGCTATCTATTTTACATTCAGTAGTGTATATATGTCGATGCTACTCTCACTTCGCCCCAGCTTCCCCCTCCCAAACCATGTCCTCAAGTCCATTTTCTGTCTACCTTTTTATTCCTGCCCCGCAACTACACTACTCAGTACCGTTGTTTCTGTTTGTTTTTTAGGTTCCATACATATGTGTTAGCATATGGTATTTGTTTTTCTCTTTCTGACTTACTTCACTCTGTATGACAGACTCTAGGTCCATCCACCTCACTACAAATAACTCAATTTCGTTTCTTTTTATGGCTGAGTAATATTCCATTGTTTATATGTGCCACATCTTCTTTATCCATTCATCTGTTGATGGACACTTAGGTTGCGTCCATGTCCTGGCTATTGTAAATAGTGCTGCAATGAACATTGCGGTACATGTCTCTTTTTGAATTATGGTTTTCTCAGGGTATATACCCAGTACTGGGATTGCTGGGTCATATGGTAGTTCTATTTTTAGTTTTTTAAGGAACCTCCATACTGTTTTCCATAGTGGGTGTATCAATTTACTATGGATTGTAAATTGATACCTTTTTGTAAATTGATACCAATTTACCTTTTCACCACACCCTTTCCAGCATTTATTGTTTCCAGATTTTTTGATAATGGCCATTCTGACTGGTGTGAGGTGATACCTCATTGGAGTTGTTTTTTTTTTTAAAATAAATTTATTTATTTATTTTTGGCTACGTTGGCTCTTCGTTGCTGCACACGGGCTTTCTCTAGTTGGAGTGAGCGGGGGCTATTCTTGATTATGGGGCGTGGGCTTCTCACTGTGGTGCCTTCTCTTGTTGCGGAGCATGGGCTCTAGGCACGTGGGCTGCAGTAGTTGTGGCATTTGGGCTCAGTTGTTGTGGCTTCTGGGCTTAGCTGCTCCACAGCATGTGGGATCTTGCCGGACCAGGGCACGAACCTGTGTCCCCTGCATTGGCAGGCGGATTCTTAACCACTGTGCCACCAGGGAAGCCCCCTCATTGGAGTTTTGATTTGCATTTCTCTAATGATTAGTGATGCTGAGCATCTTTTCATGTGCCTCTTGGCCATCTGTATGTCTTCCTTGGTGAAATGTCTATTTAGGTCTTTCACTCATTTTTTAACTGGATTGTTTGTTTTTTTGATTTTGAGCTCCATGAGTTGTTTGTATATTTTGGAGATTAATCCTTTGTTGTTTCATTTGCAAATATTTTCTCCAATTCTGAGGGTTGTCTTTTTGTCTTGTTTATAGTTTCCTTTGCTGTGCAAAAGCTTTTAAGTTTAATTAAATCCCATTTGTTTATTTTTGTTTTTATTTCTGTTACTCTAGGAGGTGGTTCAAAAAAGATCTTGCTATGCCTTATGTCAAGGAGTATTTTCCCTATGTTTTCCTCTAAGAGTTTTATATGGTCTGGTCTTATTTAAGTCTTTAATCCATTTGGAGTTTATTTTTGTGTATGGTGTTAGATAGTGTTCTAATTTCATTCTTTTATATGTAGCTGTCCAGTTTTCCCAGCACCACTTGTTGAAGAGGCTGTCTTTTCTCCATTGTATGTTCTTGCCTCCTTTGTCATAAATTAGGTGCCTGTATGTGTGTGAGTTTATCTCTGGGCATTCTATCTTGTACCATCGATCTATATTTCTGTTTTTGTGCCATTACCATACTGTCTTAATTACTGTAGCTTTGTGGTATAGCTTGAAGCCTGATTCCTCCAACTCAGTTTTTCTTTCTCCAGATTGCTTTGGCTATTTGGGGTCTATTGTGTTTCCATACAAATTGTAAAGTTTTTTGTTCTAATTCTGTGAAGAATGGCATTGGTAGTTTGATAGGGATTGCACTGAAGGTGCAGATTGCTTTGGTTAGTATAGTCCTTTTCACAATATTGATTCTTCCAATCTATGAACATGGTATATTTTTCCATCTGTTTATGTCATCTTTGATTTCTTTCATCAGTGTTTTATAGTTTTGAGTACAAGTCTTTTGCATCCTTAGGCAGGGTTATTTCTAGGTATTTTATTCTTTATCTTGCAGTGGTAAATGAAAGTGTTTCCTTAATTTCTCTTTCTGATTTTTCACTGTTGGTGCATAGGAATGCCAGAGATTTCTGTGCATTAATTTTCTATCCTGCAACCTTACCGAATTCATTGAATAGTTCTAGTAGTTTTCTGGTGAAATCTTTAGGATTTTCTGTGTACAGTATCATGTCATTGGCAAACAGTGACAGTTTTACTTCTTCTTTTCCAATTTGTATTCCTTTTATTGCTTTTTATTCTCTGACTGCTGTGGCAAGGACTTCCAAAACTATGTTGAATAAGAGTGGCGAGAGTGGACATCCTTGTCTTCTTCCTGATCTTAGTGGAAATGCTTTCAGTTTTTCACCATTGAGTATGATGCCTGCTGTGGGTTTGTCACGTATGGCCTTTATTATGTTGAGGTAAGCTCCCTCTATGCGCATATTCTGGAGAGTTTTCATCATAAACCAGTGTTGAATTTTGCCAAAAGCTTTTTCTGCATCTACTGAGATGATCATATGGTTTTTATTCCTTAATTTGTTAATGTAGTGTATCACACTGATTGATTTGCGTATATTGAAGAATCCTTGCATCCCTGGGATAAATGCCACTTGATCATGGTGTATGATCCTTTTAATGTGTTGTTGGATTCTGTTTGCTAGTATTTTGTTCAGGATTTTTTACATCTATGTTCATCAGTGATATTGGTCTGTAATTTTCTTTTTTGTGTGTGACTATCTTTGTTTGGTTTTGGTGTCAGGGTGATGGTGGCTTCATAGAATGAATCTGGGAGTGTTTCTCCCTCTGCAATTTTTTGGAGTAGTTTGAGAAGGATCAGTGTTAGCTCTTCTCTAAATGTTTGATAGAATTCTCCTGTGAAGCCATCTGGTTCTGGACTTCTGTTTGTTCGAAGATTTTAAATTATGGTTTCAATTTCACTGCTTGTGATAGGTCTGTTTATATTTTCTAATTCTTCCTGGTTCAGTCTTGGAAAATTGTACCTTTCCAAGAATTTGTCCATTTCTTCATGGTTGTCCATTTTATTGGCATATAGTTGTTTGTAGTAGTCTCTTATCATCCATTTTATTTCTGCAGTGTCAGCTGTGATTTCTCCTTTTTCATTTCTAATTTTATTGATTTGTGTCCTCTCCCTTTTTTTCTTGATGAGTCTGGCTAAGGATTTATCAATTTTGTTTATCTTCCCAAAGAACCAGCTTTTAGTTTTATTGATCTTTGCTATTATTTTCTTCATTTCTATTTCATTTATTTCTGCTCTGATCTTTATGGTTTCTTTACTTCTACTGACTTTGGATTTTCTATGTTCTTCACTCTCTGGTTGTTTAAAGTGTAGGGTTAGATTGTTTTATTTGAGATTTTTCTTGTTTCTTGAGGTGAGGCTGTATTGCTATAAGCTTCCCTCTTAGAACTCTTTTTGCTGCACCCCATAGATTTTGGCTTATCATGTTCTCATTGTCATTTGTTTCTATGTATTTTTTAATTTCTTCTTTGATTTCTTCCATGATCTCTTGGTTATTTAGTAGTGCACTGTTTAGCCTCCATGTATTTGTGTTTTTTACAGTTTTTTTTTCCTGTAATTGATTTCCAATCTCATAGCATTGTGGTCAGAAAAGATGTTTGATACTACTACAATTTTCTTAAATTTTCCAAGGCTTGCTTTGTGACCCAAGATATGATCTATCCTGGAGAATGTTCTCTGTGCACTTGAGAAGAAAGTGTACTCAGCCACTTTTGGGTGGAATGTTCTAAATATCAATTAGATCTATCTGGTCTATTATGTCATTTAAAGCTTGTGTTTCCTTATTTATTTTCTGTTTGGATGATCTGTCCATTGGTGTAAGTGGGGTGTTAAAGTTCCCTACTATTATTGTGTTACTGTTGATTTCTCTTTCCACGGTTTTTAGCAATTGCCGTATGTGTTGAGGTGCTCCTATGTTGGGTGCGTAAACCTTTATAATTATTATATCTTCTTCTTGGATTGATCCTTTGATCATTATGTAGTGTCCCTCCTTACCTCTTGTAACAGTCTTTATTTTAAAGTCTATTTTATCTGATACAAGTATTACTACTCCATCTTTCTTTTGATTTCCATTTGCATGGAATATATTTTTCCATCCCTTCACTTTCAGTCTGTACGTGTCCCTAGGACTGAAGTGAGTCTCCTGTAGGTAGCATATATATGGGTCTTGTTTTTGTATCAATTCAGCCAGTCTGTGTCTTTTGGTTGGGGCATTTAATCCATTTACATTCAAGGTTATTATCAATATGTATGTTCCTATTACCATTTTCTTAATTGTTTTGGGTTTGTTTTTGTAGGTCTTTTTCTTCTCTTGTGTTTCCCACTTAGAGAACTTTCTTTAGCATTTGTTGTAAAGCTAGTTTGGTGGTGCTGAATTCTCTTAGCTTTTGCTTGTCTGAAAAGCTTTTGACTTCTCCATCAAATCTGAAGGAGATCCTTGCTGGGTAGAGTAATCTTGGTTGTAGGTGTTTTTCTTTTATCATTTTAAGTATATCCTGCCACTCCTTTCTGGCCTGCAGAGTTTCTGCTGAAAAATCAGCTAATAACCTTATGGGGATTCCTTTGTATGTTATTTTTTGCTTTTCCCTTGCTGCTTTTAATATTTTTTCTTTGAATTTAATTTTTGTTACTTTGATTAATATGTGTCTTGGTGTGTTTCTCCTAGGGTTTATCCTGTATGGGATTCTCTGTGCTTCCTGGACTTGGTTGCCTCTTTCCTTTCCCATGTTAGAGAAGTTTTCCACTACAGTCTCTTCAAATATTTTCTCAGACCCTTTCTTTCTCTTTTCTTCTTCTGGGACCCCTATAATTCAAATGTTGGTGTGTTTAGTGCTGTCCCAGAGGTCTCTGAGGTTGCCTTCAATTTTTTATTTAATAAAATTATTTTATTTATTTATTTTTGGCTGCATTGGGTCTTCATTGCTGTGCGTGGGCTTTCTCTAGTTGCGGTAAGCAGGGGCTATTCTTTGTCGCAGTGCGTGGGCTTCTCATTGTGGTGGCTTCTCTTTTTGCAGAGCATGGGCTCTAGAGCACAGGCTCAGTAGTTGTGGCTCACAGGCTTAGTTGCTCCTCAGCATGTGGGATCGTCCTAGACCAGGGCTCCAACTCATGTCCCCTGCATTGGCTGGTGGATTCTTAACCACTGTGCCACCAGGGAAGCCCCCTGTCTTCAATTCTTTTCCTTCTTTTTTCTTCATTCTGCTCCTTGGCAGTTATTTCCAACATTTTGTCTTCCAGCTCGCTTATTCGTTTTTCTGCCTCAGTTATTCTGTTATTGATTCCTTCTCATGTATTTTTCATTTCAGTTATTGTGTTGTTCATCTCTGTTTGTTTGTTCTTTACTTCTTCTAGACCTTTGTTAAGCATTTCTTGTATTTTCTCAATCCATGTCTCCATTCTATTTCTTAGATTCTGGATCATGTTCACTATCATTAATCTGAATTCTTTTTCAGGTAGGTTGCCTACTTCCTCTTCATTTATTTGGTCTTGTAGGTTTTTACCTTGCTCCTTCATGTGTGACATTTTTTTGTCTTTTTTTTTTTTTTTTTACGGGTGGGATTGTGTTCCTGTCTTACTGGTTGTTTGGCCTGAGGCTTCCAACACTGGGGTTTGTAGGCTATTAGGTAGAGTTGGGTCTTGGTGCTGAGATGAAGAACTCTGTGAGATCTCACTCCTATGGATATTCCCTGGGGTCTGAGGTTCTCTGTTAGTCCAGTGGTTGGGACTCAGAGCTCCCACCGCAGGAGCTTTGGCCCGACCCTGGGCTCATGAACCAAGATCCTTCAAGCTGCCTGGGGCAGCAAGAAAAAAAAAGTAAAAAATAAAAATAGACTAGTAAACTAACAGATATGTTAGGAAGAATATAAAAATAAAAATATAGACGAATCAACAACCGGAAGGTACATCAGTACTACAATAGTAAAAAGGAGGAGGGAAAAGAAAAAAAAAGGGTGGGGAAAGGGCTTGGCTGTGGAGGGCAGGGACTAAACAAGGGAAAGGTTTGGGCGGTGGGTGGGGCCAATGCTCAGGACCCACAGAGTCAGAAAAGGCCCTGGGAGCTGTGGGGTGTGGGGCTTAGGTTCAAGAAACAGAAGGGGCCCAGGCGTACCACCCATCCCTGGTCTCAGAGGGCAGGGGACCTCACCTGGGAGCTCAGCAGGCTTCCTGGGCTCAAATGGGCAGGGAAAACACCCTCCTCTCCTCTCCTGCTCCTCTGGTCTGGAAGGGCCCCTCCCACCTGCCTCTCCTGATCTCCGGTCTCCCTCCTATGACCCCCAAGGACCCGTGTGGCCTGGAGGGGGCTTTGGAGGGCGCTTTTGAGGGCAGGGGATCGGCCTGGGAGCTCAGCAGCCTCCCTCTCCCGAGTGGGCGTGGCAATTGCCCTCTGCTCCTCTCCCACTCCTCTCACCTGCCTCTCCTGTTCTCCCCTCGGCTTCCTTCCTACGCCCCCAAGGACCCACATGACCTGGAGGGGGGTTTGGAGGGTGCTTTTGAGGGCAGGGGATCAGCCTGGGAGCTCAGCAGGTTCCCCAGGCCCAAGTGAGCATGGAAATCACCCTCCGCTCCTCTCCTGCTCCTCCTGGATGGCTCCTCCCACCTGCCTCTCCTGATCTCCCCAGCCTCCCTCCTATGCCCCCAGGACCTACGTGGCCTGGATGGGGCTTTGGAGTGGGGGTACCGGCCTGGGAGCTCAGCAGTCTCCCCAGCCCGAGTGGGCAAGGCAATCGCCCTCCACTCCTCTCTTGCTCTTCCTGGAGAGTCTCTCGCGCCTGCTTCTCCTGATCTCCCCGCTCTCAGTGGCGCCAATCCTGTCTAGCCTCCACTTCTCCTCCCCCACTTAGTCCCCCTACATCCTATCAGTTCACTTTGGCATTCCTCCCATCTCCTTGGGCATCAGAGTCCTCCACCAGCAGCCGGCAGGCGCCCTAGTTGTGGGGAGATGCTAACTCCCCGTCTTCCCACACCACCATCTTGACTCCCTCTATTTTATATATAGTAGTGTGTATATGTTAATCTCAAACTCCTAATTTCTCCCTCCCCCCAACCTTTCCCCTTTGGTAACCATAAGTTTGTTTTCGAAGTCTGTGAGTCTGTTTCTGTTTTGTAAATAAGTTTATTTATGTCATCTTTTTAGATTCCACATATAAGTGATATCATATATTTGTCTTTCTCTGTCTGACTTCACTTAGTATGATAATCTCTAGGTCCACCCATGTTGCTGCAAACGGTGTTATTTCATTCTTTTTTTATGGCCGAGTAACAGTCCATTGTATATACATATCCCATCTTCTTTATCCATTCCTCTGTCGATGGACATTTAGGTTGCTTCCATGTCTCATGTATTGTAAATAGTGCTCCAGTGAACACTGGGGTGCATATATCTTTTCAAATTATGGTTTTCTCCATAATATATGCCCAGGAGTGGGATTGCTGGATCACGTGGTAGTTCTATTTTTAGTTTAGTTTTTTTTTTTAAAACATCTTTATCGGAGTATAATTGCTTTACAATGGTGTGTTAGTTTCCATTGTATAACAAAGTGAATCAGCTATATGTATACATGTATCTCCATATCTCTTCCCTGTTGCGTCTCCCTCCCACCCTCCCTAACCCACCCCTCTAGGTGGTCAAAAAGCACCGAGCTGATCTCCCTGTGCTATGCAGCTGCTTCCCACTAACTATCTATTTTACATTTGGTAGTGTATATATGTCCATGCCACTCTCTCACTTTGTCCCAGCTTACCCTTCCCCCTCTCCATGTCCTCAAGTCTATTCTCTACATCTGCATCTTTATTCTATTTTTAGCTCTTTTAAGGAACCTCCATACTGTTCTCCATAGTGGTTGTACCAATTTACATTCCCACCAACAATATAGGAAGGTTCCCTTTTCTCCATACCCTCTCCAGCATTTATTGTTGCAGAGTCTTTAATGATGGCCATTCTGACCTCTGTGAGGTGATACCTCATTCAGAAGGGCTTTCGTATTGGCACTCTCTGCCTACAACCTGCTCGATTACCTATCCTACAGCATAGATAGACCTCCATAAAGTGTAACTAACCTTGCAACAGATGGCCCTAAGTCAGGGGCACAGCTCCTAGTGAGAAATACAATTCTTGTTCTTGCTATCATTGAAGACGTTGCTCCCCAGACTTCTGCAACAGTGAACTACATCTGCCAACAAAGTTGGAAAGAGAACGGCACAAATGAAAAGGTCAAGTTTTTGAAACGAGAAAATGTGGCAAATTTTCATGCACAGATACGGCAAAAAGTGGGTATCACTGAATGGTGATATCCTAGTCAGAGCCAATGAGGAAGACAAGCACCTGGAACAAAGCAAACTCAAGTGCAGCTCAGGGACTGCACAATTTGGAAGAGGTCCATTGTGTTCATTCCTCATTCCTGCTCTGGAGTGCTACTCAGCCAAACAACTAGCGAACCCTGAAGGCCTTCCCTGTACCAGGGCCCCAGGAAGTAATCACTAGAAGACTGAGGATCACAGAGGACGGGTAGAGGGCTATGAGACTGAGTAAGGGGGCTGCTAACTTCCCAGGGGAATCAGGGAAGGCTTATGAGAGAAGGTCAGGTTTATGCTGAAACCTGAAAGATGAGTAAGAAAGTAGCTACGTGGGGAGGGGCAGGAGGTCTTTCAATAAGAAGGACACATGAAAAGTCCAGTGTTGGGTGCTGAAGAGTGGAGAGGGGAAAGGCTTCTTCCCTGTTTCTGGCTTTAAGTCTTTCTGAAGACTCAGAGCTCTTGCCTCACTTTAATCCTCCGCAAGGAGGAAGGCTGAGTTATCTGATGGGTATCTGTTTTGTGGCAGTCTCAGCCTATGGACAGTGATGCTACCTATCTGCTCGGAATGCCTGCGGGCACTCACCTGGGCCCCTGCTACCTGTGGTGAGCCTCCTCTTCCCCTACTGGAGCCAGTGTTGTGGCTGGATTAGCTCTTGTGGTTCTGATCATGATTGCAAGATGCGCCTCACAGCAACCCTCAGGGAACTTTGAAAAAGCAAGGTTGATTACTCACAAGCCCTGGAGGGTACAGGCATGCCTGGGGCCTACATACTGAGGTCATGGCCAAAGAGAAAGAGAGTGCATACCTGGGTTCTGCCTTTACCGGGGTGCCTAGAGTTTCATGAGTTCACTCTTTATTGGTTAATTTAGAACACAGGATTGGGAATGAAGGAGCAGGAAGGGAAAAAGCAGGATCACTCAAGCGGTCAGTCATCTAGGTCACCCAGGGCTTTCTAAAGGGGGAACTTCATAGGTGCAGTGGCCTGGCTCCTTATGTACTTGTGTAGCTGACAATGTGCTTATTCAATCGAAAGTTTAATGTCAGGCACCTACATCACAATCAAATAAGCTAATTGCCAGGCACTTCCACTACAGTATCATCCAAAGTTTAGTGCAGGAAATAGAAAGCACTGTAGATATTTTGGGTAGGAAAGGATTTATCAGTATCAGTGCTCACTACTTCATTGGAAAGACTGGAAGGAGGGAAGAAATGGCTCGAGGATAGGGTCTCCAGGGGTGAGTCCAAGAACATGGAAGAACTCGTCCACTACTGTCGCTCCTACCACTGGAACACTGATTTAACACAGACCACCATAGTTGTAAGTCAGGGACCAGGAGCCCTCAGGCAAGAAGATGCCACCCCAAAAGATCCTTCATACACAGGAAGGATGGGTCCTGGAACGTTGCTGCTGAAAAAATCTCACGATTCTACAACCTGGCTTGCGAGAAAAACAAAACCACACCAAAAGGGCCGCCATCTAATATCCACCTCATGTACAACACGAACCCTAGCTACAAAGGCATCTGTGAGTACAGTTTGGGCTTTCTGACCTCTGCACTCCGGAAGGTGCCTGTGAGGGTGGACTGGCAAGTAATTCATAGTGTTCATCACACTGGGGCACAGGTGGTGGTCTACATTTCTTGACTGGGTAGAGCCAATCTAGCATGAATGCTGGCTTGGGGGGATTTGGCTTTCTTTTCCCCTCTCTACCAGGATGAGCAGGAGGCAGTGTCTGCCCTACACACTGTCCCTTTCCCTTGGATGGGCTGGTCCAAGGTCAAGACTGGATATTTACAATTAGCAAGTGCATTCTGATTCAAACACTAAGCTACATCTTCCAGTTTATTTTGGTTTTCTTATCTGCTGACTTTGTGTTGTTTTCAGTTGTTTCAGAACTTGGGTAAGGAAGAGGATACAACTTATAGGGCCCTCTCCAGGAACCCAACTTCTAATAGCACTGCAGTGAAAAGAGAAAGGGGTAGAGAGACACCAATGAGGCTGAAGAGGGCCCTGTTTCTATTAGGTCTTTGGGTCTGGTGAAGGATTTTGGACTTGAACCTAAGGCCATGGGGAAGCCCATTCTTCCACCTCAGGAGTGTGAGGTGTGAGGAGAGCCTGAAAGTCTACACATCACCATACTTTCTCCTCTGACCCCTCTCATGACAAGAAGAGTTCTGAGGTGAAGAAAGACAGAGGGAGGTATGAGAAAATGAGTGCTGGCCCACCTGGTAGACAGTCTCTCAATGGCTCTCAGCGATGTCTGCTTCCTGTATTCATGCCCTTGTGTAATTCCCTCCACTTGAACGGGGCAGGACATACTGACTTGCTTCTTAAGAATAGAATAGGCAAAGGTGATAAGATAGCACACTGGGATTCGGCTATAAAGGACGGTGACCTGTACCTTGCTCACTTTCTCTCCGATTCTTCTCTCTCACTTTGCCACGTCATGCGCTGCCCTGCGGAGAGATTCACATGGCAAATAACTGAGAGAGGCCCTCAGTCCAACTGCCTGTGATGAGCTGAGTCTTGCCAACAATCTCATGAGCGAGCTTGTAAGCAGATCCTTCCCCAGTTGAGCCTTGAGATGACTGCAGCTCTGGCCAATAGCTTGATGGCAGCCCCAGGAGAGACCCCAACTTGACCTACAGAAACGATCAGATACTAATGTTCTAAGTCACCACATTTCTGGGTGATTTATTATGCAGCAATAGGGAACTAATACTAATCCATCAAATAAGGAGTCCCTAGGTCTCTCTGGACTTCGCTTCTTACCAAAGTGGTTGGTCCAAAAAAACCAAAGAAACAAAAACAAAGAAAAAAACCAAAGTGTTTGGTCCATCCTGCAGCAGGGGACCACAAGAAAACCTAGGTGCCTCTGCCATGAGTGAATAAGGGCCCCAAGTAAGGTTCCCGATACAGACAGCCCACGACTTACAATGGTTTGACTTAAAATTTTTCGACGTTAGATGGTGCAAAAGCAATACGCATTCAGTAGAAACCGTACATCAGATTCTGAATCGTGATCTTTCCCCGGGCCGCGATACCTGGTACAACACTCTCTTGTGATGCTGGGCAGCAGCAGCCACAGCTCCCTGTCGGTCACACGATCATGAGACACTGACAACCGTTCTTTCCCTTTCAGTACAGTATTCAACAAATTACATGAGATATTCAACAGTTCATTATAAAACAGGCTTTGTGTTGGATGGCTGTCCCCAACCGCAGGCTAATGGAAGTGTTCTGAGCACGTTTAAGGTAGGTTAGGCTAAGCTAGGTAAGCTAGGTAGGTTAGGTATACTAAATGCAGTTTTGACTTATTTTCAACTTACGATGGATTTATCAGGATGTAACCCCATCAAAGTCGAGGAAGATCTGTTCTTATTGCTCAAGATCCCAGCATCCACCTCCCTTAGGCACCTGAACAACTAAACAGACCATATGGACACACAACATCCAATCTTCCGGAATAAGAACTAAGGGGACAAGCTAAAAATTAACCAAAAGAACAGGATGGGGAACGAGATTATTCTATAACTACCCTCATTCAAAGATAAGTATACATAAACAAGCAAACACAATAAACACGAAAAAACACACACACAACCAACCTCAACTAAAATGGAGGAAATCAACACAAAATACAAAAGACAGATGAAACAGATGAGAAACATTCCTTGGAAGGTTTGTACTAGGAAACTCTAAACACTTTGCTTCCTCTCAAGGAAATTAAAGCAAACACTGAGCTCATGAAATAAGAAATTAAGAAACAGATGAGAAGACAACAGTTCACAAGGTGAAACAGCAGCTGGCCTAACTAGGAAAAATCAATTTCCACCCTCCAAAGGTCATAGAATCTCCAGTCTTCTAGGCCACTCTAATCAGAAACATAGCGGAAATTTAACTCTGGAAAACAGAGTTTGGCCAAGGCAAGTTGAAACATTACAAAGACTACAGTCTACCCCTTCTCAACTGGCCACCCACACGTTGCCCGAAACACCATTTAATCTCCAAATAAAGACAAAAACAAAGCTATGCTTCTGCTTAACATGACACACTATCCCTCTTACAACCAAAACCATTCTAAACTCATCCCCAGGAGAGCATCAAGGTCCCTTTTTCGTCTTTGGATAACATTCATTCTTTTCCTAGCTGATTCACACTCCTGTTTTGACATCTTGTAACTTAAAACAATTACATATAAAGTGATTATGAGCACATCTCAGGTTATATGATAAGAGTTTGAGAGAGGAGATAAAAAATTTTTAGTTAATATTTATTAAAATATAGTCACATCAAAATAAAGAAGAAATACTTTAAACTATTAGAGTCCTCATTCTACAGCTGGTCACAAGGCCACAGCTAGTATTTGTAACTATCATCATCTACTGCTCATTCCATATTTCTTTTGCCCAGCAAACACCTCCGTCGTCATAGCTCCTTGCCTGGTGGAATGACTCAAGCCCTTTGTGAAGGATATGGGACGTTAGCAGTCTATATTGGGTGGTTGTAGTTTTCCACTGATTTTTGTTTGTTTGTTTTATTGACGTATAGTTGATTTGCAACGTTGTGTTAATTTCTGCTGTACAGAAAAGTGATTCAGTTATATATATTCTTTTAATATTCTTTAATATCTTTCATCATAGGATACTGAATATAGTTCTCTGTGCTATACAGTAGTAGGACCTTGTTGTTTATGTGTTTTCCATTGATCTTAATCAGAGGATATGGGAGTACTAAGAGGCACCCCAAAGGGTCTCCTGCAGTACCCCTTCTTACCCGCACCGCTCAGCAGCAACCCAGTTTCCCCTTGATAGTCAGGTCAATCACCCCAGCCAGTACTCTGCCTATTGATTCAGTGTCCAAAGAGGCCAGATGGCAGCTTCAAGTTCCAATTTAATGCAATCTTTGCTGTGTCTCCTTGTGAAAGCATTTCTCCAAGATCTCTACACCAGCAGATGCTAAAACTGCAGAGATGGGAAGCAAAACTCTGACTATTGGATCATTAGGGTTAATACTGAGAGGATTGACTTTCATATTTATCCCTTGATTCCTGAACTTCTGAATCCAGGGTATGGGAGAAACATGATGCTGATTTAGAGAATTTACCACAAACCGGAGGACACTGCCCCAGCCCTTGCAAGATGTCACCACCTATTCGGCAATATAACTGAATCTTCAAAAAGTCATTCAATTGTCTGTCAAAGCAGTTGCTTTGAGATGATGAAGACTAGGGTTGGACCACTGAATCCCAAAAGCACGAACCCACTGCTGTATTTCATTTGCTGTGAATAACATGATGGCGGATGAGACATCCTGTAAGGCCACAGGTGGTAGTTTTGGCAGAAGCATTGTGGGCAGGGAAGGCAAATCTATGTCCGGAGCAAGTGTCAATTCCAGTAAGAGCAACTTGCTGCCTCTTCCAAAATGAAAGTGGTCCAATGTAATCAACCTAACACCAGGTAGCTGGCTGATTCCTTGCGGCAATGGTGCCACATTAGGGGCTCAGCGCTGTCTCCTGCTGGCAGGTTGGGCACTGAGCAGTAGCTGTAGCCAGTTCAGTCTTGGCGAACACACGTTCATGTTGCTGAGGCCATGCATAGCCTCCATCACTATCACCAGGGCCACTATGTTCACAAGTCCACAGGAGTTGCTGGGGAAGGGGGCTGTCTGATGTCTACCAAATGGGTCATCCCATCCACCCGATTATTAAACCCTTCCCCTGCCCTTCAGTGAGCATTCACATGGAACCCAAACATCTTCACCCTCTGCCAATCAGAGAGCTCTATCCTCAGACCTCTCGATTTTCCAGTTGTGCTCCTTCCAGTTCAACGACCCAACCAAACCATGACTCAGGGCAGACCCTTTCTTCTGGCCATCTCTTTGCAGGCAAAATAAACAGGTGCACTGCTCCCAGTTCTGTCCAGCAGGAGGATTTCCATTCACCACCACCTTCCAGGGCTGTCCCAGAGAGGAACTCCAGTGCCAAAGCGGTCCACTTTCAGGCGATGCATGCATATCGCACAGAACCACCTACAAACCAAGCCTGAGACTTTTCTTCCTCAGTCAACACATCATAGGGAATCCCATGAAGGCATGGGTGTGGGTTGAGAGAGAATACAATGTAGCAGGAACAGGGGCCTTAGGCAAGTCTGGGAATTTGCTATAGGATCTTAGGGCAAGAGACTAACCTCCTCAGACAGGGATGGAAGGGCTGCTCCCAATGGCAAAAAAGCTTTGAGGTCCCAGGTTCACTGGAATCTGCCCATATGACATACCCTAATGTTCAAACTTTCACTCCTTCCCCCCAAATACCCTAACCTCTAACAAAAAGACTCTGTGAGGATGGGAATTCAACTTATGTTGTAATTCAACGCCCAAAGGACTCATAAGACCCAGTAACTAGTTATACTCATAGTTCAATTTTTTTCCAGCAAATGATACCCGGCAGAAGCAGCAGAACGATACGCATTGGTGGAGTCCAGAGGGGCCCAGCACAAGTCTCTGCATTCTTCCCCATCCACACAGGAGTACAGGAGCCCTCTCTTCCCAACAGCAAACCGAACTGTGGGGAAAGCGTGGAGCACCACCCAAGGAAGCCTATTTTAGTCTCAGGTCAGAAGGGGCTCGTCACGTAGGCGTAACCTGTTAGTAACTCTTTCCTCACATACTGCAGGTCGAGACTTTGGGTTTGGTTTTCAAAATCTCAGCCCCACAACTACAGGAAGTGGTATTCTTTCAGGGCTACCATAGAAGCTATCAGGTCCCTTTGCAGATCTTGAGCCATGAATTAAAACTCTAAAGTCCCAAACTCATCATTTTAATTTTAAAGAAATGTTACAATTTTTTAACTGAACAAGTATGCTTTTAGGAAATTATTCTAAGAAAATGATAAGGATGTGTGTAAAAATGTAACTAACAGGATAAACCACCAGAGCACCGTTTATAAAAGAGACAAACTAGACACTGCTCATGGGCAACACTGGGCATTTGGTAGGTAAATTATGGTACATCCATAAAATGGAATGCTCAGCAGACATCATACTGATGTGTGAACAAAGCAGACTGTGAAATAACATAGCAATGATTGCGTTTTTGTGTAAAATATATATGTATACATAGCAAAAAAAGATGTGCAAGAATAAACACTTAAGTGGTAACAGTGCTTATCCGTGGGAAGGGAGCGTGAGTGTTCATTTTGTTCTTTGCCTGTATTTCCTGATTTTTCTATAAATCGCATAATTTGCTTTTGTAATAAGAAAATGTTAATCTACTTCAACCCTTTATTTTGATGAAAACAAATCCAGTTTTTAATTTTAATTTATTTATTTATTTATTTGCGGTATGCGGGCCTCTCACTGTTGTGGCCTCTCCCGTTGCGGAGCACAGGCTCCGGACACGCAGGCTCAGCGGCCATGGCTCATGGGCCCAGCCGCTCTGCGGCATGTGGGATCTTCCTGGACCGGGGCACGAACCCGTATCCCCTGCATCGGCAGGCGGACTCTCAGCCACTGCGCCACCAGGGAAGCCCCCAATCCAGTTTTTTAAAACTTAGTTTTCAGAAGCAGAAATGATTTCCAAGTTGTCACAGAGGCAATGATTTTGTTCTCTGTAGAAGCTGATGGGACCCTTCACAATCACAGCCCAAGTGAGGTTCTCCCCCCGAGTCAGATTCAAAGGGAGAAGAGTGGTTCCTACACCTTCAGGGCGCTTGCTTCGGCTTCCGTGCCCCAAGGCCAAGCAGCTCACCTCCAGCCCAGGCCATCCTATTCTTGCTGAGTCACCAGCCTCATCATCTGCAGAGCCATGTCCCCTTGGTCGGAAGGAACCTGGAAGCAAGCAGTATCTGCGTTAGCACTCCTGGTTCTATGCCTGGAGCTGGGGTCAGGGCCGGCATCCCGAGACCCTGCTCCCAGGAAGGGGGCCAGCTCTGTGACAGCAACCTGGGAGGACAGCTGCACATAGGTGCCATTCCTTAAAAGAGCGTCCCTTCTAGGGCTTCCCTGGTGGCGCAGTGGTTGACAATCTGCCTGCCAATGCAGGGGACACGGGTTCGAGCCCTGGTCTGGGAAGTTGCTCCCACATGCTGTGGAGCAACTGGGCCCGTGAGCCACAATTACTGAGCCTGCGCGTCTGGAGCCTGTGCTCCGCAACAAGAGAGGCCGCGATAGTGAGAGGCCCGCGCACCGCGCTGAAGAGTGGTCCCCGCTTGCCACAACTAGAGAAAGCCCTTGCACTGAAACGAAGACCCAACACAGTCATAAATAAAAATAAATAAATAAATCTAAATCATATGGGCTTCTAAGAAGGCCTCTGCTTAAAAAAAAAAAAAAAAGAGCGTCCCTTCTGTGAAATGACCCTACGTCTGGGCCCCCACCTGCTGGGCTGCAGGGGTCTAGAGAAGCCAGCATTTAGGAAGGAATCTCCTATTCCATTGGGGCTGATCTGCTGATTTCTTTCTTTTTTTTTTTTTGGCCACACTTCATGCAGGATCTTAGTTCCCCAACCAGGGATGGAACCCTCACCCCCTGCAGTGGAAGCGTGGAGTCTTAACCCCTGGACCACCAGGGAAGTCCCTGTTGATTTCTTTATAAGGGCTGTGCTTATGTTACTAGGATCCAGCCTGTTCAAGGAAGAGGGAATATTGTAAACACTTTAAAGGATTCTATGTGTAGGAAGGGTCCCAGAGTGGAAGGGGAACTAACAGCAAATCTGTAAACCAACAAGACCCTTTGTTTGGGGCACCCCTGCTTTTACAGTTATTCAACTTTCTGTTTTCCTGTAAGATTTTTCAAATAATCCTTGTAAAAAATCTGCTTCCCACACACCATCAAGAGGGGGAGGGGCAGAGGCCTCAGTTTGTCCTTCACAAGGATGGCGGTAGAGTAGATGGCTCCAAGTTCTGAAATTCTGCGGCTCCACGATTCTCACACTCCTGCCGACTCTCCTGCCAGGCTTGGCCCCCAGGAGGCACAGGCACGGTGGGGTATGCCAACATGACACTTAATCAGCTAAAGAGGAAGCGGTTGGGGGATGATTTAATAACAGTCTCCAACAGCTATTTTAAGGCTGCCCCAACTGATGCCCTGTTCTATGGGTGACAAACCAAGAGGAAACGGGCCTGAACTCCTCACACCAGTGACAGCCCACAGCTGGTTCCTCCTGCCTCCCCCTCCTCTCTGACTCCGCAGAGACCCTTTCTTGGAATAGTGTTCTGCTCTAAGACCTCCTACTGCCTTTTCCCAGTCAACACCGAAGGTACTCAGAGCCATGACAAAATGCCTTCTTAACCCTGTGTCTTGCTGCCTTGTCCACTGTCTCTTCGGATCAAGTTTATTAAAAGGGTGGGCTACTACTTCCCTCGGGTTTCTTAAAGGAAGTTGTCTTCCGTCTTCACTGCTCATTCTTTCGCTCTGTCCTTTCCGTGCTGGCTTCTGAGCCTGCCGATTCACTAAACATGCTTTTCCCACAATTACCACCACCATCGGTGCACCCGAATCACTGCTTACGCTTCAGTCCTTTATCTGAGCTCTTGGCAGCATTCGACACCACTGGCCCCTCTCTGCTTTGGGGATGCCCCTGGTCTCCCTCCTACTTTTCTAGCTGTTCTTTACTCAAGTCTCATTTGCGGGTCCTTCTTTTTCCTCCTGCCTCTTAAATACTGGTGTATCCAGGGCCCTGCCCCTGGCCTTTTCCATATTTGACTGCCGAATCTCTATCTCTAAGGACAAACATTTAACTCTACACCCACAAATACACAGTTTATATAGTCAATTGCCTATGGATAGCCCACTCGGCTGGTCTATCGAAAAACAGTTACCAAGTCCTGCTTATTCTCCCTTCCTACATCAAATTCCTCTATATGTCACTCCCGCCTGATTATAAAAGCATCTTAGATCAGCTCTCTGCTCCAGTCTTGTCCCATGCCCTCTATTGCTAGAATGTTATTTCTTAGACAAATCTGGTAATTTTACTCCTTTGCTTAAAACCCCCCAGTGGCACATCATTGCTTTCAGGGTAGGGCTAAGCTCCTTACCAAGGCACGCAAAGTCTCCCTCTCCAGCCTCATGTCTCCTCAGTGATGCAGAGACAACCCTCCGAAGGCGCCTCTGGACCTGCATGCACTGCTCTCTTTGACCCCACACCTTCTCCTCTTTACCCAGCTAACTCCTGCCCATCCTTAGGGCCTCGTATTTGACCCCCAAGCCTGGGCTGGGCCCCCTTCCCAGGGCCAAGCCCCATCGTGGGATTTCTCACCCCATGTTACTAGAGTCTCTTTGCCTGTCTGCTGTTCTGGTCCATGAGCTCCCAGAGGACAGAGATGGTGTATCATCCATCTGTGTACTCCCAGTGCCTGGCACAGAGATGAGTAGTTATGAGACACTAAAATGTTTGCTCAGTGAATAAAGGAACCAAAGAGTAAAATACCTGCTAGACAGCCACTTGCCATTAGAGAAAAGGTCATTAAGTTTGGGATACTTGTTCTTTTTTTAAAGAATAACAGGCAGCTTTGCTTCAAGTTTTGCACTCATTTTAAGTACTCACTGTGACATAATCAGAGAGACTCTGAGCTACATGAGATGTTATGGTCACTTCCCTTCCTGTTTCAAGCATCCTAATGACTGACTGTATTTTTCTTTTTAACATCTTTATTGGAGTATAATTGCTTTACAATGGTGTTTCAGTTTCTGCTTTATAACAAAGTGAATCAGGTATACATATACATATGTTCCCATCTCTTCGCTCTTGCGTCTCCCTCCCTCACACCCTCCATATCCCACCCCTCTAGGTGGTCACTAACCACCTAGCTGATCTCCCTGTGCTATGTCGCTACTTCCCACTAGCTATCTATTTTACATTTGGTAGTGTATATATGTCCATGCCACTCTCTCACTTTGTCACAGCTTACCCCTCCTCCTCCCCATATCCTCAAGTCCATTCTCCAGTAGGTCTGTGTCTTTATTCCCGTCTTGCCCCTAGGTTCTTCATGACATTTTTTCCCCTTTTTCTTAGATTCCATATATATGTGTTAGCATACGGTATTTGTTTTTCTCTTTCTGACTTACTTCACTCTGTATGACAGACTCTAGGTCCATCCACCTCACTACAAATAACTCAATTTCATTTCTTTTTATGGCTGAGTAATATTCCATTGTATATATGTGCCACATCTTCTTTATCTGTTCATCCGATGATGGACACTTAGGTTGTTTCCATCTCCGGGCTATTGTAAATAGAGCTGCAATGAACATTTTGGTACATGACTCTTTTTGAATTATGGTTCTCTCAGGGTATATGCCCAGTAGTGGGATTGCTGGGTCATTTGGTAGTTCTATTTGTAGTTTTTAAGGAACCTCCATAGTGGCTGTATCAATTTACATTTCCACCAACAGTGCAAGAGGGTTCCCTTTTCTCCACACCCTCTCCAGCATTTATTGTTTCTAGATTTTTTGATGATGGCCATTCTGACCAGTGTGAGATGATATCTCATTGTAGTTTTGATTTGCATTTCTCTAATGATTAATGATGTTGAGCATTCTTTCATGTGTTTGTGGGCAGTCTGTATATCTTCTTTGGAGAAATGTCGATTAAGGTCTTCTGCCCATTTTTGGATTGGGTTGTTTGTTTTTTTGTTATTGAGCTGCATGAGCTGCTTATAAATTTTGGAGAATAATCCTTTGTCAGTTGCTTCATTTGCAAATATTTTTTCCCATTCTGAGGGTTGTCTTTTGGTCTTGTTAATGGTTTCCTTTGCTGTGCAAAAGCTTTGAAGTTTCATTAGGTCCCATTTGTTTATTTTTGGTTTTATTTCCATTTCTCTAGGAGGTGGGTCAAAAAGGATCTTGCTGTGATTTATGTCATGTAGTGTTCTGCCTATGTTTTCCTCTAAGACTTTGATAGTGTCTGGCCTTACATTTAGGTCTTTAATCCATTTTGAGCTTATTTTTGTGTATGGTGTTAGGGAGTGTTCTAATCTCATACATTTACATGTACCTGTCCAGTTTTCCCAGCACCACTTATTGAAGAGGCTCTCTTTCCTCCACTGTATATGCTTGCCTCCTTTATCAAAGATAAGGTGACCATATGTGCGTGGGTTTATCTCTGGGCTTTCTGTCCTGTTCCATTGATCTATATTTCTGTTTTTATGCCAGTACCATACTGTCTTGATTACTGTAGCTTTGTAGTATAGCCTGAAGTCCGGGAGCCTGATTCCTCCGGCTCTGTTTTTTGTTCTCAAGGTTGCTTTTGCTATTTGGGGTCTTTTGTGTTTCCATACAACTTGTGAAATTTTTTGTTCTAGTTCTGTGAAAAATACCTGTGGTAGTTTGATAGGGATTGCATTGAACCTGTAGATTGCTTTGGGTAATAGAGTCATTTTCACAATGTTGATTCTTCCAATCCAAGAACATGGTATATCTCTCCATCTATTTGTATCATCCTTAATTTCTTTCATCAGTGTCTTATAATTTTCTGCATACAGGTCTTTTGTCTCCTTAGGTAGGTTTTTTCCTAGACATTTTATTCTTTTTGTTGCAATGGTAAATGGGAGTGTCTTCTTAATTTCACTTTCAGATTTTTCATCACTAGCGTACAAGAATGCCAGAGATTTCTGTGCATTAATTTTGTATCCTGCTACTTTACCAGATTCAATGATTACCTCTAGTAGTTTTCTGGTAGCATCTTTAGGATTCTCTATGTATAGTATCATGTCATCTGCAAATAGTAACAGTTTTACTTCTTCTTTTCCGATTTGGATTCCTTTTATTTTTCTTCTCTGATTCCTGTGGCTAAAACTTCCAAAACTATCTTGAATAAGAGTGGCGAGAGTGGGCAACCTTGTCTTGTTCCTGATCTTAGTGGGAATGGTTTCAGTTTTTCACCATTGAAGACGATGTTGGCTGTGGGCTTGTCATATATGGCCTTTATTATGTTGAGGAAAGTTCCCTCTATGCCTACTTTCTGCAGGGTTTTTATCATAAATGGGTGTTGAATTTTGTTGAAAGCTTTCTCTGCATCTATTGAGATGATCATATGGTTTTTCTCCTTCAATTTGTTAATATGGTGTATCACGTTGATTGATTTGCGTATATTGAAGAATCCTTGCATTCCTGGAATAAACCCCACTTGATCATGGTGTATGATCCTTTTAATGTGCTGTTGCATTCTGTTTGCTAGCATTTTGTTGAGGAGTTTTGCATCTATGTTCATCAGTGATATTGGCCTGTAGTTTTCTTTCTTTGTGACATCTTTGCCTGGTTTTGGTATCAGGGTGATGGTGGCCCCGTAGAATGAGTTTGCGAGTGTTCCTCCCTCTACTATATTTTGGAAGAGTTTGAGAAGGATAGGTGTTAGCTCTTCTCTAAGTGTTTGACAGAATTCGCAAGTGAAGCCATCTGGTCCTGGGCTTTTGTTTGTTGGAAGATTTTTAATCACAGTTTCAATTTCAGTGCTTGTGACTGGTCTGTGCATATTTTCTATTTCTTCCTGGTTCAGTCTCGGCAGGTTGTGCATTTCTAAGAATTTGTCCATTTCTTCCAGGTTGTCCATTTTATTGGTATAGCGTTGCTTGTAGTAATCTCCCATGATCTTTTGTATTTCTGCAGTGTCAGTTGTTACTTCTCCTTTTTCATTTCTAATTCTATTGATTTGAGTCTTCTCCCTTTTTTTCTCAATGAGTCTGCCTAATGGTTTATCAATTTTGTTTATCTTCTCAAAGAACCAGCTTTTAGTTTTATTGATCTTTGCTATCGTTTCCTTCATTTCTTTTTCATTTATTCCTGATCCGATCTTCATGATTTCTTTCCTTCTGCTAAATTTGGGGGTTTTTTGTTCTTCTTTCGCTAATTGCTTTAGGTGCAAGGTTAGGTTGTTTATTTGAGATGTTTCCTGTTTCTTTTCTTTTTTTTTTTTTGTGGTATGTGGGCCTCTCACTGTTGTGGCCTCTCCTGTTGCGGAGCACAGGCTCTGGATGTGCAGGCTCATGGGCCTAGCCGCTCCGTGGCGTGTGGGATCTTCCCAGACGGGGGCATGAACCCGTGTCTCCTGCATCGGCAGGCGGACTCTCAACCACTGCGCCACCAAGGAAGCCCTTTCCTGTTTCTTAAGGTAGGATTGTATTGCTATAAACTTCCCTCTTAGAACTGCTTTTGTTGCATCCCACAGGTTTTGGGTCGTCATGTATCCATTGTCATTTGTTTCTAGGTATTTTTTGATTTCCTTTGATTTATTCAGTGATCACTTCGTTATTAAGTAGTGTATTGTTTAGCCTTCATGTGTTTGTATTTTTTACAGATCTTTTCCTATAATTGATATCTAGCCTCATATCATTGTGGTTGGAAAGATACTTGATACGATTTCAATTTTCTTAAATTTACCAAGGCTAGTTTTGTGACCGAAGATATGATCTATCCTGGAGAATGTTCCATGAGCACTTGAGAAAAATGTGTATTCTGTTGCTTTTGGATGGAATGTCCTATAAATATCAATTAAGTCCATCTTGTTTAATGTATCATTTAAGGCTTGTGTTTCCTAATTTATTTTCATTTTGGATGATCTGTCCATTGGTGAAAGTGGGGTGTTAAAAGTCCCCTACTCAACTGTGGACTCGGGGCTTTGCTTTGAGGGCACGAGCCGAGGGGACTAAAAAAAAAAAAAAAAAAACAACGTCCCCTATTATGATTGTGTTACTGTCAATTTCCCCTTTTATGGCTATTAGTATTTGCCTTATGTATTGAGGTGATCCTATGTTGGGTACATAAATATTTACAATTGTTATATCTTCTCTTCTTCTTGGATTGATCCCTTGATCATTATGTAGTGTCCTTCTTTGTCTCTTGTAATAGTCTTTATTTTAAAGTCTGTTTTGTCTGATATGAGAATTGCTACTCCAGCTTTCTTCTGATTTCCATTTGCATGGAATCTTTTTCCATCCCCTCACTTTCAGTCTGTATGTGTCCCTAGGTCTGAAGTGGGTCTCTTCTAGACAGCATATACACGGGTCTTGTTTTTGTATCCATTCAGCCAGTCTGTGTCTTTTGCTGGGAGCATTTAATCCATTTACATTTAAGGTAATTATCGATATGTATTTTCCTATTCCCATTTTCTTAATTGTTTTGGGTATTTTATTGTAGATCTTTTCCTTCTCTTGTGTGTCTTGCCTAGAGAAGTTCCTTTAGCGTTTTTTGTAAAGCTGGTTTGGTGGTGCTGAGCTCTCTCAGCTTTTGCTTGTCTGTAAAGCTTTTAATTTCTCCATGAAATCTGAATGTGATCCTTGCTGGGTAGAGTAATCTTGCTTGTAGGTTTTTCTCCTTCTTCACTTTAAATATGTCCTGCCACCCACTTCTGGCTTGCAGAGTTTCTGGTAAAAGATCAGCTGTTAACCTTATGGGGATTCCCTTGTGTGTTATTTGTTGTTTTTCCCTTGCTGCTTGTAATATGTTTTCTTTGTATTTACTTTTTGACAGTTTGATTAATATGTGTCTTGGCGTGTTTCTCCTTGGATTTATCCTGTGTGGGACTCTGTGCTTCCTGGACTTGATTAACTATTTCCTTTCCCACATTAGGGAAGTTTTCAACTATAATCTCTTCAAATATTTTCTCAATCCCTTTCTTTTTCTGTTCTTCTTCTGGGACCCCTATAGTTCGAATGTTGGTGCGTTTAATGCTGTCCAAGAGGTCTCTGAGACTGTCCTCAGTTCTTCTCATTCTTTTTTCTTTATTCCGCTCTGCGGTAGTTATTTCCACTATTTTATCTTCCAGGTCACTTATCCGTTCTTCTCCCTCAGTTATTTTGCTATTGATCCCTTCTAGAGTATGTTTAATTTCATTTATTGTGTTGTTCATCATTGTTTGTTCCCTCTTTAGTTCTTCTAGGTCCTTGGTAAATGTTTCTTGCATTTTCTCTATTCTATGTCCAAGATTTTGGATCATCTTTACTAGCATTATTCTGAATTTTTTTCAGGTAGACTGCCTATTTCCTCTTCATTTGTTAGGTCTCGTGGGTTTTTACTTTGCTCCTTCATCTGCTGTGTGTTTTTCTGTCTTTTCATTTTGCTTATCTTACTGTGTTTGCGGTCTCCTTTTCGCAGGCTGCAGGTTCATAGTTCCTGTTGTTTTTGGTGTCTGTCCCCAGTGGCTAACGTTGGTTCAGTGGGTTGTGTAGGTTTCCTGGTGGAGGGGACTAGTGCCTGTGTTCTGGTGGATGAGGCTGGATCTTGTCTTTCTGGTGGGCAGGTCCACGTCTGGTGGTGTGTTTTGTGGTGTCTGTGGCCTTATTATGATTTTAGGCAGCCTCTCTGATAATGGGTGGGGTTGTGTTCCTGTCTTGCTAGTTGTTTGGTATAGGGTGTCCAGCACTGTAGCTTGCTGGTCGTTGAGTGAAGCTGGGTCTTGGCGTTGAGATGGAGATTTCTGGGAGATTTTTGCTGTTTGATATTATGTGGAGCTGGGAGGTCTATTGTGGACCAATGTCCTGAACTTGGCTCTCTCACCTCAGTGGCACAGCCCTGACACCTGGCTGGAGCACCAAGAGACTCTCCTCCACGCGCCTCAGAATAAAAGGTAGAAAAAACAGAAAGATGAAAGAGAGAAAGAAAAGAAATAAAGAAAGAAAGAAAGAAAGACGATAAAATAAAATAAAGTAAGGTAAAATAAAATAATTATTAAGAAAAATATTTTGAAAAGTAAAACAAAACAAAACAAAAAACGGACGGACAGAACTCTAGGACAAATGGTGAAAGCAAAGGTATACAGACAAAATCTCACACAGAAGCATACACATACACACTTACAAAAAGAGGAAAAGGAGAAAAAATAATCTATCTTGCTCCCAAAGTCCACCTTCTCAATTTGGGATGATTCGTTGTCTATTCAGGTATTCCACAGATGCAGGGTACATCAAGTTGATTGTGGAGCTTTAATCGCTGCTTCTGAGGCTGCTGGGAGATATTTCCCTTTCTCTTCTTTGTTTACACAGCTCCCGGGGTTCAGGTTTGGATTTGGCCCTGCCTGTGCATGTAGGTCGCCTGAGGGCGTCTGTTCTTCGCTCAGACAGGATAGGGTTAAAGGAGCAGCTGATTCGCGGGCTCTGGCTCACTCAGGCTCGGGGGAGGGAGGGGTACGGATGCAGGGTGAGCCCACGGCGGCAGAGGCCAGCGTGACATTGCACCAGCCCAAGGCGCGCCGTGTGTTCTCCTGGGTAAGTTGTCCCTGGATCCCGGGACCCTGGCAGTGGCGGGCTGCACAGGCTCCTGGGAGGGGAGGTGTGGAGAGTGACCTGTGCTCACACACAGGCTTCTTGGCGGCGGCAGCAGCAGCCTTAGCATCTCATGCCCGTCTCTGGGGTCCTTGCTGTTAGCCGCAGCTTGCGCCCGTCTCTGTAGCTCCTTTAATCAGCGCTCTTAATCCCCTCTCCCAGGCACCAGGAAACAAAGAGGCAAGAAAAAGTCTCTTGTCTCTTCGGCAGCTGCAGACTTTTCCCAGACTCCCTCCCAGCTAGCCATGGCGCACTAACCCCTCCAGGCTGTGTTCACGCCGCCAACCCCAGTCCTCTCCCTGGGATCCGACCTCCGAAGCCCGAGCCTCAGCTTCCAGCCCCCGCCTGTTCCAGCGGGTGAGCAGACAAGCCTCTCGGGCTGGTGAGTGCTGGTCGGCACCGATCCTCTGTGCGGGAATCTCTCCACTTTTCCCTCCGCACCCCTGTTGCTGCGCTCTCCTCCATGGCTCTGAAGCTTCTTTCCCCCTCGCCATCCGCAGTCTTTGCCTGCGAAGGGGCTTCTAGTGTCTGGAAACCTTTCCTCCTTCACAGCTCCCTCCCACTGGTGCAGGTCCCATCCCTATCCTTTTGTCTCTGTTTTTTCTTTTTTTCTTTTGCCCTACCCAGGTACGTGGGGAGTTTCTTGCCTTTTGGGAGGTCTGAGGTCTTCTGCCAGCATTCAGTAGGTGTTCTGTAGGAGTTGTTCCACGTGTAGATGTGTTTCTGGTGTATCTGTGGGGAGGAAGGTGATCTCCACGTCCTACTCTTCTGCTATCTTCCCGTCTCTCTCTGGGAGGTTCTTAAGAGAAGACTAAGGGAAGGGCTTTTTGGTGGCGCAGTGGTTGAGAGTCTGCCTGCCCATGCAAGGGACATGGGTTCGATCTCTGGTTTGGGAAGATCCCACATGCCGCGGAGCAACTAAGCCCATGTGCCACAACTACTGAGCCTGCGCTCTAGATCCCACGAGTCACAACTACTGAGCACACGTGCCACAACTACTGAAGCCCAAGCGCCTAGAGCCTGTGCCCCACAAGAGAAGCCACTGCAGTGAGAAGCCTGCGCACAGCAACGAAGAGTAGCCCCCCTCACCACAACTAAAGAAAGCCCGTGCTCAGCAGCAAAGACCCAACACAGCCAAAAATAAATAAAATAAATAAATTTATATATATAAAAAAATAGAAGACTAAGGGTCAGAGAGGTTGAGGATAAGTTATTCATGGCCAAGATACCTAATAAATATTGTGAGAACAAGTATACCATACACCCAGGCTCCCACTTTCCTCTAGGTCAGGGTTTCTCAACCTGGACACGACTAACGTTTTGCGCAACACAATTCTCTGTGGCGGGGGGCTGGCCTGTGTGCAGCAGGATGTTTACCAGGATCCATGGCCTCTGCCCACCACATACCAGTAGCAACCTGCCCCAAGCTGTGACAACCCCAAATGTCTCCAGACATCCCTGAAGACCCCTTGGGGCAAAACTGACCCCAGTTGAGAACCACTGCTGGTAACCCTCAAGTCCCTCAGCATTTCCTTGGCGGTCCAAGTGAATGCTCTATGATGTGCTCACTGTGCACATGAAGCTTTAAGGCCAGTTCCTTAGGCCCTCCTTTCCAGCCAGACAGCTGTCCCTCAGCCCCGTCTCTGTGGAGATTCTGTCTTAGCGCTATGGCGCCAAGCCTTCCCATCTCTCCCACAGGTCTCCTCCAGGAAACTGCCATCTGGGACGAAAGGAGAGGCTGCATTTAAATGGCTGGACCGAAGCATAACCGTGAGGGGAACACCTGGGCCCCTCTGCTTCCTGGGCATTCCCGTCTTTGGCTCCTTTGCAGGTCGTCTGTGTGTGTATGCGTGTGCATGAGCGTGCATGTGCTTGCATAGTGGATCCATCCCTCCATCATCTCCCTCAGCCCAGGGAAAGCTACTCAGTCCACCTACAGCCTAAGGGAAAACACCGTGTTCGCTAGGCAAGTGCAAGAGTGCTGCAGCCTCAGTGCCCGTCTTTGCAGGTGAAGCCTCTTCTGAACTGAAGTTCCAGAGCCACCGCTCTTCACAAACACTTGTACTCTGCACTGTGCTCAGCCTTACAGACCACCGAGCTCTGATTTCACTCCCTGAAAATGTCAGGGAAAGACAATTTCTCCCTCCTCCCTCCCTCCCTCGGGACAAGTTGTTCCTTCAGGACAAACTGTCCAGAGGAAAGTAACATTCAACTCATTTAACCTAAAGAGCAGAGGATAGAGAACCCAGCGTAAGTCTCTCAGGAGGATTTACTTTTTCAATGAAGCACAAATAGAGTTTCATTAGCGACCCCAAAACCCCCCCAAACCCAATGCACTTACGAGACCAGTGCGTGTGGCTCCCCCACCCCCAACTCGAGCGGCAAATCTGGAACAAACGCTGACCCTCTCTCACCATGTGTCCAGCTCTGAGAATCCAGTAGAAAGCCAGGTTCTTGTGGGACTTGACAAAGGCAGACGTTTCTGAAGTCTCAGGGTCACTGTGCAGGGGCTTCCACTTCAGCTGACTGAATTTGGGCAGTTCTGCCCACTTCAGTTTTCGCACCCAGGCCTCCTGACCTGGTGAGGGGGATAAAGAAGGCCCCAGCATTAAGAGCTGAGTGGAGGAGAACCCAAAATCTGGGTCCCATGATTCGGCATAGAATCTGCAAGCTGGGATGTACATAAAACTCACTTTGGGATCTTATTAAAATGTACATTCCAATGCAGTAGGTCTGGGCATGGCCTGGGACTCTGCATTTGTAGCACTGGTTGTCCCAGCCACAGCCAGGCTGCCCAGGAGAAACCTAACAGCTGTGACTACTTTTTGCCCCTGACCCTCCCACTGCCCTACGCTCTGTAGGAAGGAAATCAGGGACCTCTGGAGGTGGACAGCACTGTCAGGAGGACGGAGAAGCCTCAGGGTAAGGAGATGCTGGATCACACCGGGGAGGTCGTGGAAGAAACACAGAACCTTTTCAAATCGTCCTCAGTACCCTTGGCTCCCAAGTCGCAAAAATATTCAATCCTGCTGACTTCGAGGAACGCTCATACCCTCCAGACCATGTGCCTCGATTTATCTGCCAGTTCTGAGAACTGCCTGAGCTTCTCCCTGGCCCTCCCTGAAACCAGAGGTGGGCACAGGTGGCAGCCAACGCGGGAGGGACCTCACCAAGACCATTTCCCCTGGGTCCTCATCTCTACAGGGTCGGCAGGGCTGTCTTGATTCACGCTGCAGTGCTTTCCCATCCCCTGTGACGCTGCACAAAAATCAGGTTTTCCCTCAGTCCAGTGGCTAGGGAAATGTCTTCTTTTTAAATTTCGAGGTGGGCGTGGGTATTATCCTTTTCTGTAATCATACCTAAGGCCTCAAAAGCTGGACAGGCCAGGCTTCTCTGAGGGGTCACAACCTCGGGCAGCCCTACCCTCTTCAAAGAGTCAAGGTCAGGGGTGGATGCATGTAACAGGAAATGGCCTTCCTCCTGCCATTTCAATGTCAACAGTCCCCCAAGAGGCCAGTTCCCTTCCAGCTCAACCCACGACACTGCCTCCATGGGCCCCGAGTGGTTCCTACCCATGGTGTCCACGATGAGGTCAAGCTGTCCATTATACACGGTCACGTTGACCCCGGCTTCCAGCAGCTCGTCCACAATGCTGATGACGGGTTTCATGAAGTCCCCCTTCATGTTCAGGAAGACGCTGGCAGCCTGGCCTGTACAAGGGGAAGGAGAAAGAGGTAGCAGCTTGGAACCTGCCAGAACAAGAGGCACCTTTCAGCCCAGAGCACCCAGCACCCAAAAGTGACCACCGTGCAGCACCTAACAAAGACTGAATACACAGCTGCTTCACCTGGACCAGCTGGCCCAGAAATCTGTGCCCCGAGCTGGCCGCGTAGAAGGGGAGCCCAAACAGCACACATGTCTGTTCATCCAGGTGCTTGTGATGATAGCAGATGCCATCTGTCATGAGGGATGGAAACCCAGAGAAAGCTAACACCCAAGGAAACAGGGAGGTTTAGAAGATACCCTTCGAGGGACTTCCCTGGTGGCGCAGTGGTTAAGAATCCACCTGCCAACACAGGGGACACAGGTTCGATCCCTGGTTCGGGAAGATCACACACGCCGCGGATCAACTAAGCCCATGCGCCACAATTACTGAGCCCACATGCCGCAACGACTGAAGCCCGCGTGCCTAGAGCCCGTGCTCCACAACAAGAGAAGTCACCACAATGAGAAGCCCGTGCACCGCAACAAAGATTAGCCTCCACTCTCCACAACTAGAGAAAGTCCGCGCGCAGCAACGAAGACCCAATGCAGCCAAAAAAATAAATAAGATTTAAAAAAAAAAGAAAATACCCATTGCGCTGGTCCTCTCAGGGGACAAACTGATTTGGGGACAGCATTAGTTTTCCTCCTTTGCTGAGTCACCCCAGAGACAAGGTTTTTTTGTTTTGCTTTGTTTTTGCTTTTTCAGGGCCAAGTTTTAAGCTCTGAACCAGTAGGGCTACCTTAGTAATCAACAAATCAGTCCTAAACCAATTCAGAGCTGGCCCTTGGTAAAGTCACATGGATGACTAGCCCCAGGCAAGAGAGGAGGCGGTCCGCACAGCCTTCTTGCTGGGTCCCCGACCATCACTGTCATCCTATGTACTGAACGACGGCAGCAGCCATCATTGACTTTTAGTTGCCGGTCACTGTGCTAAGTAAGCACTCTGCAAGCAACAACCCATTGCCTCCTTCCTTCACCAACCCTGCGAGGTTAGGCTCTTTAGCCTGTGCAATGGCTAAAGAACATAAGGCTCAGAGAGGCTGAGCAACACGCCCCGGGCCAAACAGCCAGTGGCAAGCTGGGACCGGAACGCAGGCCTGGCTGACTCCGAAGTATGTAGGCCTTAACTACAAACTGGACTTGGGACACTGAGGGTACCCGGAAAGGACAGTCTGTCCTTTCCAGACCCATACACAGGCACACCCGAGCCAGGGAGAGTTTGCTCTTATCAGTTTTCATCTGCAAAAGTGTAGTTGGCTCGCCCGTCTAGCCACACTGGGCAGCGAGGGAGGGTCCCTATAACGAGAGAAGCTGGGGCTGGACAACACTGTCATGAAGGTAAGATGAGGGGGTTGAGCTGAAAAGATGTGCTCTTGTGAGCTTGACCTTCACCTGGCCTCCTGGGGGTGCTCACATCTCCTCCTTCTCAGCATCCAACCTCCCATGGGTGTCTGTACCCCTTTAAGCTCTGACACCGCATTCTTTTGTTTGAGCTAACTTTTCCCTCATTACTAGAAAACTCTAAGGGAGGAGGGGGAAATGAAGACACTAGGTCTAGGACGAGTCCTCTGTTGACTGCGTGTTGGGAGATGGCCGTGTCCCCTGAAGAAGCCAGGGCCAGAGCCAAGTCCCAGCCTCTCCGCCGCTGTCAACGTTCTGCCCTAACAGAGGCATAGCTTTGGGGTCTCTTAGACATGAACAAAACCCTCCTCAGCTTGAGTGTTTCCCCTCCAGGAGTCTGGGGGTCCCACTTACTCACAGCTTCCCTATAAGACTGAGCAGGAACTTACTGGGGTCCCTGAGGACCCCTGTATTTCCCCACTATGACCTTCAGACCAGAAGGCAATAGATGGCAGACCACATCCACATCAGGACGCCTGCAGAGGCCAGCCCGAGAGAGCTTCTCAAACCCTGTCCGAACGGGCCTTTGTCTGTAAGTCTCACCCACAACCAACTATGGCCTTGGGCATGGCTTTTTTTTTTTTTTTTTTTTGCAGTACGCGGGCCTCTCACTGTTGTGGCCTCTCCCATTGCGGAGCACAGGCTCCGGACGCGCAGGCTCAGTGGCCATGGCTCACGGGCCCAGCCGCTCCGCGGCATGTGGGATCTTCCTGGACCGGGGCACGAACCCGCGTCCCCTGCATCGGCAGGCGGACTCTCAACCACTGCGCCACCAGGGAAGCCCTGGGCATGGCTTTTTTAATCTCAGTTTTTTATTATGGAAAACCTCACACTGATACAGAAGTAAAGAGGGTGTGATGATTCCCATGTACTCACTCCTGGCTTCCACTTATAAAAAGTCGCTTCATTTCTCTCCCCAGCCACTTCCCTTACCAACCCCCGATTTTGAACCAATTTTGGCATGTTATTTACTGTCTTTCTATGTTTGCTCATCTATCAATGTCAATACTATTCTACCTGCAACACACTATTGCCACCACCAAAGCCCATTCAACAGATTAAGGCCTTTGAATTTCCACCTTTTTCACCCTCCCAGCTCTACAAAAGACATTTTAATTAGATCACACAAGTTACCTCCCCAGGAGCAATCTTCAGGAATAATTTTGAGTTTCTTTCTGATGGGACCATTCATGAGCTGACTTAAGGCATCCTGCTGTAAGTGTCTCACGTGGCGCTGGAAAAGGTGAACTAAAACAAACTGGTACACGGTGAGTCAAAGGACTGGAAATAAGACCAAGAGAACCTCTTTTCTAAGCGGCCGGGGATGCTGTGTAAGAGGGAGACCTGCACCTGGAAGAAGAAAAGTGCCCCCCTGATCCCCCCCAGATGGCGGGGGGGTGGGGGAGTCAGGAACATGTTCAAAGTGGAGATGCTTCATTGGTTTTGACTGCTGCATTTTATGTACTCTGGGGCCACTGAGATTACCCAGCACGGCCAAAGGCAAACAGCTGAGTGGAATCTAGAGGCCTCCTGCAGCTTCTACCTGGCGGGAGGATACCAGGCATTCAGCACCCGCAGGGAAGACAACTCAATCCAGCCTTCAGAGAACTGACATCGTCATTCAATGTGCAGAAGCTGGTTTCCAAACTTCAAAACACTGTCTAAGTGCAAGAAGCCGGATGCAAAAGCCTACCTAGTGCATGACTCCGTCTATGTGAAATGTCCTGAAATGGCAAATGTAGAGACTGAAAGCAGATTAGTAGTTGCCTGGGGCTGGGAGTGGGAACGGAAATTGACGGCAGACAGACACGTGGGCTCTTTCTGGGGTGATGGAAATGGGCTAAAACTCGACTGTGGTGATGAGTGCACAACTCTGTAAATAAACTAAAAACCACGGAATTACACACTTAAAATGGGTGAATTTTATGGTACGGAAATTATATATCAATAAAGCTTTTTAAAAAATTGGTTTCCTCTCACACGGAGGCTGAGACAGGGTCTAGCAACTTCAAGGTCCACTCACCTATGTGGCTCTGGGTGAATTCTAGACTCGATTTCATGGTAGACGTGGGAGACGTCTTAGTTAAGATGTTATAGAAGTTCACCCCGTCTGTGTTCTGAGATACAGAAGAAATATATTTGGCTGTTTGTTTTATTTATTCATTATCAAAGTTGCAAAACAGAACGGCACCTGGCTCTCCACCTTATCCGAGGACAGCTTTAACTCTGTACATTTGCTCGGACCAGAAAGAAATGTAGCCCTTAAGGCTCAGAGACCAGCAGTGTCAGCCCAGTCTCCTGGCAAAGTGAGCAGCTCATTCCAGTGGAGCTCCGATGCCGCAGGAGGAAACCAAGGTCCTGTGAGTTAATTACCAGGGAAAACCGAGCTACAGAGTGTCCTACATACTCAAGTCCTCAGCCTATGCATTCTTCCCTCCTGGCTCACTGGGGCCAAAGCACTGCTCGGCAAGGATCCAAACACTTGCCTCTGTGGGACATATTCCTTTTTATAGAAGCCATACCTTCAGTCAAGAGGCAGGCAAGTCTTGCAGGCTGGGTGGCTTTCTGACCCTGTCTTTGCTCAGACTCGCCAGATTTATCGTTTAGTTTGACATCATTTCTCGACTTGTGGGCAGTCTCAGGATAGATCCCAATCCTAACAACACCAACCAAGGTCCCTTCACCCAAGGGGAAAAGCCAAGCAGGCTGGCCCCGAGCGCGTCCCCTCTTACCTGTTCAATGACCATTTCTGCTTTCCCCCACAGCTCAGTGGCCTCTTTGTAGAGTCTCTTATTTATGGCATCCAGGACTTGTTCTGCAACCCGAGACACCTCTGCCAGACCTTGGTCGTCGAGAAGAGACTGGAACGCAAAGCAAGAACCAAAAGGCCCACTTTGTGAGAGACACAAATCTGGCATGGCTCCAGTTAGGGACAGGTAACAGAAAGAGCGGCAGGAAGGAGAAAGGGGACCGTCCATATTGATGACGGAAATATAGGAAAACGGTAACTGAGTCTAAGTGATGGGTATATGGGTGTTCCCCATGATCTTTCAACTTTTCTGCGTATTTGAAAATGTCTGTAATAAAAAGCTGGGGGGGGAATTTTAAAATGTGCATTTCTTATAGCTGGAGAAATGGGATAACTGTGCTGCTATTTCTTTAAATTTGTCCCCAAGGCCAGCTGTTGCTTAGGGTCTTTGATTTGATACAGATTATTTGATAAGTCCCTAAGGGGCAATGTCAACCACACAGGCAAACCCAGCTAGCTTTGTCCTTCCTTCGGACAGAGCCAGAAGAGGTCAGCTGGGCTGTTAACCACAGAAGGTGCAGAGCTGGGGACTCATCTACTTACCATGCTGTACAAGTAAGGTCCCCAGGAGAGCACTGAATCTAAAGGAAACCACATAAGAAAATAAGTTTGTTGTGGCTCTGTCCTCCCCACAAAATACCTAACTAGTTTTCCTTCCAAAGCAGAAAGAGACAGAAGAAATGCAGTGGCTTTGGGTCTGAAGGCTCCTTAACTCACCAGGGCCCATGCAGGCCTGATGTCTCAGTGGCTGGGAGGTGGGGCGAGGCTGTGGGGGTCTTTCTGGTGACTGGACTAAATGCTACATTAATTTGGCCTGATACTGGCGCAGCCAGTGAGTCGCCAGGGATGGTACCACAGCCAAGCAGTGCGTGTGCAGTGGAGGCCCTCATTTGCAGACTTCTAGACTTCGTGACAGCCTAAAATATTTCCCCACCTTCAGAGTTCTGCTCTGCATCCTGCCTGCTCCTCCAATTCGGGGACGCCAGCTTCCGTCAAGGAGCTAATTAAGGAAGAAGACTAATGACCTCACAAGTGTCTGTGCTGTAACTGCCAATCAATTCATTTCAATCCCGAAAATGAATTGAGAGTTTACTATGGGCCTAAAGCCAGTAAGGAGCTTTATAAGACATAAACACGAGTAAGACAATACCTGACTTCAAAGAGAATAGTTGGGCTCGGTTTGGACAAGTTCACGACTACCATAACGCTGAGTACGGCTAGTGCCATTGAGAGACGTGCCAAAAAAGTAGCAAGGCCCACAACTTTTTTTTTTTGGCTTATGTGATTTTCTTCTTCTGTAATTAAAAAAAAAACTGAAGTATAGTTGATTTCCATCAACGACCACAACTTATAGAGCACATTTGAACACGTCACTCCTTTGCTTAAAAGCCTTCAATGGTTCCCCCTAAGCCCAAGTATCTCAAAGTCTGTTTCAAATAACCCCAGTTCTACAGAATGTTAACCAAAGTATTGGAAGGAAAAATGACTTGGTGATGAAATACCTTTGGGGTTATGCAAAAGACAACATATTTTTATTTTTTACTGCAGGACTTCTCAGAGCCTTTAATGTACCTGTGAACCGTGAGGAAGTGGCACCAGTATTTGGCACTTCTGAAACTTATTTGGCCATGGAGCCCTTTGCATAGCACTTCATTGGACTGGTATTCTTCAGAGCACACCCTGAGAAATGCAGGCACACCAGGTCCTACAGGACCCAGTTGTCATTCACCTTTCCAGCTAAACCATCAAACCTGTGCCTCAGTTTCTGTTTCTGTTGCCTTTTTTTTTTTTTTTTTTTGCGGTACGCAGGCCTCTCACTGTTGTGGCCTCTCCCGTTGCGGAGCACAGGCTCCGGATGCGCAGGCTCAGCGGCCATGGCTCACGGGCCCAGCCGCTCTGCAGCATGTGGGATCTTCCCAGACCGGGGCACGAACCCGTGTCCCCTGCATCGGCTGGCGGACTCAACCACTGAGCCACCAGGGAAGCCCCCCTCAGTTTCTTATAAAGAATCATCTGCAGTTCTCCAATGCATCCCATTCCCTGCTTGATCTAGACCAGGGACTGACAAACTTTTTCTGAAAGAAAGAGATAAATAATAAATATTTCTGGCTTTGCAGGCCAGCTGATCTCTGTTACAGCTACTCAACTCTGTTTCGGCAGCCTCCAAACAGTCAGAGGATATGTAGATAAATAGGTGTGACTGTGTCCCAGTAAAAACTTTATTTACTAAAGCAGAGTGGCAGGACAGAATTGACTTGGAGGCCGTAGTTGCTGAACTCTGATGAGGACCTCTGATGTCCAGTAGAACTTTCTGCAATGATGGAAATGTTCTATATCTTTTTCTTTTTCTTCCACACCGCAAGGCTTGTGGGATCGTAGTTCCACGACCAGGGACTGAACCCGTGCCCCCTGCAGTGGAAGCACAGAGTCCTAACCCACTGGACCGCCAGGGAACTCTCAAAATGTTCTGTATCTGTGTGGTCCAAAACAATAGTCAACAGCCACACGTGGCTATTGGGCACTTTGAAATTGTGGGTAGTACAAATGAAAGGTGGAAAATTTTACGTATTTTAATTAATGTAAATAGTCACATGTGGCTACGGCGACCATACTGAACTGTGCAGATCTTCTTGAAGAAATGAAGCATGTCTGCATCTTTCCTAGCACCCAACAAAACAACTACTCCCTAGCAAGCAATTAATAATTGCTTGTGAAAATTAATAGTACTTCTTCAAAAAAGAGAGTACTTCTGGGGTGGAAGAGTGATATGTAAGGTGGATCTGGAAGAAGGGATCAAGGTGGACCTGGAAGGAGGGATTAAGAGCTGGGCAGGAAGATTCAAAAGGGGAGGTGGGTCACAACAATGTGAATTCGTAATGGTTAAGTGCATGGATTCCACTGCCTGCTTCCTTCATGTGCATCCTGGCTTTAGCTGTGTGACTTTAGGAAGATTGCTTAACCTCTCTGAGTCTCCATTTCATCACCTCCAAAACTAGGATAATAATACCATCCATCCCATGGAGCTGTTGCAAGCATTAAGTGAAGTTAACACATGAAAAGTGTTTAGTGTTATTAACACAGCTGTGATGAGACCCTCGAAGGAAGTGTGAGGCCAGGACCATCACTCTGAGTGAGACACCTGTCAGGAAACCTGCTGACTCCCTCACGCCTCAGGTCAAGGCTTCTGCAACATCTTGGCATCCTAGGAAGTACATCCAGGAAGGAAACACAAAGAGCAGCCCTTTTCACAATGCGGACTGAGCTTTCAGTTCTGTCCTTTAACCCCTGCCCTGGAGATGCCAAGAACGAGGGCAAGAAATAACCATTCCAAGCAGCTTCAGAATGTCTTGAATCCATCAGGGACATGGCTCTGTAAGAAGCCAAATCTCTATCTTTTAAGGGAAAAATATTACCTTTTATAAATTATTATTTTTAAAAACCTGAGGCATCATCACAAACCATAGACATACATTTAGAAGAGTTTTGATTAACACATCCACTCATGTAACAACCACCCAACGAGAGCCTAAAAAGTTCCTTCGTGTCCCTTTCCAGCTTATTCCCCTCCCTATTTCAGAGGCAACTTCTCTTCTGAAATCTAACTCTACCGTTTGGTTTTGCCTGTGAAAAGTCACCTTTTGTTAGGTTAGGGCAGTAGTCCCTAACTGGGGTGATTTTGTCCCCTGGGGACATTTGGCAATATGTCTGGAGATATTGTTGGTTGCCAAGCTGGGGTGGAAATACTGGCATCTTAACGGGTAGAGATGCTGCTAACATCCTTCACGGCACAGGACACGCCCCCCACAACAAAGAATCACATGACACTCAAAACATCAACATTGCTGAGATTTAGAAATCCTCACTAGAGTTAACCCTACCACAGTGACTATTTCAGATGCCTGAAGCCACACCCTGGGTGTATACATTCCAAACAACTTTTATCTATACTCCCAACAAGGATGCTCAGGTTATGAAACTTCGAACCTCTGAGTTACAGGACCAGATGGTAGCCCTGCCTCACCATCAAAATGAGCAACATGTGGGAATTTCACCCCAAATGCTCATGTTAGCATAAGGATGGAGGACAGGACGAGACGACAAACAGACTTGGGTTTGTATCCTGCCCAGGCAACTCATTCTGTGTGTCAGAGGGCAAATTCCATCATCTTTCTACGTCTCTAGAATGTCTTCAACTGTAAAATTTGATTCTTTTGTTGTGAAAATCAAATAAGAGACCTCGCTTCAGCCTGTAGCAGTCCATGGTAGGTGCACTGTAAGTTGAGTTCTCACTCCTGAATTTCTTGGAATACTCCTGGAGCAAACATCTTCTTTGTTGACTTTTTCAAGGACCCAGAGAATTCCATTGCCTTGTTCTTTGATCTAGATACCACAGCCCAAAGTCCCGAAGGGTAGGGAAAGGGACTTTTAAAATGTCTGAAAATTCCCTACTTACCGATGGGGGAGATCCAGGAATCGCCCAAAGCAACCCCGGCAAAGTTGCACTGGATGGTCCCTTGCTGAGTGGCCTGAAAGAGAAGCCAAGAAATGTCCTTGTCAAGAAGACCCAGGGGCCTCCATCCCTTCCTCAACATGAGGGAGCCAGGCCTTTAGACACTGCCTTTCCTGAGCAGAGACAGCTCCTGCCCACCCAGGATACCCTGGCTATCCAAAGACAACAGATGCCCACTAGAGGGCAAGGGTAACTCTTTCCTGCTGCCATTTGCAAAACGAGTAGGAACTGTTTGAGTTTTCCCAAGGGTGTTGGCAGGATGTGCGGGGGACCTGGTGTAGCTCCTATCTCTTCCTCAGAAGGGACGCTGGCACTCTTTCCCCTGGAGGTCTCTGATTTCTCACAAGGTGCTCTGGGGGCTCTCTGGGTACAATCGCCACTGTCTCCAGTGGTCACTGGAGAGCTGGGAGGCCTCCTCAGAAGGTCCTTGAGGGTGGGATGGATGCCTTAGGACTGGGAACTCATGCCCCCTGCTGCTTTTATCCATTTAAAAGGAATTCATCTGCCCAGTAGCAGAACATTGGAAACAACTGAAATATTTATCAATACGGTGGGCTAAATTAATTATGGTTATTTCCATGCTGCATGATGCAGCTTACAAAAAGGAATGAGGGGCTTCCCTGGTGGCGCAGTGGTTGAGAGTCTGCCTGCCGATGCAGGGGACACGGGTTTGTGCCCCGGTCCGGGAAGATCCCACATGCCGCGGAGCGGCTGGGCCGCAAAAAACAAACGAACAAACAAAAGGAATGAGAAGGCTTTTTATGGTCGAATATAAAAAGATCTCCAGAGTATATTGTTAAAGTAAAAAAGAGACATGTAGAAGAGTGTGCAGTATATACAATCATTTGTATAAAAATGGGGGAAAAGAATATACATGAACTAGCTTATATAGGCATGAAATACTCTGAAAAGGTACAGAAAAAACTAATAGAGGTTGCCTTGGGCAGGGGACAGAGGCAAGATGGACATTTTTTTTGTGTGTGGTACGCGGGCCTCTCACTGTTGTGGCCTCTCCTGTTGCGGAGCACAGGCTCCGGACGCACAGGCTCAGCGGCCATGGCTCACGGGCCCAGCCGCTCCGCGGCACGTGGGATCTTCCTGGACCGGGGCACGAACCCGTGTCCCCTGCATCGGCAGGCGGACTCTCAACCACTGCGCCACCAGGGAAGCCCGAGACGGAGAATTTTTATATCACACCTTTTACATATTTTGAATTTTGAAATATGTGAATGCACAAGCTATTCAGAGATCTAAAATAAGAAAACAATGAATAGCCTGACTTTGAACACTGGTAATAAAAGAGAAAAAATTATGCCATTATTTGGCTTTTCCAAAAGGAACTTATTTCAAGTTACTTAAATAGTACCAGCTGATGAGGAAAAGTTCCACTTTATAGGAGAATACCAGCTAACAAATGTGAACAAAATGAAGGGAGGAGAAAACCATCATTTGGAAACTCCTAATGAAATAACTGACTTGCCTAAGAATTAAAAATTGATGTTAAAACCGTTATTCAGCGAAAGATGGATAAAGAACTGGACATCCATGTCAGGTGAAAATAACACCACTCAGATCACTTTCTGTCCAGGCAGAGGGTGTAGGAGTTCACTGGAGGGATCAGACTATATCTGGTTATTATGTACCCTCTGATTCAAAGCAAAATGAAGTGAACAGCATTCCCTACGTCAGAGGCTGGCAATTTTTTCTATAAGGGGCAGATATTAAATATTCTAGGCTTTGTAGAACAAAAGTCTACTACGTTGCAGTTACTCAACTCTGCCACTGTACTGCGAAAGCAGCCACAAGCAATATGTAAACAAGTGAGAGTTCTAATAAAACTTTATTTGTGGAGGAGCTTCAAGATGGCATAAGAGTAAGACGTGGAGATCACCTTCCTCCCCACAAATACATCAGAAATACATCTACATGTGGAACAACTCCTACAGAACACCTACTGAATGCTGGCAGAAGACCTCAGACCTCCCAAAAGGCAAGAAACTCCCCACGTACCTGGGTAGGGCAAAAGAAAAAAGAGACAAAAGAATAGGGACGGGACCTGCACCAGTGGGAGGGAGCTGTGAAGGAGGAAAGGTTTCCAGACACTAGAAGCCCCTTCGCGGGCGGAGACTGCGGGTGGCGGAGGGGGAAAGCTTTGGAGCCACGGAGGAGAGCGCAGCAACAGGGGTGCGAGGGGCAAAGCGGAGAGATTCCCGCACAGAGGATCGGTGCCGACCAGCACTCACCAGCCCAAGAGGCTTGTCTGCTCACCCGCTGGAACAGGCGGGGGCTGGAAGCTGAGGCTTGGGCTTCGGAGGTCATACCCCAGGGAGAGGACTGGGGTTGGCGGTGTGAACACAGCCTGAAGGGGGCTAGTGCACCACGGCTAGCTGGGAGGGAGTCTGGGAAAAGTCTGCAGCTGCCGAAGAGACAAGAGACTTTTTCTTGCCTCCGTTTCCTGTTGCGCGAGGAGAGGGGATTAAGAGCGCTGCTTAAAGGAGCTCCAGAGACGGGCGTGAGCCGTGGCTAAAAGCGCGGACCCCAGAGACAGGAATGCGACGCTAAGGCTGCTGCTGCCGCCACCAAGCAGCCTGTGTGCAGCACAGGTCACTCTCCACACCTCCCCTCCTGGGAGCCTGTGCAGCCCGCTACTGCCAAGGTCCCGTGATCCAGGGACAACTTCCCCAGGAAAACGCACGGCGTGCCTCAGGCTGGTGCAACGTCATGCCGGCCTCTGCCGCCGCAGGCTTGCCCCACATCCGTACCCCGCCCTCCTCCCGGCCTGAGTGAGCCAGAGCCCCCCCAATCACCTGCTCCTTTAACCTCATCATGTCTGAGCGGGAACAGATGCCCTCAGGCGACCTACACAAAGAGGCGGGGCCAAATCCAAAGCTGAGCCCCGGGAACTGTGCAAACAGAGAAGAGAAAGGGAAATCTCTCCCAGCAGCCTCAGGAGCAGCGGATTAAAGCTCCACAATCAACTTGATGTACCCTGCATCTGTGGAATACATGAATAGACAACGAATCATCCCAAATTGAGGAGGTAGGCTTTGGGAACAACGATATATATATATATATATATATATTTTTTTTTCCCCTTTTTCTCTTTTTGTGAGTATGTGTATGCTTCTGTGTGTGATTTTGTCTGTATAGCTTGGCTCTTACAATTTGTCCTAGGGTTCTGTCTGTCCATTTTTTTTTTCATAGTATAGTTTTTAGCACTTGTTATCATTGTTGGATTTGGTTTTTGGTTTGGTTGCTCTCTTCTTTCTTTCTCTCTTTTTTTTATTAATTTAAAAAAATTTTAATAATTATTTTTAATTTTAAAGACTTTATTTTATTTTACTTTATTTTATCTTCTTCTTTCTTTCTTTTCTCCCTTTTATTCTGAGCCGTGTGGATGACGGGCTCTTTGTGCTCCAGCCAGGCATCAGGGCTGTGCCTCTCAGGTGGGAGAGCCAAGTTCAGGACACTGATTCACAAGAGACCTCCCAGCACTACGTAATATCAAATGGCGAAAATCTCCCAGAGATCTCCATCTCAACACCAAGACCCAACTCCACTCAACAACCACCAAACTACAGTGCTGGACACCCTATGCCAAACAACTAGCAAGACAGGAACACAACCCCATACATTAACAGAGAGGCTGCCTAAAATCATAATAAGGCCACAGACACCACAAAACACAATACCAGACGTGGAACTGCCCAACAGAAAAACAAGATCCAGCCTCATCCACCAGAACACAGGCACTAGGTTCCCTCCACCAGGAAGCCTACACAACCCACTAAACCAACCTTAACCACTGGGGACAGACACCAAAAACAACGGGAACTACGAACCTGCAGCCTGTGAAAAGGAGACCCCAAACACAATAAGATAAGCAAAATGAGAAGACAGAAAAACACACAGCAGATGAAGGAGCAAGGTAAAAACCCACCAGACCTAACAAATGAAGAGGAAATAGGCAGTCTACCTGAAAAAGAATTCAGAATAATGATAGTAAAGATGATCCAAAATCTTGGAAATAGAATAGAGAAAATGCAAGAAACAATTATCAAGGACCTAGAAGAACTAAAGAGGAAACAAACAATGATGAACAACACAATAAGTGAAATTAAAAATTCTCTAGAAGGGGTCAGTAGCAAAATAACTGAGGCAGAAGAACGGATAAGTGACCTGGAAGGTAAAATAGTGGAAATAACTACTGCAGAGCAGAATAAAGAAAAAAGAATGAAAGAACTGAGGACAGTCTCAGAGACCTCTGGGACAACATTAAACGCACCAACATTCGAATTATAGGGGCCCCAGAAGAAGAAGAGAAATAGAAAGGGACTGAGAAAATATATGAAGAGATTATAGTTGAAAACTTCCCTAATTTGGGAAAGGAAACAGTTAATCAAGTCCAGGAAGCACAGAGAGTCCCATACAGGATAAATACAAGGAGGAACATGCCAAGACACATACTAATCAAACTATCAAAAATTAAATACAGGGCTTCCCTGGTGGCGCAGTGGTTGAGAGTCCGCCTGCCAATGCAGGGGACACGGGTTCGTGCCCCAGTCTGGGAAGATCCCACATGCCGCGGAGCGGCTGGGCCCGTGAGCCATGGCCGCTGAGCCTGCGCGTCCGGAGCCTGTGCTCCGCAATGGGAGAGGCCACAGCAGTGAGAGGCCCGCGTACCGCAAAAAGAAAAGAAAAGAAAAAAAAATTAAATACAAAGAAAAAAATATTAAAAGCAGCAAGGGAAAAACAACAAATAACACACAAGGGAATCCCCATAAAGTTAACAGCTGATCTTTCACCAGAAACTCTACAAGCCAGAAGTGGGTGGCAGGACATATTAAACTGATGAAGGAGAAAAATCTACAACCAAGATTACTCGAACCAGCAAGGATCACATTCAGATTTGACAGAGAAATTAAAAACTTTACAGATAAGCAAAAGCTAAGAGAATTCAGCACCACCAAACCAACTTTACAACAAATGCTAAAGGAACTTCTCTAGGCAGGAAACACAAGAGAAGGAAAAGACCTACAATAACAAACCCAAAACAATTAGGAAAATGGTCATAGGAACATACATATAGATAATTACCTTAAATGTAAATGGATTAAATGCTCCAACCAAAAGACATAGACTGGCTGAATGGATACAAAACAAAACCCATATATATGCTGTCTACAAGAGACCCACTTCAGACCTAGGGACACATACAGACTGAAAGTGAGGGGATGGAAAAAGATATTCCATGCAAATGGAAATCAAAAGAAAGCTGGAGTAGCAATTCTCTTATCAGACAAAATAGACTTTAAAAAAAGACTATTACAAGAGAAAAAGAAGGACATTACATAATGACCAAGGGATCAATCCAAGAAGAAGATATAACAATTGTAAATATTTATGCACCCAACATAGGAGCACCTCAATACATAAGGCAAATACTAACAGCCATAAAAGGGGAAATCGACAGTAACACAATCATAGTAGGGGACTTTAACACCCCATCTTCACCAATGGACAGATCATCCAAAATGAAAATAAATAAGGAAACACACACTTTAAATGATACATTAAACAAGATGGACTTAATTGTTATTTATAGGACATTCCATCAAAAACAACTGAATACACATTTTTCTCAAGTGCTCATGGAACATTCTCCAGGATAGATCATATCTTGGGTCACAAATCAAGCCTTGGTATTTAAGAAAACTGAAATCGTATTATGTATCTTTCCGACCACAATGCTATGAGACTAGATATCAATTACAGGAAAAAATCTGTAAAAAATACAAACACATGGAGGCTAAACGTGATACAAACTTAATAAACTTAATACAAAACTTAATAAACTTAATACAGACTTAATAAACTTAATACAAAAATACAAACACGTGGAAGCTATACTTAATAACCAAAAGATCACTGAAGAAATGAAAGAGCAAAACAAAAAATACCTAGAAACAAATGACAATGAAAACATGATGACCCAAAACCTATGGGATGCAGCAAAAACAGTTCTAAGAGGGAAGTTTATAGAAATACAATCCTACCTTAAGAAATAAGAAACATCTCAAATAAACAACCTAACCTTACACCTAAAGCAATTAGAGAAAGAAGAACAAAAGAACCACAAAGTTAGCAGAAGGCAAGAAATCATAAAGATCAGATCAGGAATAAATGAAAAAGAAATGAAGGAAACGATAGCAAAGACCAATAAAACTAAAAGCTGGTTCTTTGAGAAGATAAACAAAATTGATAAACCATTAGACAGACTCATCAAGAAAAAAAGGGAGAAGACTCAGATCAATAGAATTAGAAATGAAAAAGGAGAAATAAAAACTGACACTGCAGAAATACAAAGGATCATGAGAGATTACTACAAGCAACTCTGTGCCAATAAAATGGACAACTGGAAGAAATGGACAAATTCTCAGAGACGCACAAGCTTCCGAGACTGAACCAGGAAGAAACAGAAAATATGAACAGACCAATCACAAGCACTGAAATTGAAACTGTGATTAAAAATCTTCCAACAAACAAAAGCCCAGGACCAGATGGCTTCACTTGCGAATTCTATCAAACACTTAGAGAAGAGCTAACACCTATCCTTCTCAAACTCTTCCAAAATATAGCAGAGGGAGGAACACTCCCAAACTCATTCTACGAGGCCACCATCACTCTGATACCAAAGCCAGACCAAGATGTCACAAAGAAAGAAAATTACAGGCCAATATCACCAATGAACATAGATGCAAACATCCTCAACAAAATACTAGCAAACAGAATCCAACAGCACATTAAAAGGATCATACACCATGATCAAATGGGGTTTATTCCAGGAATGCAAGGATTTTTCAATATATGCAAATCAATCAATGTGATACACCAAATTAACAAACTGAAGGAGAAAAACCATATGATCATCTCAATAGATGCAGAGAAAGCTTTTGACAAAATTCAACACCGATTTATCATAAAAACCCTCCAGAAAGTAGGCATAGAGTGAAATTTCCTCAACATAATAAAGGCCATCTATGACAAACCCACAGCCAACATCGTCCTCAATGGTAATAAACTGAAACCATTTCCACTAAGATCAGGAACAAGACAAGGTTGCCCACTCTCACCACTCTTATTCAACATAGTTTTGGAAGTTTTAGCCACAGCAATCAGAGAAGAAAAAGAAATAAAAGGTATCCAAATCGGAAAAGAAGTAAAGCTGTCACTGTTTGCAGATGACATGATACATAGAGATGTGTACACAGAGAATCCTAAAGATGCTACCAGAAAACTACTAGAGGTAATCAATGAATCTGGTAAAATAGCAGGATACAAAATTAATGCACAGAAATCTCTGGCATTCCTATACACTAATGATGAAAAATCTGAAAGTGAAATTAAGAAAAGACTCCCATTTACCATTGCAACAAAAAGAATAAAATATCTAGGAGTAAACCTACCTAAGAAGACAAAAGACCTGTACGCAGAAAATTATAAGACACTGATGAAAGAAATTAAAGATGATACAAATAGATGGAGAGATATACCATGTTCTTGGATTGGAAGCATCAACAATGTGAAAATGACTCTACTACCCAAAGCAATCTACAGATTCATTGCAATCCCTATCAAACTAACAATGGCATTTTTCACAAAACTAGATCAAAAAATTTCACAATTTGTATGGAAACACAAAAGACCCCGAATAGCAAAAGCAATCTTGAGAAAGAAAAACGGAGCCGGCTCCCGGACTTCAGGCTATACTACAAAGCTACAGTGATCAAGACAGTATGGTACTGGCATAAAAACAGAAATATAGATCAATGGAACAGGACAGAAAGCCCAGAGATAAACCCATGCACATATGGTCACCTTATCTTTGATAAAGGAGGCAAGAATATACAGTGGAGAAAAGACAGCCTCTTCAATAAGTGGTGCTGGGAAAACTAGACAGCTACATGTAAAAGAATGAAATTAGAACATTCCCTAACAACATACACAAAAATAAACTCAAAATGGATTAAAGACCTAAATGTAAGGCCAGACACTATCAAACTCTTAGAGGAAAACAGAGGCAGAACACTACATGACAGAAATCACAGCAAGATTCTTTTTGGCCCACCTCCTAGAGAAATGGAAGTATAATCAAAAATAAACAAAGGGGACCTAATGAAACTTAAAAGCTTTTGCACAGCAAAGGAAACCATAAACAAGACCAAAAGACAACCCTCAGAATGGGAGAAGATATTTGCAAATGAAGCAACTGACAAAGGATTAATCTCCAAAATTTACAAGAGGGTCATTCAGCTCAATATCAGAAAAACTAACAACCCAATCCAAAAATGGGCAGAAGACCTAAACAGACATTTTTCCAAAGAAGATATACAGATTGCCAAGAAACACATGAAAGAATGCTCAACATCATTAATCATTAGAGAAATGCAAATCAAAACTACAATGAGATATCATCTCACACTGGTCAGAATGGCCATCATAAAAAAATGTACAAACAATAAATACTGGAGAGGGTGTGGAGAAAAGGGAACCCTCTTGCACTGTTGGTGGGAATTTAATTTGATACAGCCACTATGGAGAACAGTATGGAGGTTCCTTACAAAACTAAAAATAAAACTACCATACGACCCAGCAATCCCACTGCTGGGCATATACCCTGAGAAAACCATAATTCAAAAAGAGTCATGTACCAAAATGTTCATTGCAGCTCTATTTACAATAGCCAGGACATGGAAGCAACCTAAGTGTCCATCAACAGATGAATGGATAAAGAAGTTGTGACACATATATACAATGGGATATTACTAAGCCATAAAAAGAAACAAAATTGAGTTATTTGTAGTGAGGTGGATGGACCTAAGAGTCTGTCATACAGATTGAAGTAAGTCAGAAAGAGAAAAACAAATACCATATTCTAACACACATATATGGAACATTAAAAAAAAAAAGTTCTGAAGAACCTACAGGCAAGACGGGAATAAAGACACAGACCTAGTAGAGCATAGACTTGAGGTTATGGGGATGGAGAAGGGTAAGCTGGGACAAAGTGAGAGAGTGGCATGGACATATATACACTACCAAACTTAAAATAGATAGCTAGTGGGAAGCAGCCACAAAGCACAGAGAGATCAGCTTGGTGCTTTGTGACCACCTAGAGGGGTGGGATAGGGAGGGTGGGAGGGAGGGAGATGCAAGAGGGAAGAGATATGGGGACATATGTATATGTATAATTGATTCACTTTGTTATAAAGCAGAAACTAACACATCATTGTTAAGCAATTATACTCCACTAAAGATGTTAAAAAAAATAAAATAAAATAAAAATCACCAAAAAACCCAGCTTTATTTTTGGACCTTGAAATTTGATTTTCACACAATTTTCATGTGTCATGAAACATTATTCTTCTTTTAATCCACCCCACCCCACCACTGTCACTCGATAATGTAAAAACCATTCTTAGCTCATGAGTCGTATAAAAGCAGGTGGTGGACTGAATTTGACCTATAGGCCATCGTTTCCTGAAATCTGACCTATTATAATATATTCTCTTCAATACTTTTACCTTGAATGCATCAGGCCTTTAACTATGACCTCCAGTTTTGTAGGAAACACCATGAAGAGAGGAATAAACTAAATTACACCATGAAGATGCTACCACACAATTCCAGAAAATGGGATATTCTGTTAGTCTGGTTTCTTTATCAAATGGGGGTCATAAAAAAGGAACTGTGTTAGATGAAAACGGACTTTAGGGACATCCCAGCCACATGTAATTCACGGATCTGGACTGAGTCCTGGCTTAAACAAACTGACCAAAAAGGACGTGTTGGGATTATTAAAGCCTGAATATTTGAGATGAAAGTTTACTGAAGTAGGAAAGGGAGGACTAGTGACGGAAGGAAGCAGGCTACAGACATTATGTATACTACTATCTCCTATTGGTTAAAAAATTTACTTATTTCTAAAAGCGCAGAAAAAGATTTAAAGGCTATACACTGAGGTGTTAACAATGGTGATCTCTTTTTAATTTTTTTAATTTGTGCTTGCTGTATTTTCTAATTTTCTGTTATGCACCTATACTGCTTCTTACAAAAGGTTCATTTTTAAAGAGAATTAATAAATCTTAAAAAAAAAAGCTCATACTGTATAACACGAGGAATATAGCCAATATTTTACTATAAATAGAGTATAATCTTTATAAATTGTGAATCACTATATTGTATATGTGTAACTTATATAATATTGTACATCAACTATACTTCAATTAAAAAAAGCTCATACAAGCTCACTGTAAAAAGTTTAATCACAGAAGGAGACAGGAGAAAATGTGAAAAAACTTCTACCTCTGCCCCACCTGCACCCTCACGCTCACTAACCAGTTAACATGGTATATATCCTTCTAACTCCTTTCTTTGTTTTCACAAGCATATATAGATACATACATGTATACATATGCACAGATCTACCCATTCTTTCTGATGGCTTCAAAGTGTCCATCACGGAAGGATCCACGTATTTCATTTAAGTAATCCTCTACACACAGCCACTGATCTCGTTTTCCGTTTATGGACATTATAAGCAACGATGAACTTAACATCCTCTGACACACACACATGTATAAGTATTCCCACAGGACAGATTCCTGGAAGTGAAATTATTGGGTCAAAGGGCACATACATTTTAAAAGTTTATAGATACTGCCAAAGTGCCCTTTTACAATGATTTACCAGTTTTCATTCCCATCAAATGTGCACAAGAGCACTTATTTCCCTGACTGCTTACCAAAACTGGGGGTTACCAAATTTTTACTTTATTTTATTTATTTATTTTTTTGGCCATGCCATGTGGCATGCGGGATCTTAGTTCCCCGACCAGGAATCGAACCCGTGCCCCCTGCAGTGGAAGCGTGGAGTGCTAATCACTGGACCCCCAGAGACCTCCCACCAATTTTTAAAAATATTTGCAAATCTCACAGATTTGACTTACTACTAAAAGTTGAACATTGTTCACATGTCCATAGGCAGTTTGCATTTCTTCTATAAATTGTTTGCCCATATTTTCTGGCCAATATCCTATTAGAATATATTTTTTTTTTTTTTTTTTTTTTTGTGGTACGTGGGCCTCTCACTGTTGTGGCCTCTCCCGTTGCGGAGCACAGGTTCCGGACGTGCAGGCCCAGCGGCCATGGCTCACGGGCCTAGCCGCTCCGCGGCATGTGGGATCTTCCCGGACTGAGGCACGAACCCGCGTCCCCTGTATGGGCAGGTGGACTCTCAACCACTGCACCACCAGGGAAGCCCCCTAGAATATTATCTTCTTTAATGAACTTATTGATGTGAATACTACTTCTACTATATATTTATTTGTGTGTATATATCTTTTAAAATTGTTTATGAAACTCTAATTAGTTTTAAATTTCTATGTGGTCTAAATACGTCAAACTTATTCTTTTTGCTTTTGGGTGTTTCATCTTATGAAGGAAAAGCAAGTTTTTCGTACCCAAGATTATAAAACTTTTCTCCTATGTTTTCAGGTTCTCTTACAGTTTTGATTTTTATGTTTAGATTTTTAATCTATCAAGAACTGATGTTCCGGGGCTTCCCTGTTGGTGCAGTGGTTAAGAATCTGCCTGCCAATGCAGGGGACACGGGTTCAAGCCCTGGTCTGGGAAGATCCCACATGCCGCGGAGCAACTAAGCCCGTGCGCCACAACTACTGAGCCTGTGCTCTAGAGCCTGTGAGCCACAACTACTGAAGCCCTCACGCCTAGAGCCTGTGCTCTGCAACAAGAGAAGCCACTGCAATGAGAAGCCCGCGCACCGCAACAAAGAGTAGCCCCCGCTCGCCACAACTAGAGAAAGCCCGTGGACAGCAACAAAGACCCAACGCAGCCAAAAATAAAATAAATAATTAAAAAAATAAAAAGAACTGATGTTTCATGTAAGGCAAGAATCTAACTTTACTATTTTCCAAAGTGATAGCCACTTGTCTCCATATCATTTATTGAACATTCTGTTTTCCTCAATGATTTGAAATACCACCTTATCATTTATATGTTCATATGTAAGTATGATACATATGTATGTTATAAACATACACAGATACATATATACATATACATAAGTATATATAAAATATGTTTCTAGATTCTTTAGCCTGATGCATGTATCTGCATTTCTCTGTTGCTACGCCAGCCGCAAATTGCTTTACTCGCTTAGCTGTATAGCCTGTTCGATATCTGGTGGGGCAAACTTCATTGTTCTTTTTGAAATTTTTCATGGTTATTATTACAGACTTACTCTGTATGTACAAGGTCCTATTCAAAGAATATTCAATTATCAGGTGACTATCACAAGTAAGATAATGAGTTTCTGTCCAACATCAAAACAAAGTCATCTTCCTTGTTACCTTATAAAGTTCTAGAGCAATGCCAGCAGCCATTTTTCCTCCATAGGACTCTGAGAAAATGTAGAATGGAATCGTCTAGGAAGAAAAGGAATTTACAAAGAATTAAATATCCTGAATGTCTTTTAATTCACACGAATCAATTTCAAATTTCTATTGCATGTAATGGCCAGACAAAACAAATCTGCTTTTGCTGATCTTTCCTCCCATATCTGATTATTATGTTTAATTAGAATACTGGCTGCAGGGTCATTTTTTTCAAGCTAAAACCACCTTTAGTGATGACTGAAACAGAAGCCCACAATCTGATCCTGGGTGCAAAAAGGTTTTCTCTGGAATCAGCTAGGCATGTAACTCTTGGGGAAGTTTGCATCTGATGGATGCAGTGCTGCAACTGCTAGCCCCCTCTGAGCTTGCTTACCTGGAATTCTTTGTGGCATTCAAAGAAAGTCTTCAGGAGAACCATCATGTCTGATGCCACCATGGCCAGGTCTTTGGTGTATGCGTCACTCTTGTTCACATAACTGAACCCAGTGCCCACTGGGTTATCCACAAACAGGAGACTGGCCGACTGGAGCTACAAGCCACAGAGGAAAGTCAAATGTTGCAATCAGGGGCTTCCCTGGTGACGCAGTGGTTGAGAGTCTGCCTGCCAATGCACGGGACACGGGTCCGTGTCCCGGTCCGGGAAGATCCCACATGCCGCGGAGCTGCTGGGCCCGTGAGCCATGGCCGCTGAGCCTGCGCGTCCAGAGCCTGTGCTCTGCAACGGGAGAGGCCACAACGGTGAGAGGCCCGCGTACCGCAAAAAAAAAAAAAAAAAAAAGTTGCAATCAGCCAGCCAGTCACCAACTATCTTCTGATCACCTTATATGAGCTCAACAAAAACCACGCATGTGAGGATATCAGTGTGGTTATGATCTGTTACTAAAATGTATTAAAAAAAAAAAATGGGGGGGCTTCCCTGGTGGCGTAGTGGTTGAGAGTCTGCCTGCCGACGCAGGGGACACGGGTTCGTGCCCCAGTCCGGAAAGATCCCACATGCCGTGGAGCAGCTGGGCCCGTGAGCCATGGCCGCTGAGCCTGCGCGTCTGGAGCCTGTGCTCCGCAATGGGAGAGGCCACAACAGTGAGGCCCGCGTACCACAAAAAAAAAAAAAAAATTGGAACAGGAACACGGACTAGTATAGCAAAGAAAGGCAAAGAAAAGGAGAGGCAAGAAGGAAAAATTAACATATACACAGGGATCGAAGCATCTAGGCTGTTACTTTCAGACACTACAAATGTCCTGAATGTAATTCATTCGTGCAGGTAGAACCATGCAGTGTCAGTCTGAGCAACAGCTCGAAGCAGTGAGAGGTCGGAATACCACACGTCTGTTTTCTTCAAGATGAATCCAGTTTCCACATTGGCCTGGCTTTGCTGAACACTACAAGAACAGAATTTATTCTAACACCTTTCCCAAAGAGGTTTAGAGTTATAGAATTTTACATCCTGAAGGATCCCTAGTGATGACACACTACAGCCATGTCCTTTACTGATCAGGACATTAAAGCCCAGAAAGGCCCAGGACTTGTCCAAGGTCACAAAGTTGGATAGGTAATGGCAGTGTCAGGACCAAGGCCAGCATCTCCTCACTTCTTGTTCAGGCTCTCTGCCCCAGTCACATTACCCTATTAGTCGTGGGAGGCTTGGGGACAAGCCAGTGGGGTACTCTGCTACTGGAAGTGAGTATGTGAATGTTCTAGGCTGAGGGAACAGCATGTGCAAAGACCCTGAGGCAAGAGTAAGTAAAATGTGCTTAAAGAAGACCAGTATGGAGACAGACAAGAAAATCAAAGGGCTCAGAGGGGATCTTCAGGTGGAGGTGCTCCCGCACTGAGTCTTAGAGGTGAGTATGGTGAGCTAGGTGTGACCGGGTGACCAAAGGAATGAAGTGCAAGCCCAGGAATGGCCCGCACAGAGGCCTCAAGGAGAGTGCGCATGCAGAGAAGCTGGGAGGTATGGCTAGCAGAAGCCAGTTTACGCCCAGGAATCTGGATCCGATCTTTGCAGAACTGAAAGACAGTAAACTAAGGAGTGACTGGCATTGGAGGGTTTCACCCAAGCACCATGTGGGAAGTGGATTGGGGGTGGGGGGGGCATTTTGAAAGCACCCACGAGAGGCAATGGAAAAGGGGTGGATGAAGAATATTAGCAACACTTGGGTATTAAACACAGAGCTACCATAGGACCCAGCAATTCCCCACCCCACCCCGCCAAATTGAAAATAGGGGCCCAAACAAATATTTGTACGCTAATGTTCCCTGCATTATTCACAACAGCCAAAAGGTGAAAACAACCTAAGTGTCCATCAACAGATGGGAGAGGAGCAGAGGAGAAGCACAGAGCAGAGGGTGGCCACCAGCTGGGAGCAACAGCCCCACCCTGCCCACTGGTGTGGTTTTATCCACCAGTGTTTGGCAGCCTGGAGGAAGGGGCTGAGCAGGTGGACAGGGGGACTGACCCCAGGCTGGGCATGGCAAGGATGCGGAGGGAGAAGAATGAGGGAACCAGGGGTGAGGGTTAGGTAAGGAAGTGAAGCGAAGAATGAGGGGGCGGGGTGAGACAGAGAACTAGAGAGACATCAAAAGGGCAGAGGACAAGGGGTTTGAAGTCCTGAGGAAGACAAGAATGGAAGTAGGAGAGTAGGAGGGGAAAGGATTGCAGGTTGTGGCCAGAAGGTGGGACCCTGGCATCTCAGATTGCAGGGATGGCCAATATGTGGGTCATGACAAGGTCCAGGGGGTCTGCTAGAGTAGACAGAGGTTTCTGCAGGCAAGTGGAGAGAAAGGTCAGCGAGTTGGGAAGGTGACCAGTGTGGGATAAGCTGCCCCAAGAAATGGAAGAGGCTGGCCAGAGAGGAAGCCTGTGGACAAGTACGCAAGGTCCCCCTGGACACAGAGGAAGAGGGAGGGGGGTGGAGTGGGATGGCTCAACTTGTGACGCCACCCAGAATGGGGTAGGGCTGGGTGGGACTCAGCCTGGGGGAGGCCACACGGCAGTTTGAGTTCGAGGCCTTCCTCACTGTACCCAAGTAGTTCTTCGTGGTTTGAGATCTCTGTCAAGGGGCCCGATTTCCTCAAAGTTCCCAAATCCAGTGCTGGAACCACCTGGACCACCCTGTGAAAGCAAAACAAACAAACAAACAAAAATAAAGTCAGAGAAAATGTTAGTCAAACCTTCGTCACTCCAACAATGACCCCATTCACTGTAAACAATTTATGAGTCAGTGATGGCTGGGTCAGCCTTACACACAGGACACAACTGATCCAGTGTCTGCACTAACTGAGCCCCTGGTAACTGCTCAAGTCTTTCTAAAAAAAGGAAGCAACCGGGCTAAGGGCCCCCAGAGGGAACGTTCCTACCTCTGATTCTCTGAGCTTGACCCGTGGGGTTTGCTGACCTCAAAACATCTCGTCCAAACCTCTCCCTTCAAAGATGAGCAGTATGGCCCAGAGAGGGAACGTGGCAATTAGGGGCTCCACCAGGACTGGACCCGGGGCCTTGTGACTCTCCACCACCTTCTCCTCAGTGTCCCTGAGGATTTACCAGGGACCCAGACTGAGGGGCAGTTTGATCAAGATGATCCCCAGGATATAACATAGTAAATGCGGAAGTCCCTGGGCAGGAAGCACTCAACACTGTGGGCAGGATTCTGAACAGAAGCTCAGTGCTGGGGGCCCAGACAATGGGAGGCAGAGGTTCTATGGCTTCTAAGGGCTAAGAGAGGGGAGGAGGTCCTTCAGGAGATGGTCAGGGGTAAGGATGGTCAGTGCTTTTCTGGACAAAACCTCAGGGGTCAGCTGAGCCAACAGGATAGGCCGAGGGCCTTGAATAAAAGGATGCTATCTCCCTGTGCAAGATGGTTAGGAAAGGGAGATACACAATGATGGAAGGAAACAGCTCAGGCAAAACAGAAACCAGGGCAATCTGTACAGGGAAATCTAAAGGAAAAAAAAAGACAACATAGAGTCAGGGCTCAGGGGTAACTAAAGGACCCCAACAGAGAGTTTATGAAACTATTGAATGTTTTGAACCGACACCAAGCTAACTATTATAAAACTGGGAGGCTATAAATCCCTCTAAGCAATGTCCTCACCATCGACAGAATGAAAAGACCTATGGAACGGGAGAAAATAGTTGCAAATGATACAACCAATAAGGGGTTAATATCCAACATATATGAACAGCTCATATAACTCAACATCAAAAAAACAAACAACCTGATTAAAAAATGGGCAGAAGAACTCAATAGACATTTTTCCAAAGAGGAAATGCAGGTGGCCAGCATGAACATGAAAAGATGCTCAACACTGCTGATCATCAGGGAAATGCAAATCAAAACCATAACGATATACCACCTCACACCTGTCAGAATGGCTATCATCAAAAAGACCACAAACAAATGTTGGCGAGGATGTGGAGAAAAGGGAATCCTTGTAACACTGTCGGTGGGAATGTAAATTGGTGCAGCCACTGTGGAAAACAGTATGGAGGTTTCTCAAAAAACTAAAAATAGAACTACCACATGATCCAGTGATTCCACTCCTAAGTATATATTTGAAAAAAACAAAAACACTAATTTGAAAAAATACATGCACCCTAATGTTCATAGAAGCATTATTTGTAATAGCCAAGATATGGAAGCAACCTAAGTGCCCATCAACAGATGAATGGATAAAGAAGAGGCGGTGTATATATATACAATGGAATACTACTCAGCCTTCAAAAAGAATGAAATTTTGCCAACTGCAGCAACATGATTGGACTTTGAGGGTATTATGCTAAGTGAAATAAGTCAGACAAAGAAAGACAAATACTGTATGATGTCACTTATATGGAAAATCTAAAAAATACAACAAACGAGTGGCTGTAACAGAAAAGAAGCAGACTCACAGATATAGAGAACAAACTAGTGGCTACCAGGGGGGAGAGGGAAGGGAGGGGGGAATGTAAAGGAAGGGGATTAAGAGATACAAACCACTATGTATAAAATAAACTACAAGGATATATTGTACAACACGGGGAATATAGCCCATATTTATAGAACTATAAATGGAGTAGAACCTTTAAAAATTGTGAATCACTATACTGTATACCTGTAACATATAATACTGTACACCAACTATTCTTCAATTTAAAAAACAGCAAAGCAAAAAACAAAATAAAATAAAAGCAAGGGTCCTTGAGTGAAAGCTGGGCCCCTTTTTCCTAGTGGACTTACTGGGCTGGGATAGGACCAAAGTGAAAGGAGAGAAGCTGGAATCCTAGAGGTATGGTCTTTGTGGGAGAAATCCCATTCTCCTGTCCTGTTCTACTTGATAACATACCACTGCAAAAGCTCTTTGTCTAGAACTTTGGGATGGGGGTACTGTCACGGCCCAGGACTATGCAGTGACTCTGAAATATGGCAAGTGTGTCCAAGGACAAACTAAAACGCTTAAATGACTTGAAAGTGTACCTAACGTAGCACACTACATCACTCAGAGCTACTCCACTCAGATGACGTGACCTTGACTCCCAAGGACCTGTCCAGAGGAGTCAGTGCATGGATTCTCAGTAGGCTGCTAAGAGACATCTCCTTTTAACCTGAATTAATTATTTCTTCCTTAATCATACTCTTTTCCCCTTCCCTTGGGCCTCTGAGGAGATGAAGAGCAGGACAGTGAGCCCGTTGATAACCATCAAATAGCATCTCAGCTCACAGAAACCAAAGGTCACAAACTGCACGGTCTTGAGGGGCCAGAAGAGGAGCAGAGAGGGCAGGTGGGTCCCCCGAAGCTCCTGCCTGTGTGCAAGAGGGGCCCCACCACTCCGCTCCGGGACAGCAAGTTCAGGCCCCAAGTAATCGCATCTCCTGGTTTTGGGAAAAAGGAAGGAAATGTCTTCATTTGTAAATGTTGGCAACTCATTCAAATAAAACAACTGCCCTACTCTGCAGTCAACCAGAAGGAAGGTTTGCCGTCTCAGAAATTCAGTGGTTTTCAGTGTGTTCCCGGAAGCCCAGAAAGTACCTGAGGGGCAGCACGTGACAAAGGGGAGGCTGAATGGGTGGGACTTGGCACTCCGCCCCAGCCCCGGCCCCAGCACTTCCTTCTTCTGCTTTGGCTGGTCTGCAAGCTTTCACTTGGGAGCGGAAGAAGTTCTGCTGATTAATACAAAGTTTGAAAACCGCTGAAATCCCGCAGACCAAAGCCCAGAGAAGGGAAGTGTTTTGCCATGGCTCTAAGTGGCAGGAAGGCAGAACTGGGCTTGTCCACTGCACGGCTCTCCCTGACAGCCCTGCCACAGCTTCATCTCCAGCTGCCCGGGATGCACAAAAGCTCCCTGGGACACACAGACGGGTTCTTCTTCTGAGCACTCTCGGGCTGAGCCTCACCCCAGCCTTCAAAGAAAATACTTGCGATAATCCCAAGAGAAAAAGGCCCCTCCGTGCAAACTGCTCTTCTTATCTCATCAGAAAGCCTGTATCCACTGGTCTGGAAGGCAAAGCTGGGGGCACTGGGAGGCTGCTTACGAATAATGACATTTTTGGAGGAAGTGACATTTACATCCCATGGGGGTGAGTATCAGGGCGCCCTATTTTTTTTTTTTTCGGTACGCGGGCCTCTCACTGTTGTGGTCTCTCCCGCTGCGGAGCACAGGCTCCAGACGCGCAGGCTCAGCGGCCATGGCTCATGGGCCCAGCCGCTCCGCGGCATGTGGGATCTTCCCGGACCGGGGCACGAACACGTGTCCCCTGCATGGGCAGGCGGACTCTCAACCACTGCGCCACCAGGGAATCCCTAGGGCGCCCTATTTATTGGTGAGCAACCTGGTGCCCCAGCTGGGCCATGCCTACAGTTTCCAGAAGGTGAAGCAAGACCGCATTCCTCAACCCCTCCCTAGATCTTGGTCTTCCAGGTGGGTGTGGGCCACCTTTGTACAGACATTTTAGGAATGAAAGGAAGGAAGGATCCTCTGCCTGCCCTCAAATAATTTCCAACCAGTTTCCTTCTTCAATCCTACCACTAGAGCTCAAGATTAAAAATGCAAACACTCTTTAGGGAGAAGAATAGGGCCCGACACTTAATGCTAAGATACAAAAGGCTGAGTTCTTTCAAAATACCAGTTTTTCTAGGGGCAAGGAATTCAGATCTAGGAAAGGACTGGGAGGGGAGAGGAAGGGCTGGTCAGGGTACCTCAGTCTTTGCTTTGGAACCTTCCAGAAACACTTTCTGTCAGCATATTGTCAAATGTGTCTTCAGGAGCTTCCAGTAAGGGTTCCTACTGCTGCCTGTGCTGGGCTCAATAGAAAAAGACCCCCGTAAAAGACTAGAACCTCTCACTCTCTGATTTGGCTTCCTTGACTGTACCATCGCCTTTGCCTGCCTCAGAAGGACGCTGAATTCCCAAGCCTAGGAGAGCCCCAGCTGGCTGCTGGACCACATCAGTTCTTCACTGCTGAGCTGTGAGCCTTTAAGGGCAAGCAAGGTGGTAAGTGGGGGAAACCTGGCCTCAACCTCAGGCCAGGCAGTGAAACCAATTTTACCTGAAGCCACATGACCAGGGGCAGTTCTGAGAAGTTCTTGCTGGGGCTGGTGGCATAATAGAGCCACCAGAACATGTGGGCATCCTTCCGGACAGTCACATAATCCCATACTTCCTTGCCCTCTTCTGTGGGCCAGCTGATGACAGCTCCTGAAACAGAAGCACAGTTCGATTTTCCAGAAGAATGTCTATGTCCAGTTAAATTCCCAGCCCAGGAGACACGGCTGGGTTAGGCTAGTGATGATTTGGTTTATACTTCAGACAATTTATTTACTCCAATATATTGTGGAGATAAGGAAAAAAAACCTCAAAAAACTCAGCTATGAAAAAACATACCAAACTTAATAGTGGCACAGGGGGCTGGAGGCTTTCACATTTTCACCTACACCCTCTGTAATGTTTGGATTTTTAACAGGAAGCATAAAACGTGTTTATAATTCTGTTTAAAAGAGAGAGATTTACACTTTGGGGGAAAAAAAATCTCAAAATGCAGCACGTTGATTTTTGTTCCTCATTTAATATACAATTAAAGAAGCATCACGGGCTTCCCTGGTGGCGCAGTGGTTGAGAGTCCGCCTGCTGATGCAGGGGACACGGGTTCATGCCCCTGTCCGGGAAGATCCCACGTGCTACGGAGCGGCTGGGCCCGTGAGCCATGGCCGCTGAGCCTGCGCGTCCGGAGCCTGTGCTCCGCAACGGGTGAGGCCACAACAGTGAGAGGCCCACATAACGCAAAAAAAAAAAAAAAAAAAAGAAGCAGCATCACAAGTTAGTGGGGCAAGATTACTCACTATATTACTCTGGAGTAACAGATTTTTGAAGAAAAAAAATAGAGATGTAGGTTCTTTCTTAACACTCTAAACCAAAATAAATTCCAAGTGGATCAGATATTTCAATTTTAAAATTTAGATGTGAAAAATAATATGAAAATAGAGTTGAAAGTCTCTTTGACCTCTGGATGGGGAAACGATTAAAGCATACCCTAGAGACTATAAAACAAAATATCAAGAGCTGAGGACAGAAACTTGTTACATTTCTGTACAACAAAAATAAAAGGCAAAACAACAAAGAAAGGTCGGCAACAAATATGAAAAAGGGTATTTCCTTAATCGTTAGACCAACTAAAAAATGCAAGATCCTTGAAACAATCAAGATAGCTGTACAATACCTAGCACTTACCAGGCATTCAATAAATGCCCCCGCTCGCCGCAACTAGAGAAAGCCCGCGCGCAGCAACAAAGACCCAACGCAGCCAAAAATAAATAATAATAAAATAAATTTATATAAAAAAAATCGGGGGGCAACCTATTCGACATTTCCCAGACACAAGTCGAAGGGTCATATGATCCCCATTTTACAAAAGGGAAAACAAGTAAAGCAACTTGCCTAAGATCACAAGGCAAGTTTGTGGTTAGTTCGAATTCTCAGTTCTTGATTCACACCAGGGCTCATTTTGCTTAAAGAAAAGACTGAAAATCAATTTGCAAGTCATCCCATTAAACACGAATTTGTTTTTGCCAAAAAGGACTGCGGTGAGGGGACATATTATCCTGCCTGTTCTGATCAGGTAGAGGTAGAAAGGCTTACTCGCAATTAAACGTCCCATTCGTGGTAGGATTTTTCAGTCTTGGTACCGTGTGTTTCAGCTCAAAATAAAAAGACCTTATAATCTCATTTAGCAGCCAATCGCGGCAGGAAAAGGGAGGTGGCCTTAAGATTGCGGAACCCTCATTGATCAGGAGCTTCTCCAAATCTTACATTTTGCAAAACTGCTTCTACCTACACGCAGGGAAGAAACAAGGCAGCAGACCACCCAGAGCCAGAAAAAAGTAGAAAAAGAACTTTGAATCCGGAAAAAAAAAAATAGAGTGAGACTCAAAAGCAAAAATAATTACGCAAGGTAGAAACAGGGGAAAAGGAATATGCTTTAAAAAGCACAAACCCACTAACAGATTCTTATCCCTAAAGAAGAGAAGGAGGCACCGGCCGCTGAAGCACTTTTGCCCGAACCTACCCGTGCTCAGGCCCAGGAGCAGCAGCAGCACCGGCATAAGACAACTCCGCGGCGCCAGCTCCATGACGAATACCGCGCGGCAGCATCAGCTACGGGCTGGACGCCGCGCCTCAGCACGTGACGGTTGCGGGCTGGGCGAGGCCGAGCCGGAACGGGGGCGGAGCCTGGGCGTCAGGGGCGGGGCTTGGGCGTCGGGGGCGGGGGCTGGGGCGGGGGCTGGGGCGGGGGCTGGGGCGGGGGC
>NW_020838002.1:5856707-6070659 GCF_003676395.1 Aethalodelphis obliquidens | reverse complement strand
GGGGCGGGGGCTGGGGCGGGGGCTGGGGCGGGGGCTGGGGCGGGGGCTGGGGCGGGGGCTGGGGCGGGGCTGGGGCGGGGGCTGGGGCGGGACGGGGCTTGGGCGGGTGGAGAGGCTAGCGACGTCTCGCGCGCCCTTTGCCCAATTGGCCCACTAGGATCCCTGCAACGGCGCTCAGGGTGTTCTTTTTGCCCCACTACGTCGTTCTTTGCCGTTTTGGGGACAAGCAGAAAGGAAGAGGCGTTTAATGCATTGATTTGACTTGGGTTGTGCGACAGAACTGAGACGCTACAGAGAAATAACCACGAGGACCGTCCTTCCTGCCCCGCCCATCTCTTCCATCCCCAACAAAAGACCTGGCATTTCAAACTGCTGCATCTGCCCCAATCAGATTAAACCTGGCCAGCTTAATCTGGAAACTGTGGGATTCCGTTTTCATAGATTTGTTCTTAAAATTATTTTTCTTATAAAATTACGAATATAATGGACATTTTGGAAATTTGGGGGGAAAATTAGATACTACATAAACAGTGTTGGCATTTGGGATTTTTTTTCCTCTAGTCTTTTACGTCATCTTTTTAAATAGGATAATAAAATTTTTTATTCTGTTTTCTTTCTCGATACTTTGTCATTGGCATAATTCTGTGTTGTTAATGATAGGGATTGAGTAGGATAATCAAATAGCTTAGAAACCCCATTAGGGGGATTGTTGATAGGGAACCTTAGGGAGCTTTGGGAGACCACAGTAAGATTAATGATCACTCAAGAAAGTAATGGGAAAATCCTGAAAAAATGAGGGCTTGCTTGGGTCAAAGCAGAACAAGTGGCTTAGCATCAAAGCCAGATTGGCTTGCTTAACAACAAAATAAAGCTAGCTTGATTAGCAACAAAATAATGCAACAGAAGCCTGAGACATGCCCCGGAACAATACAATACAACAATGGTGGCATGCTCTGTGCACACAAAAAACAATCATTTATGGAAAGGTGACATATCAAAGTGAAAGGTCCTCATTGTACTGAGACCTGAAATAAGTTTTCCAAAGTGCCATGACAGTCCTGGCCTGACTATGTAGGGACAAAAAACCCAATCTGGAGGAGGAACTGATGAGGAAAGCATGACATCTACTCAAGAAAGACAAAGAAGGTCTTCTCCCCGTCCTCTCTCTTCCTCTGATTATAAAAATGTAACCCACTAAGTGCTCGGGGCATCACAATGCTTGCCTGACTGCTTGTTAAGCCTCGCAAGTGTCCTATTCTAATAAATCACTTCTTACCTATCAGTTTGTCTCTCGCTGAATTCTTTCTACGCTGAGACATAAAGGACCGAGCCCCCTAAATAACACCTAACCGTTTCGTTAACATGACAACAGTCATTTTAAAGAGGCAATTAGAGGTTTGGGAAGGGGAAGGGAGGAAAAAGGATGGGAGAGGTGTTTTCTTGTGTGTGTGTGTGTGTGTGTGTGTGTGTGTGTGTGTGTGTGTCTGAATGTCACTTTTATTTTAGGGTGTACAGAATAACTCACCTCAGAGCTAGGAAACAAGATTGTGCAGGGCGGTATGAGGGTCAGGTTACTTCTAAATATTCTGCTTCAAAGGTGCACATGGCAAAACAGAAAAACGAAGTACATGTGACAACTCTCTCTTTCCTGTTCCCTTCTCTAACCCTCTGCCCCTGCAGGTAATTAACAGACAGATGTTTTCATCTGCAGCCTTGTGAAATGGCAGAGTGCTGCAGATGAAGGGGGAGGGTGCTGAGATTTGGGCCAGAGAAGAGAAATACGCAACCAGGTTCTCTTAAACTTTAGCATGGGATGCTCCAGAATGAGTAAAATCCCATAATGCTGGTATTGGGGATGAGCCTCTGGAGAAACATTTGAAAGATATTATTTATGTAAAAGTTACACCATTAGTCAAACAGAAGTAATGATGTAACAAAGATTGTCCTAAACTTTTCCTAGCTAAACATTCAAAGTTGTTCTGTGTCGCCAGAGCTTCAAATACACTTAAACCCTTCCATAATTAGACTCTAGGGCTTCACTTTGTCACAGAAAAATAGCACTATGATAAGTATCTATATTTTGCCTATGGTATTTTCCATATTTGGGGTTATTTCTCTAAGATAAAATAGAAGTGGTACTATTGCATTAAAGGCTGCAACCGTTATTCTGCAAGTCAGCCCTCCCTCACTATTGGCTGGTTCCATATCTGTGGATTCCACATCCGTGGATTCAACCAACAGGAGATCAAAAATATTTGGAAAAAATTCTAGAAAGTTCCTAAAAGCAAAACTTGAATTTACTGCATGCAAGCAACTATTTACATAGCATTAACATTGTACAGGCATACCTTGGAGATATTGCCGGTTTGATTCCAGACCACCACAATAGAGTCACACAGATGTTTTTGTTTCCCAGTGCATGTAAAAGTTATGTCTACAGTATACCGTAGTCTATTAAGTGTGCAATAGCGTTATGTCTTAAAAAATGTACATGCCTTAATTTAAAAAAAATTTATTGCTAAAAAAAATACTGACCATCATCTGAGCCTTCAGCAAGTCATAATCTTTTTGTAATAGTAACACCAAAGATCACAGATCACAAATCACCGTAACAAGTATAATAATAATGAAAGTTTGAAATATTGGCAAATTGTGAAGAATTACCAAAATGTTACACAAGATGCAAAGTGAGCAAATGTTATTGGAAAAATGGCACCAATAGACTTCCTTGAAACAGGGTTGCCACAAACCTTCAATTTGTGAAAAATGCAATACCTGTGAAGTACAATAAAATGAGTCATGCCTGTATCTACAACTATTTACATAGCATGTATTAGGTATTATAAGTAATCTAGAGATGATTTAAAGTGTATGGGAGATTATATGCAAATACTACACTATTTTATATGAGGGACTTGAGCATCTGTGAATTTTGGTATCTGTGGGGTGATTTGGAACCAATCCCCTATAGATACTGAGGGGCGACTGAATATAACATTAAAAGTGTTATTTTTAAATCATGGGATGGGCTTATTCAGTAGAAGTAATGGAGGGGAGGGAACTCCCTGATAAAATGACAGAGTAAAAATCAACTAGAAACTGTGGTTGATAAAAGGCAGGTATCAAAGGGATAAAAGGCAGGCATTGACAGGGAAGGGATATGAAATTTCCTGGGGGTAGTGGTAATATGGCACATTTTGATAGGTGTGTTAACGAAGAAAATTCAACTGAGTAAAAATTTTTTTTTTTTTTTTGGCCACGTCTTGCAGCATGCGGGATCTTAGTTCCCTGACTAGGGATCAAACCTGTGCCCGCTGCATTGGGAGGGTGGAGTCTTAACCATTGGGCCGCCAGGGAAGTCCCCTCAACTGAGTAAATTTTAAAGATCTTATTGGCTTTATTCAGTGATTCATGAATCAGGCATCATTCAACCTAGCAGATAGAAAGGAGCTCCAATGTACAAAATGAAAGACTTTTATAGGTAGAAAGGAGCAGAATGAGGAAGTTATACAGACAAAAAAGTGGGTTGGTTATTGCAAGTTTACTTGCCTTTACGGGATGGCAGGGGTCTATCAGGCAGATTAACTGGTGCTGAATAGGCAAATCCTGATGGACTGGCTTAAGATTCCATTTCTGGGACAGCCAAAACTGTAATTAAGTCTCGATTTGGTGATGTGGGGCTGAGCATAAGTGACGTCATTTGGGGCCTGTTGTCTTGTTTGTAACAGGTGTTTGGATTACAAAGATGTATATATTTGTCGAAACTCAGCAAACATACACTTGAGTTGCTCGTTTCATAAGAGACAAATTTTGCTTGAAAAGGAAAAAATTGTAAACAAAACTTCACCTTTAGTTAATCATATGGGTTTGAAGGGTTTAGGAGGAAGTGTATGCAATCTTTAAAATGTATCCAAAATATACGATGGAATGATGGGTGGAAAGAGCAATGAATAGATGGATAAATATGTGATAAAGCAAGTATTATAGTAAGATGTTAATGGTAGAATATGGGTGGCAGGTATATGGGTGTTCACTATATATTTTTTTCAAACTTTATATGTGTCCGGAAATTTTTATAATAAAATATAAGGAAAAAGCTAGGAAAAAGTAGGACTAGACCTCTGATGGATTGTAGAAGTCCATTCTTAAAATGCCTTAGGACTTGAAATGCATACTATTTCATCTGTTTAAGTTTTTGATGATATAAGCAAAGGCTAACCAAACAAGGGAACCCCCAAAATGCTCTTATGACACAAGAATCACCAAACAATGAGTCACTTACAGTGGCTGTGTAGATAAATGTGGTGTTAAGTATAGCACACTGTGAGTAGGTGCACTATAATCTCCATTTTAATCTGGCCTTCAACACTGGGTGGTCTTTTATGAGGGCAAACACTAACATATCCCCTTTTCTTTACAGTTTATAATCACTAGAATCAAAGCAACAAAACACGCCTGGGAACCAAGTGAAAGATTATTATTCTAAGAGCCAGCAGTAAAGCTCCTCCCAACAACTGGAATGGTCTTTGTTTAAGAAAAATATCTCTTTGAATGAAATAATGCCATTTGCAGCAACATGGATGGACCTAGAAACCACTGTACTAACTGAAGTAAGTCAGAAAGAGAAAGACAAATATCACTTATACGTGGAATCTAAAATACGACCCAAATTAACTTATGTATGAGACGGAAATAGACTCAGACATAGAAAACCAATGGATGATTAAAAAGGGAAAAGGGTGTGGGGAGGGATAAATTAGGAGTTTGGGGTTAGCAGATACGAACTACTATATATAAAATACAGAAACAACATGGTCCTACTGTATAGCACAGAGAACTGTATTCAATATCCTGTAATAAACCATAATGAGAAAAAAAAAACTTATTGGTTCCTTGACATGAGGAGGTGGGAGCTGAGAGTATAGGGGCATCAGCAAAGGCAACAAAGAATTGCTAAACTGTGCTGCACAGGAATTTGAGAAGAATTTGGTTTCCTTCTAGGAGAGAAAGAAGCGAGATAGATGAAAAGAAGGGGACTGTGCAGAAAGACCAGCAAAAGAGAGTTAAGACTGAAGAGCCAATGGAATTTTCTCTCATGGAGAGTGGCAAAAGCACATTTTTTAAGGTGATGCTTGTGCTTGTGGTTCAGTTTGAACTTGCATTTTCTGTGATGTAAACTCGTCCTCTCGGGACAGATCAAAAATGTAATAGAGCTCTGGGGGAGGCAACAGGATTGGAAGAAACTTATCTCAAAACTGTGTTTGCGGGCTTCCCTGGTGGCACAGTGGTTGAGAGTCCGCCTGCCGAGGCAGGGGACGCGGGTTCGTGCCCTGGTCCGGGAAGATCCCACATGCCGCGGAGCGGCTGGGCTCCTGAGCCATGGCCGCTGAGCCTGCGCGTCCGGAGCCTGTGCTCCGCAACGGGATGAGGCCACAACAGTGAGAGGCCCGCGTACCGCAAAACAAAAAAACAAAAAAACAAAAAAAAAAAAAAAAAAAAAAAAAACTGTGTTTGCAACAATACTTTATTTTTTAAATTATATGTTGGGGAAAGGTATGAGAAGCTGATGGAGGCTCATTGCCTGGGGGTTCGTTAAAGGCCTTCCCCATGAATCGTTGCAGAATAAAGTACAAGGGGTCTTGGTTGGTCTGGATCAGAATGCAGCTACTGCGGACGAGCTACTAATTCAGGATTCACTGCAGGTGGTGTGAATCCTGGGAAGAGGATTCGGCACGCAATCACATGACCAGATCTGCAGGGGGGTGGGGGGGCAGGCAATTTTGTTTCATAGTTGCAACAAAAGTGTTTTTTCTCTTCTTCAGGGCTAATTTCCTGAAGGAACAGGACTAAACGCCATAGCAATTATTTCCAAAACTCGAAAAGGATGATAGCAGGCAGGGAATCATAACAAAGCCCCCCCAGTCAAGGAGGAGGGAAGATATAAATGTGCTTGACAAAGCTGAGTGAGAACAGGAAAATATGAGAGAAGGAATGGACTAGAAATCATTCTCAGGAGCGAGGAAAACCCAGGAGGCCAATGCTATTTTCATGCTCCTTAGTTTCAGCTTCAGTTTCTAAATTTAAATCCTGTAGGTGCAACAACAGGAATTCAACTCTATATGTGGGGTGAATCAGAATGCACCTTGTTTCTCAAATTTCCAAACTCAGATAAAAATAAATCAGGGACCAGAGACAAATGAGTTTGCTTGAGTCCATTCTTACATGTCAACCAGGATGGGAACTCCCACCAGTGGCAGCAGCAAGGAGGAGCTTCTCTGCCACTTGCGCCTTCAGGTGTTAACATAGCCCAGGTAAGGAACTTGGACTTCAATCCCCACCTGCCGTACCTCCCCTCCCCCACCAGAGCAGTGTCAGAGAAAGACAGCTAAAACAGAATAAACAAGATCCAGAATCTCAGACCATAATATGAAAATGTTCAGATTTCAACTTCTTCAATTTCATACCCAGAACCAGGAAGATCTCAAACTGAAAAAAAGACAATTAATAGATGCCGACACGGAGATAATGGAGTTGTTAGAATTATCTGACAAATATTTTAAAGCAGACAGGATAAACATGTTGAAATGAATGAAAGAAAAGAAAGACTCAGCAAGGAAATAGAAAGTCTCAGCAAAGGAATAGAAGATGTAAAGGAGAACCAGAAGGAAATTTTAGAACTGAAAAATACAATTACCAAAGTAAGAAGCTCAGTGATGGACTCTACAACAAAATGGAGGGGAGAGAGGAAATAATCAGTGATCTAAAAGAGAACAATAGAAAATTCACAATCTGAACAACTGAAAGAAAATAAAGTTAAAAAAAAAAGAGCCTCAAGAATCTGTGGGACTATAATAAGAGACCTAACGTTTAAGCGATTGGAATCCTAGGAAGAGAGGCTGAAAAAGTACCCAAAGAAATAATGGCTGAAAATGCCCCAAATTTGGCATGAGATATAAACCTACAGATTCTCAAAGCTGAGTGAAACTCCAGCAGGATAAACCTAAAAAAATCCATGCCAAGACACAGCATAATTAAAATTTTGAAACCCAAAGACAAAAAAAAAAATCTTGAAAGCAGAGAAAACTGACACCTTACCTATAAAGTAAAGACAATTCCAAGGATAGCAGATTTCTCACCAGAAACCACAGAGGACACACTCGAGGTCCCGATAATAGGGGGAATGGTGGTGTTTTGCGCATCTCCAGAAAGGAAACAAGACTAGCCAGGTAAACACAGCTTAGCTAACTTTCCATGTTTTGGAGTAGCCGTCTTCAAACTGGGCGTAAATGTGTCCTGAGGAGTCACACGCACTTTCTAAGGAGAGGTAGGCCTGCGTGGTTTTAAGAGAATTCAGTTCATCTCCTTCTTTCACGGGGACTCCTTCCTACAGCTGATTGCCTGAGAATGCACCTGTGCATTGTTTCTGTTCTCAAAGTGTCTTTCTCCCTCCTGACCCCATCCACATAGCCTTACAGCACCTACTGTACTTGTTTGTTTCCTCCAGCTATTATTAAATTTAGATTAACTTTAGGGAAACATGTAGTGGATTCTGCTGTAAATCATGTCCATGACAGCAATCATTCATACAAAAAATGTAACAATGCCCTGAACTTGAGAACCCAGCTTCATTTTATTGGGATTAACTCTTCTTTCTTAGATGTTGATATGCTCTTCCAATTCTATCAAATGAATATTTATAAACATAATTGATTTCAACTATCAGATTAAATTGCTAATAAATCTATATGTAAGAGTTTTATATGGATGATTTATATAGATGATTTATATATAATCATCCATCTCTCTATCCATCTGTCATCAATATACAGGTCTTTGATCATAATCCCCATTTTTATGAATTGTCATTTTTACCCCCGTTTCATCTAAGTTTAGCGTCATAGACAAGGCACCTCTAATTGTAAAAGTAAGTGGTATAATAATCACTTAAATCTTAGTAGAGCCTTCCCAGATATTGCGAAAGTGAACAACTCTAGCGACTGGGTAAACACTTTCTTTGAAAGTCAGGTGATTCCCAATTCTTTGTTTTTAACATTATTGAACCTAACTGAATTGTTGACTGAAAGAGTACCGAAAATAATTTTTAACGAACGATCTCTAGGTGATTTTAGCATGTAAGTTGGAAAGAGTTTGAAGGAATTGACTGATATAGCCAATAACATAAGTCCTTCCATTCTTGTCTACTTACACAAATGAACATATTTTCTCAGGGCGTCACATCTATAAAAACAAAAAATAGGTCCAGGTTTGATGGGGAGCCCTGTCTCATTTAGCAATATCCATTCACAGAGACTTGGACTAATTAAAAAAACCCACACAGACCTCCATTTATTTTATTAATAGATATGGTCCATGTCCATTTTATTTTCTCCGTTTAATAATTATGTAACAAAATGTGTGGCGTTTTATGCTATTTTGATCAATTGTGTACCTCTAATAATAGTAATAACTCGATCCAGAAGACCTAGAGCATTAGGGTCACAGGAAAATAAAACTTAAAAAAAAACTTTTTTAAACGTATCTACTGACTGCAAGGTATTAGCCACGTACTTAGTCCAGTGACCCTGGGGAAGTTACTTAGCCTCTCTGAACTTTTTGGGTTTTTTTAATCTTCAAAATGGGAATAATAATAGCTTATAATTCATACCTTTGTGATGAAAACTAAAGGAGTTAATATACTATGCGGAAGAAATGGAATGGAAATTCAAGTGATGTAAAACTTCTGATTCACTTACCTAAGAGTTAATAAGAGGACTATTTTTTATATTTTAAAATTTGCATGGTGGTAGGTATTAAACTGCTAAGGTATTTAAATTCCACTGAATACTTTTAAAAGAGTGATTAATGGTTTTATTTTAAAATGTCAATATTTACAATACATTAGGAATTACATCTTTTGCAACTCTGTATGATGAAACATTTTGTAAACTAGATGCATTGGGAGTTACGTTTTTGAAATTATTTTATGTATATGAGCAAATATCTTAGAAGACCACAGCTGAGCAGTGCTTGTTTATCTAGAGAGTTGCCTAAATTCGGACCCTACGTAGGGCTCAGCAGGAAAGGAATAAAGGCATTTCGCTTATTCTCTTCCCTAGCCCTGTCTTGAGCGGACCTGAATCAATCCCGCTCCGCGTTCTCGTCATTCACTAAGCCTGGAGCAGCCGTTTGCCACCAACAGGTGGCACCCGTTAACAGGCTCCAGGGGGCGGGCCCCGAGCACGCCTCTCGGCGGCCCCGTGGAGTCTCTCGGCTTCCGTTGCGCATCGAGCAAGATGGCAGCCTCCGAGACGGTTAGGCTACGCCTTCAATTTGATTACCCGCCGCCAGCCACCCCGCACTGCATGTCCTTCTGGCTTCTCATCGACTTGAACAGATGCCGAGTAGTCACGGATCTCATCAGTCTCATCCGCCAGCGCTTCGGCTTCAGTTCTGGGGCCCTCCTGGGCCTCTACTTGGAGGGGGGGCTCTTGCCCCCCGCCGAGAGTGCGCGCCTGGTACGAGACAACGACTGCCTCAGGTGCGCGGGCGGGATGGGGGCACGGCGGTGGGGCGCCGGGGACGAGCCTGCGCACGTCCGGGGGCGCCTCCGGCGTCTGGAGACCGCGTGTGGGTGTGGGTCCGAGTGAGGGTCGGGGTGAGCTGGGGGGGGGCTGTCAAACTGCACTTCCGTGAACCCCGGAGATTCTGATTGGTCCAGTCAGGTTTGGGGCTCAGGAGTCTGCATTGTAACTAGCATCCTTCCCCGGGAAGCTTCTAATGCAGAAGGTTGGTGGACCACACTTGGAAAAACGCTGATCTTGGGTGTGGGCAGGGCCCGCGTTTCTTCCAGCCTTGACTTAAAAAGCGCTCACTTAGCCGGGCACAGTGTTAGGTGCGCGGGGTGCCGGGCGTGCCTGAGACCCGGCCTTCCCCTGGCAGTTCGCAGGGTCAGGTGCCGGAGACCCAAGCAAACGGACCCGCAGTCATGTTTTCTTCACCGCTTGCAGCGTGTCCAATCTCAGAGCTCCTGCGATACCCCCTGGGACTGGTGGGCGTCATTCAGTGTCTCACCTGGGTTCACTTAAATAGGTGTTTGGAACCTTTTGGGTTGTGAATTGGGAAACAAAATAGTTTTAAATATGCTTTTGGAAGTTTTAAAAGATGATACTGAGATGAGTATCAAGGAGCGGTTGTGGTGTAAATTGCTCACGTGTGGCTGATTTATCTCAATAAAATGGTAAGACACGATTTCAGTTCGGATTCATATCTTGGACTGATTTATTCAGGGCTTCTTTTTAAAAGCTTCATCTACAGTGAAAGAAATTCTAGAGTTGTGAACCAGGCTACTTACTTCTGCTTGCCATTTGTGGAATGTTGAATATTCCTTTCCCCAGAGTATGTCAGATTCGTAAGATTTCTTCAGAGCATCAGGGAATTTAACTTGGAACAACTGCTACATCTTTGAGCATATGTGTGTCGTTCTCTCTTTTAAAAGCAGGAACACTGATTTACTAATAACGTTTAGCTGTTTCCAGTGACAATTTGAAATAATCCAAGTTTCAAAAAGAGGTCTTTTTCCTTTTTATTCACTGTGAAATAGATCTCCATTCTCTCTGCAATTCAGGGACTATTTAAATATTGCAGTTGTAAGGACTGCATCCTCTCCTGTTAAGTTTACTTTCTGATCTATCTCCTGTCTAATGAATTAATAACTTGCTGATGGCTAACTGCAGTTATACTTCATTTAATGAATCGTCTGGAAATTAGACTCTTTATAATGAAGTCAACAGTGTCAAAAGCAAACCATGAAAGCTGTTATGGGAAATAAATACAGCACAATGGCAGGCAGAATTCCTCCTAAACACCAGAATGCACAATTGCATATGGCAAGGAATACCTCTGCAGCTAGCTTCAGTGGTAAATGGGGCAGACCTTAGGAAAAAGTTGAATCTGGAAAAGTTTTGTATGTTTTCGTGGTTTCATGTCCATAGTCATTCTCTGTCTTCCCCTGACAGACTCACTTTTCTTCAGAGCTACAGAAGAAAACAGTTTCTTTTCTCAAAGATACCCAATATTGTTGGAGTAGACCAAAATAACTAGTTTTGTGTTTCTGTATATTATGTTCTTGTGTCATGTGGAGTGGATAATTATCTGACTGGATAATCATACCAGGTTTTGCTGCTAAGTGCAGAAGATGGTTGAAAAGAAGAGATCATCGTGGAACACAAATGGTCAGGGAATTTCACAGTGCCTTGAAGGTTGGATAGCCTCGTACAGTTGTGGAGGCAAAAGCTACCCTGACTTGGTGAAGGGATGAGTTTGACCAGCAGAAGAATTCTGTTGGGATTGCCAGGAGTGCTGAGAGAGCTCCCATGAGGAGAAGCGGAGCCTGGTTGTGGGAATCCTGAGAACTAGCCCTGGAGGCGCGAGCATCTCCACACTTGTGTGCCATGGCCACTTCCTCACAGCCCCTTCTTTTGAGCCCCCAGAATCTGACTTCCTCTGCCCCCAGGCTGCTAACGTGGAGCTCCTCAAGGCGGTCTCCATCTCCCCTGGGAGGAGGAAGTGCTCCCATTTGCCTGGAGCCCCATCCATCTGCTAGGGCTGCTCTAACAAAACACCACAGGCTTATGCAACCGAAATTTCCCTCTCACAGTTCTGGAGGCTGGAAGTCCAAGGTTAAGTGTTGGCAAGTTTTGTTTCTTTTTGAGGCCTCTCTGCTTGGCTAGTAGGTGTCTCTCTTCTTACTGTGTCCTCACATGACCTTTTTTCTGTCCTCAGAAAAAGGCACGTGACCTGGTGTCTCTTTGTGTGTCCAGATTTTCTCTCTCATAAGGACACCAGTCAGATTGGATTAGGGCCCCGCTCTTAACTGCCTCATCTTAACTTGATTACCTCTTTAAAGGCCCTGTCTCTAAATACAGTCACATTTAGAGGTACTATGGGTTAGGGCTTCAGCATAAGAATTTTGAGGGGACACAGTACATCCCATAACACCCCCTGAAGAGAGCTTCACAGAGGCCTGGCTGCAGCACCTGGAGAGCGACCAGCTGGAGTGAGATCTCCCTGTTGAAGAGCCATTCTGTGAGGAAACAGAATGCCTTCTCTCCTCTGTCACTCTTTTGACTCTGCGGCATTTAATACTGATTATTAAATGCTGAACATTAGAGATGAGCTCTCATTTCATGTTGCTGTGATCAGTGGCTCCTTGGATAGCCAGCCAAGCCCCTCTTGACATGTCTGTGAGGCTGGCAGTGGGAGTGAAGAAGACAGAGCGTCTGAGCCAGGCTGAGGGCAGTTTGGTTTCCTGAAACCTCGGGAGCCAAAGAAGATACTTGCCGTTAAGGCTGCCGATCCTTGTGCAGCTCTGGGTCTCTTGACGCTCAGTCTCGTTTTGTAGCGCGCTGATGGTTTTGGGGATATAGAATACTGAGAGCTCTTCTCTCACGTTCAGGAGTGTGTTTGTCCAATGCCCGTGGGTGAGCAGAGACCAGTGGAAGTTAGGCCTGGGCTGCTTTCATTGTGGAACATTGATAGTCCCTTCCTATTCTTTTATTAAAACAAAGCAAACAAAAAGGCTTATTGTTAAAAAAAAATTATACTTCAAAATAGTTCAGGGTACAAAATCCCTTATTTCTTTTCTCACGTACTCTTCCTACACCCCACTCTCCAGAAGTATCCTCAGTTAAATTTGGAGTGTCTTTTCCATACATATGCAAACATATATACTTAGGCTCTTTAAATACACATGTCATTATAATATACATTTTTTCCTGCACCTCACTTTTTTTTACCTAACGTATCTTGGGTATCTTTCATTTTAGTATATACGATATGTGATGCAATTGCTACGTCGTTCTTTTTAAATGCTATATTATTCCTTTGCATGGCCATGTTAATTTATTTAACCAGCCCCTTATTAATGGACATTTTAGGTGGTAATCTTAGTTTGAGTGGGCTTCTATAATAAAAATACCATAAACTGGGTAGCTTATAAATAACAGAAGTTTAATTCTCACAGTTTAGAGGCCAAGGAGCCCAAGATCAAGGTGCTGGCAGACTTTATGGTCTGGTGAGGGCTTGCTTTCTGGTTCACAGATGGTACCTTCTTCCTGTGTCCTTACATGGTAGAAGGGGACTAGGGAGCCCTGGGGGTCTCTTTCATAAGGGCGCTAATCCCATTCATGAGGGCTTTACCCTTATGATGTAATCACTTCCCAAAGGCCCCATCTCCTAACACCATAACATTGGAGGGTTAGGATTTCAACATATGAATTTGGGGGGGACACCAAAACATTCAGCCCTTGGCAGTTGTCATCTGGTTTTCACTGTTACATAATGCTGTGGTGAGTATTCTTCTATATCTTTGTGTACTTGGGCAATGATTCAGTAAGATACATTCCCAGAAGGGGTACTCCTTGGTCAAATTTTAAAATTTGATAAATACTGTCAAGTTGGCCTCCAGAAGAGTTGTACAGGTCTGTATTTATGCCAGAAATATATGAGTTACTTTTGTTCAATATTGTGCGAAAGGTAAGAGAGCAGAGTGATTAAGAGCTCAGGGTCTGGAATCAGAACCCTGGATTCAAATCTTGGCTCTATGACTCATTAGCTGTGTGCCCTTGGTCAGGTAACTTACTCCTCTGAAGGTGGTAATGCAGGGCACTGCAAGCAGCAGCTAGACAGGAGGGAGGCTGCAGGGAACAGGTGGGACCCAAAGAGATTGCAGGTCCCTGCTTTCACCCTCTTTGTTGAATTTCACCTCCATTTGATGGGACAAGTTCATTAAAAACCCATCAACTCCTGCCCTCAGAGGACTAACAACATTCACTGTATTAATAAAAATTAGAGCTAACATTTAGATAACACTTGCTCTGAGCCCAGCACGGCTCTAGATATATATGATAGCTCATCTGAGTACTATAATTATTACTGTTACCCCCATTTGTACAGATGGGAAAAGTTGAGGTAATGATATTTTAAAATTTTAACTAAAGGCAGAAGAAGGATTTGAATCCAGTCACTTTGGCCTTGGCAGGCAATGGCTAGTGGGAGTGGGGAGGTGTCAGGCAGTGCAGATGGGCATGTCTGTATTTATGTATGATAGAATCCTAGAGGTGAACTTGCAAATTGAAAGGGAATACCTTGCATTTTGATACTAGTGCCCAGTTTGCCCTGCAAAGAGTTTGAATGAACAGTGGAGAGTCTGTTTTAAACATTTCTTGGGATCAAATCTCTTTCATTGCTAATTATACAGGTAATTCACTTTTCTTTGTAAAAGGACAGCTACATTCACTTCCGTTTGTAAAAGGACAGTTACATTTGTTGTCTGTGATCCAAGTGGGGAAATGAAGAACATTGCCAGGGAAAGTGTCCACCCTGAAAAGAATGGTAACTGAGCAGACCCAGGTGAAACGTTTCTTGTTCTCTGGATGGTGTTTTGTTTCTCAGTCTTAATATGCTCCAAACTGAAATTACTCTCTTCAGGAGTAGCAGGTAGCGAGGCTGCAGCAGTCACAGGTCAAGTGTCCACAGATCCATGATCTTCAGGATGGGTGAGGTGATGACAGGAGCTGCTCTTGAAAGCATGATGCTGTTGTAGGCTCCTTTGAAAGCCAGGGGTCCTGCCTACACGGGATGCAGCACGTGCAGTGTTCCAGTGAATTAATGAACCACAGTGACTGAACAGAAGGTCTTGCATCCATTTTCAAAGTGTGATGGAAAGTTTGGTACTAATTGTCATCTCAGAATTGAAACTTGAATCATAGCATTGCTACAGGTGAAAACAAATTAATCAAGAATGTTATGGAAAGTTCCATATCCAGGAAGTTCCTAAGTAGTTCTTAGATTCACAGGATGCCAAACTAGCTTTTGCCTGTTTAAGAATTACTTTCTTGCTGCTAGGTGCCAAGGTCCACAGCTGAGAACAGGGGGTAATGAGTTTTATTTAAGTCCCTGCTCTTTCAGAGTTTTATTTCTCTCTTCATCCTACTCCTGGTATCAGTAGCTTTTATTTTATCTTCACTTGTATGTGTCTGTGTATTTGTGTATCCTGAAGAATAATTGAGGATTTTTTTCAACTACCACATTGAGATAAATCCACAGGATTACTATACCTTAAAAAAAATTAAAGAATGCCTATAATCTATCTTATTACTCACCAATTATACTTTATTTTCTATTTTTTAAAAATAAATTTATTTATTTTTGGCTGCATTGGGTCTTCGTTGCTGCGTGCGGGCTTTCTCTAATTGTGGCGAGCGGGGACTACTCTTCGTTGAGGTGCGCAGGCTTCTCATTGCGGTGGCTTCTCTTGTTGCGGAGCACGGGCTCTAGGCCCGTGGGCTCAGTAGTTGTGGCTCCCGGGCTCTAGAGCGCAGGCTCAGTAGTTGTGGCGCACGGGCTTAGTTGCTCCGCGGCATGTGGGATCTTCCCGGACCAGGGCTCGAACCCATGTCCCCTGCATTGGCAGGCAGATTCTTAACCACTGTGCCACCAGGGAAGCCCTGTACTTTATTTTCAAATATGATTGTCCACATCTTTCCCTGGTCACTAAAAGTACTTGATGAAAGATACAGCTGGATGTAAATGTATTGAAAGAATAATGTATGTTTTTAGGAGACATTTTTTAAAAATAAATTTATTTATTTTATTTATTTTTGGCTGCATTGGGTCTTCGTTGCTGTGCATGGGCTTTCTCTAGCTGCGGTGAGCGGGGGCTACTCTTTGTTGCAGTGAGTGGGCTTCTCATTGCAGTGACTTCTCGTTGCAGAGCACGGGCTCTAGGCATGTGGGCTTCAGTAGTTGTGGCATGTGGGCTCAGTAGTTTTGGCTCACGGGCTCTAGAGTGCAGGCTCAGTAGTTGTGGCTTACGGGCCTAGTTGCTCCATGGCATGTGGGATCTTCCTGGACCAGGGCTTGAACCCATGTCCGCTGCATTGGCAGGCGGATTCTTAACCATTGCGCCACCAGGGAAGCCCCAGCAGGCATTTTTAAACACCCACTATGTGCTTGACATTGACGACACTCATTCAGCTCTCTGTCACTGGGCTGTGCCTATTAGAATTAGCTGTTGCCGGTTCATGGAGGAACAGAATTCCTTTACTATAGTGAAATGACTTTGGATGAACTGTATATTAGTCAGAGTTCTCCAGAGAAACAGAAACAGTAGGAGATGATATAGATATAGACATAGCTATAGCTCTAGGTACAGAAATGAGATTTATTATAAGGACCTGACTCATGAGATTATGAAGACAGAGAAGTCCCAAGATCTGCAGTCGGCAAACTGGAGACCTGGGAAAGCTGATGATAAAGTTCCGGCCCAAGTGCAAAGGCCAGGAAAGCAGATGGTGTGTTTCAGTCTGATTCCTTGTCTGAGGCAGAAGTTCTTCTGACGTCCCAGCTCAAAGACAGGCAGGCAGGGAAAGCGGATTCCCTCTTGCTCAGCCTTTTATTCCGTTCAGGCCTTCAGGGGATTGGGTGAGGGCCATTCACACTGGGACCATCTGCTCACAAAGGCAGTCTATTTAGTGTACAAATTCAAATGTTAATCTGATCCTGAAACACCCTGACAGACATGCCCAGAACAATGTTTAACCAAATATCTGGTCACCCCAGGGCCTAGTCAAATTGGCACATAAAATCAATAATCACCAAATGTTAAGGAATTTTACGATGGCTGTCAGTACCGCAGAGAACATAAATTATAAATTGTTCGGTGTTTTCCTAAATTTAAACAAAATGAAATCTGATTTTTAAAATAGTGGCTTACAGTTAAACCCAAAACGGATAGTTAGCATCATCACCATTTAGCGCAGGCGTATAATGTAGTGGAAAGGTTGTGGACGTTGACGCTACACAAACAGGTTTGAATCCTATTTCTGTGGCTTATTAGCTGTGGATCCTGGGCAGTTACTTGTCTGAACCATAATTTTGTGATCTGTTTTAAAATGAAAGATACTTACTTCATGGTCGTGTTTAGATTAGAGAAAATCTATAGGAAATGTTTAGGATGCAGTAGTTGATCAATAAATAAATTTAGTCATTTGAAAGTTGACTGTAAGTGATGCCATATAGGCCATTTTGTTAAAAAGAGTCTTTTGTCCTTAAGCAATTCGACATTTTTTCATTGCCTGATGACAGTGACAGTTTGCAGTCCTCTTAGTATATAACTACATCCTGGAGACATGCTTATGAATTACTTACTAAAGCTTTCTCTCTTGTTCTTTTGATAGAGTTAAATTAGAAGAGAGAGGAGTTGCTGAGAGTCCTGCAACAGTTAACAATGGTGATAGTACTCGTTTATTACCTAGAAAAGCAAAGAAGCGGGCATTTAAGTTGGAGGAAGATGAAGAAACCGAACTAGATTACAAAAATTCAAAGAAGCGTTGGAAGAGGCATGAGAACAATAAAAGTGAGAAGACCTTGGATCTAGAACCAAAAGTTGTCACAGATCAGAGTGTGAGTAAAAAAAACAAGAGGAAAAAGAAAGCCACATGTGGTGTAGTGGATGCTGATGGTGGAGAGACCGAAAGAAAATCACCAAAGAAAACGGAGAAATGTGAATATAAAAAGCAGGCAAAGACTCCCAAGTCTTCTAAAGCACAGTCAGTGAAAGAGTGGACCATCCTGAAGTACAGTCCTCCAAAAGGTCCTGCTGCTAGAAACAGCCTTGTGAAAGCCAAAAGAAAAGGTGGCCCAGGCATTCCTACAAAAGAGAGTCCCGACGACTCCTCAGAGTCTGAGTCTTATCATGAATCAACCAGTGATGGTCTCAGCAATGTCATCTTGGAGGTCACACATTCCCCAGAGAAAATCTCGACTGAAGTATCAAAGGAAGGATCCTCTATGAAAACCACAACTGCAAACAAAGGGGCTGCAAATACTGGTTTTACCTCTACCCCCATCAAGGGCAAGACCTCCAGAACATCATCTTCTAGTTCAGACTCTAGTTCAGAGTCAGATAACCAATGTGTGATGTCAAAGAGTACCCCGGTGTGTACTGCAGATTTCTTAAAGACTGTAGGTCTCTTTGCAGGAAAACGTCCAGGGCCATCCTCACAGGTTCCAAATGCTGCTGGATGGAAGCAGTCGGACTCAAATGGTGGCAGACAGGCCCTTGGTCCTCCTCCCAATGTGACTCTCCCCATCACTTTGGGAAGAGGTTGGAGTAGGGGAGAGGACCTTCTTTCTTGGAAGGGAGCGAGGGGTCGGGGTATGCGGGGCAGAGGTCGAGGACGAGGGCATGCTGTTCCCTGTGTTTTAAATAGAAATGCTGATTATCAGAAGCAACAGCAGTTGAATGAAATGGTGACAAACTCATCTACTGTTATCCAGGTAAGTATTATTTATTGTGAGTTTACCTCTTCCCCTTTCCTCATGTAGTGTTTCTGGAATTGATGTCATGGGTTCACAGTTTCTCACTAGTAACAAAATCACATGACTAATACTGTTTTTCAGAATCCCATAGAGACACACAAGAAGGACTACAGTCTCTTACCGCTTTTAGCAGCTGCCCCTCAAGTTGGAGAAAAGATTGCATTTAAGGTATATTTTTAAAAAACAACAATAGTTACAACAAAAAAGATTATTCCCCCCTAAATAAACTTACTCATTAACATGTCAGGTTACATTTATATTTATAATTTAATATATATTAATAAAATTTAATAAATTTATTAAACTAGTTTATATTAAATCATATTTCTAATAACTCTTCCTGGATCATATCTTTCGTGTTCTCTTGCCTAGCATGTAGTAGGTGCCTAGTAATTGTTTTCTGAATGAGTAGAAATGGCTCAGCCTGGTGTCTGGAACATAGCAAGTGCTCAATAAAAAAAGCCTCTGCATATCATCCCAAAAGCCTCCGAAACCCCAAAAAAAAGCTTTCCTACTGGAACCCCTGTTTTGCCACAGGCTCATGGTAGGGCTCCCAGAGAGGTGGAGTGGGCACCCCAATATTGTGTGTTTTGTTTTCTCAGGTAGGGGAAAGGAGCCACAGGGCATGTGTCTTTGTGAGTTTTTTTCTTCTTTTTTAGCTTTTGGAACTAACATCCGATTATTCTCCTGATGTTTCTGACTACAAGGTAAGGTTCTTTATTTTAAAATAATCAAATGTCAGTATATTAAAGAAGCTAAAGTCATGTTTAATGCTGCTAATATGGATAATACGGATTTTTATGGAGTAAATAATGTCATAAAGTAGAAAAAATATTTTCAAAATGTAAACTTTTTGATAGTATCACTTTGAAGTCTCCCAATGTTATTTTTCTTAATACTTGGGAAGAATATAGAATGAGAATGACGAATTTAATTTTTTTTTATTACTCATTTATTTCTAATCAGCTTAGATACACAAAGTTATTTGAGAACCGCTCTCCCATGATCCTAAACTTTGAAAGAGAAAAATAGATAGCTCTCAGCCAGAAAATTTGATTATTTTCAGCATAGGAATCTACTTCATATATTTGTGAATTACTACTGGTTATTATCATCTAATATGTTTTGTTTTGCTTTACCAGTTAACCACTGGTAGTTCACAAATACTGTCCTTGGAATTTACTCACTTAATATTTGTACAGGACTTCATGTTGGCATATGAACTTTATCACAGTTCAGTAAAAGTTTGACTCAATCAGTAATTACATGTTTCCTTCCCTTTCTCACCCATTCAAAATTTTGCTGAAAATCTTGTTAAAATGCATACTTTCTTATTTTGATGTGAGATTCAGAATGTAAGTCCATTTTTTTAAGGGAATAATTGATAACGTTAATATATAACGTATAATATTATAACGTATAATATAGTGATACAGATAAGGTATAAGAAGATTTGATTCAATCTGAGTTGATCCCTAGGTAGCCTTTTAAAATCTTGGTAAGAATCTTTCTTCAAAAGCAGGCTAGAAGAAGAATCAGTTCATGAAGGGATTTGGTTGGTTAGTTCTGGGTAACTGGTGTTTTATCATCTTTTTCATCTTAGCCCCTTAATATAGGTGACCACATAACTTATATAAATCAGAACACTTGTGAGTGAAAAGGATGAATATTGTATTAATAATTATACTGAAAGGAAATGTAAATGGACCTGTCTTGGGCAAACCAGGATGTTTTTTCACCCTACCATAGATGACTAATTCAATTCTGTGTTACATGAGGAAATGGAGATAAACATGAGTTGGTATGTCCCACGGCCTCTACCAATTGTTGATTCTACATGATATTGATTTTTTTTAAACTCATATTAAATGGATGTTGGTCATTATAGTTATCATCTTGGTAAGCTATTTGCTTACTTTATTTCCCAGTGTTTTTAGAACTTTTTTGAAGTTGCTTTCAAAACCGTTTCAAGGGTGAAAATCAGTATCACTTTTTTGCTTTGATGTCAAGTACTTTTATCCAGCTAGATCATTGGCTTTATTCATTAAGCTTGTCTTTAAAAGTCAAATCTACCTTCAAAGAATGTAGTCTCCTCAGCCTCTAACCTGTCTCATTTGTATCCGTGGAATTTTAATTTATGGAGGTGACTGAGTGATGACACAGAGAAGTCAGTGCTACTGAGAAAGGAATTTATTACTTACATTTCCCGAGAGAAGAGGGGGATGCCACACCAGGCGGGACCACAGGGGACAGCACCTGGTTGTGGCTGGGAGGCAGAAGCAGGAGGGAGGAGCTTTTATCGGGGTTTCCTTGGTGTAGGCAAGGCAGGGTGAGGGAGACAGCTTAGGATCAGCTAGTCTGAATAAGTAGCAGGCTGTTGGCTAGAGGGGCTGTCCCTGTTTGGTACCTGCTCCTGGGATGATTGAGACCAGGGGAAATGCTGGCTTGGTATGTGGGAGTTTTATTTCAAATGCATGTTGATTTATTTAAAAACTTTTTTTGTTGAGATAAAACCCACATAACAAAACTCACTATTTAACTGTTTTAAACTGTGCAATTCAGTGGCTTTAGTATATTCATAATAGTTGACATGTTGATTTTTGACTTGAACTTTTGTTTTTGAAAGGAAGGAAAAATATTAAGCCATAATCCGGAGACCCAGCAAGTAGATATAGAAATTCTTTCATCTTTACCTGGTGAGTGTTCTAGAAAAGAATTTGGCAGTGTAGGCTCTTCACATCTACACTGGTTTCTAAACAGCTTTCACACACAGGCGCTGCTGTCTTCCTTGGCCCCCATGGCTGCCTGGCGCTCTGCATACCTCTGTCAGCACAGAGTGGCCGGGAGGGTGGGTGCTGCACTCCCACAAGTGGAGGTGCGTGTCTACTAAGAGTTGTTGGGTTTGTTCCCAGAGCTGTTAGGCGAGTTGTTCTTCTTACTGTAGTTATGTAATTTCGTGAAATTACATAAATTGATGAAAATTGATGGCAAAAAAAATTATGTCTGTGAAACCTAAGTTGAATGCTGACTCAGGATTGTTACTGAAAAATTTGCTTTTGAATTATATGTGGTGGGTCAGCTATAAGAGATTGGGAGGAATTTGGTAAAAATCTGTGAAGATTCTACACTTACATTGTGTTGCTAGCTTTTGTATTCTTTTTATTATTATTATTCATTCTTGCATCACTTTAAAAAAAAACCCAAAACTCAAAAATTGTGGAAATTACATATATACATTAAGGATATGATTTATAAAAGAAAGACAGCTCTAGTTGGTGGACTCATAAGACCTGCTAGCTCTGTTTCAAAAGATTGGCAAATGAACATACTTCTGTGTGTTAAGTCAAAATAAAATGTCTAAAGTATAAGTGTATCCACACGCTCACACATTATTTTAAATGGTTCCCTGCTTTATCCCTGATTCACCCCACCCATTATTGGTTCTGAAATCCTGGAATAAGAGGGCTTTTACTGTATATGGCTTAACTGGGGTTGTGTTTGCAGGGGTCCCTGGCCAGGGAGTAGAGGAGATCTCTTTTTCTTTAGCAGACTCTAAGGAGTTGATTATTTTCTGTTCGTGTTTAAATAAGGTAGTGAGTAAAAGAGTCAAAACTCCAGTACATAGAAATCATTCAAAAAGGTTTTTCAGAGAAACCCCTGGTCGGGGAACAAAGATCACACAAGCCGTGCAGTGCAGCCGGAAAACACACACACAGACACAGAGACACACACAGACACACAGACACAGAGACACACACAGACACACAGACACACACAGACACACACACAGACACACAGACACACACACACACACACACAGAGACACAGACACACACACACACACACACAGACACACACACACACCCCTACCTTCCACTGGTTTTCCAGCTTTCTTCTGATTAGGTTTCATTTGAAGAAATCCCCCTTCTTTGGAATGGTGGACAGAGGTTTGTCCGTGATCAAATTTTGTGGACACAGCCTGATCACTTCTTGTCAGGTGATTGACAGTGATGACATTCAATTAGAACTTTTCTTTTTGGGAGCATCAAGAAACAGTTTATCTGTTTTCTAGCAAAAGTACAGGTAGTCCTCACTTTGCATGTTTCTAATATACATGAATTTCAGTTACCATGATTTAGTTAAATAAAACCAGCTCCCCGGTGACATTGGTATGTAACTCTTAACTGTAGGTAACTGTATAGAGTACCGCTAGCTCTCCCGTCCACAAATCACTGCATAAATAACACATGGCCATATGATTAGTGACAAGTCACATCACTTCTTTCAAAGTCTGTTGGTGGTTGGTCACTGTGCATCTGTTACTCAATTCCCATAACACAGCAAAGTGTGTAGTTGTGCTGCTTCCTTGTCTCTCAGTGATAAATCCACGTAACACCTTACAAAAATGGATAATTGAAATAGGGAATTGGCCAACAAAGATGAAAGCACAACAAAAACAAAAAGTGATAATGCGAAAAGTGACATCCAAATCGAGTTTAAGTGAAATCGTAGAAGAAGTAGCTCACTGTGGGAATGTTGACATTGAGCTTCATGTGAGCTTCTTGATGTCGACGAGGAAAGTGGTTGTGATGAAAGGGATGAGGATGTCCTAGAAGTGACATCAGCAAAAACTTCGCAAAACTGTGAAAAAGAAACTCTCAGAGCTATTTCATGATGTCAAAAGCTCAAAGAATAACAAACTGAGAGGAGTATAACAGTTATGTAAGGCGTAGAAAAGATTCTCACTCTGTACTGTGGTTACATGACAAGAAGGCGAGCACTGCTTAAACTACCCTTGATAAGTTTCTTACAAAGACATAGAACACTTTAATTCTCAGTATTTCTGTTTTTTTTTTTTTTTTTAGTATTTCTGTTTTAAATTAGATCCGTGTACTACATAAATAGCAGTTGTAGTATTTTTTTCATTTCCCTATACAGTAAAGGTTTTAAAGTTTTGACAGAAAATTTTAAAGATCATGAGACAATCATAAGTTTTCCCATTGATTAAGATTGTTTTGCATGATTTCAGCCTGCATGGTCACTTTAACGGCCCCACCCTACCATGTAAAGTGAGGACTGCTGTATTACCAAGTAGTAAGCCTGTGTGATTTCTGAGGATACAGCAAGATATAAGAACTTGGCAGAATTCACATTACCTTCCCTTGTTGAAACATACCAGCTATTTTGGGGATTATCTTGTGGTTACACGTTCTTTTCCGGGATTACTAGTGGTAGCGGATCAAGCTCATTTCTTTTTGATGAAGGAAAGATTGTCACTGATCAGTAGCCGAGAAGCTCCTGTCTTTTGATGCAGGGTTTTCGAAGGCTCTCCCGTCACTGAGCACTCCATACTTTCATGTGTGTCGCCAGCCTCCACATCAATGGACAGTGTGTTTGTGGTTGTTTTTCTAATGATATGAATTCCCTGTAGAGGAACATTTCACTACTGGGAAATGACTTATTGTCTCTCCTTCCTACCGTCTGCTTTCAGCCGTGAAAGAACCTGGGAAGTTTGATCTGGTTTATCACAACGAAAATGGAGCCGAGGTAGTGGAGTACGCGGTGACGCAGGAGAAGAGGGTAGGCGCGCTTCTCTTCTTGGGATTTGCTTGGTCGTCCACTCTCTTGACTGGCCACTGGTGGCCTGGAAGGGGACACTGCAGCTTCCTGAACTGCCTGTGTTAAAATCATAAAGGATCTCAGCCTTGGGGACCTCTGTCGTGCCTGCAGGGTGGCTGTGACAGTGCCAAGTGCCAAGTTAGGGTGCATCTTGAACGTCAGAGAGCCTATAAGACAAGATGCACAAATAAATCTTATTTAAGAGTGTACAGTTGCATAAAATCAGTTTTGGGAGTTCCCTGGTGGCCTAGTGGTTAAGATTCTGGGCTTTCACTGCCATGGCCCTGGTTTAGTCCTTGGTCAGGGAACTGAGATCCCACAAGCCATGTGGCATGGCCAAAAATCAAAATCAAATCAGATCAAATCACAGTTTTATAAGGGTGTCAGTAGAAAAGAGTAGCATTTTAAAAACAAAAGTACACATAAATGTACAGCTTGGGCGATTTTCACCAATGAACATACCCCATGTAGTAACCAGCACCCAGATCAAGAAATAGCACATGAGCAGCCCCTCCAGAAATCTCCATCACGCCTCCTTGCACTTACTACTGCCTCTCAAACGTTAACCATGATTCTGACTTACAACAGCACAGGTCGTTTTGAAGAGTGACGTGAAATGATGAATCTGTCTTTTGATTTTGTTTCAGTCCTTAAATTTCCATTTTAGGAAGTATACGGTTTAGAGCTTTGTAGGCAGCAGACTTGCAGAGTTGCTGGAATGGCTGCCTCATTAGAGTATGGCAGCATTGAAGTGAGTAGAATTTATAGTTAAGAAACCACTTCTTAAGGTGTTTATACTTGAAATGTTATGATAGTATTCTGAGTTTTAGTACTGCAGAGTCACGTTTTATCTGAAATGTGAATTGTGGAAACCCTAAGCTGACTGTATGTTTTGCTTTGTCTTTGGGGTAGATGCCACTCAGGGATTTACTCCAAAAGCACATTTTTAGGGTCTGTGGTAGGCTCAGCAGATATTGCCCAGTCTCCTGTACTTCTTCATTTGCAATATATGCAGCCCCACTTTTTTGTAGAAATGTATTCTTGAAAACTACATTGGAAAATTAAACGTTGCAGGCTTTCCTCTTGGAGGCCTTACTAAACAGCAGCCTGAAATAGGGCCTGTAATTACCTTTTTTGACACTAGATGGCTCTCATTATTCATATGGCCAATGTTAGCTTTGCTTTCTCTTGATAAAATGTGAAATACCTCCTATTTTTAGGCAGCACAGGAAAAGAACTACAGAGCTGCACAAAAGGGCATCAACAGTATAGTGATAACCTTCCTGGGCCACATCTGCCTCCCGGGAGGTCTGTGGGCTGCCCTTCCACAGAGGCTTGCTGGGCAAATCCTCCTGACCGCTTTGTAACCAGCTGCCCTCCGCATACAGCCCCTGCTCTAAATCAAAGAAAGATGAAGTATGTTTACTGTAAAATTTAGCTGCATTCTAGGTAAACAAGACCTTCCACCCTAAATGAACTGAGTTTACTGGGACTCAAATTACTCCAGGTCTTCAAGCATTCTGCATAAATGGAAATTGACTTTTTAAATGACTAAAATTCATACGACCTCAAAATGAAGTCTCTAAACTGAATATTTTCTGTTTTTCCTCAGATCACCATTTTCTGGAGAGAATTAATTGATCCAAGACTGATTATCGAACCTCCAAGTAACACAAAGTGCGGAGCTTCCCTGAGTATGATCTCTCCACCTCATGGTTTATAAATGTCTTATTTGTGAAAGTGACTATAACTTGAACTTCTTTTTTTTCTTTTAAAGAAAATTTGAGAGTTGTTTGCATTTTTGGTTATCTTTACCGCATAGGAAAAAATCTACCTCATCATTTAAAATAACATGGGTGTTGCTTTTTTAGACCTCTTTTTTTTCCGCAGGCTTAATTTTAGTAACAAAATTCAGAACATGACATTCTTCAGGCTTTGTGTATAAAGCAGTATGTATGGTTTCTTCTCGTTTTTATTTTGTTTGACCATCAAGTAGCCATTGTCAGTAGGAGTTTATAATACCAAGTACAAAAAAGTGCTGCATTTCTTGTCTCAGTAAGTTTTATTAAGTAATATTTTAAAACGTGAAAGCATGTTACTTGACTTAATTTTTTAACATTTAAGATGTTCCATTCAATATGGAACGTCTTATACATTTCAAGTATTTTATACTTGTAATTGTCAAGCGTTAACCAGTAGTTGGGTTTATTGCAGGCAGTGAGTTAAGGAATCCTTTCATACTCTTTTCAACTTTCTTTAAAATGAAGGATTCTTAGGGCCTGTGGAGAGCAGTGGAAATAAGTATGTGTGCCTGGGGAAGAACTGGGGCTCCACTCGGGGGAGAGGATTTACTGTGGGCTCAGACCAGGGTTATCTTGCTCCAAGATCCTGAGCGCCTGGCTGAGTGTGCTGGAGTTGGGATCGTGAACAGAAACTTCCTCTTCTGTTATTATTCAGCACAGAACTAAAAAGGCTAAAATACATAGTGTGAAAATTGTTTTCTTTTCACAAAACATCAGATCCCTCCTTCAGCTTTGCAGATTTTAAATAAAATCATATTGAACTAAACTTCCGTGCTGAGTCATCTTGTTCAGTTGAGTTTTGCAAATTGCTGTCTTGTTTTATAGTAATGCAAAAGATTAAAAATTTCTGGAACAAGGTTTGCCTTGACCAAAGACTCTGGTGTTGCAAGGTTTAGTCCAATGGAGTTTGTTAGATTTGGGAGCTATTGGACCAAAGGAGATGCTGTCCAGTTTTAATTTGCATGACATTGATGTGTATCAAAGTGTGTATTTATTGATTTGAGAGGTATGACTCCAGAAAGAGTGAGATTAACACGAATGATGGAATCTTGGCACTGGGTTTCTTGTGTAAGCATGCTTTCTTTCCAGGGTTTGGAAAACAAGACAAATAGTAAAGGCCAACAGGTGCATGAAAAAAAAAACGCTCAACATCACTAATCTGGGAAATGCAAATCAAAACCACAGTGAGATATCACCTCACACCTGTTAGGATGGCTTTTATCAAAAAGACAAGAAATAACAATTGTTGGAAAGCGTGTGCAGAAAAGGGAACCCCTGTGCACTATGGGTGTAAATTGATACATCCACTATGGAAAACAGTATGGAGATTCCTCAAAAAATTAAAAGTAGAAGAACTACCATATGATCCAGCAATTTCACTTGTGGGTGTTTATCCGAAGAAAACAAAAACACTGACTCGAAGTCAGAAAGAGAAAAACAAGTACCGTATGCTAACACATATATATGGAATTTTGAAAAGCGGTACTGATGAACCTAGTGATAGGGCAGGAATAAAGACACAGACGTAAAGAACAGACTTGAGGGCAAGGGGGCGGGGGAGGGGAAGCTGGGATGAAGTGAGAGAGTAGCATTGATGTATATACACTACCGAATGTAAAATGGATGGCTAGTGGGAAGCTGCTGCATAGCACAGGGAGATCAGCTCAGTGCTTGTGACCACCTAGAGGGGTGGGATAGGGAGGGTGGGAGGGAGACGCAAGAGGGAGGGGATATGGGGATATATGTATACGTATAGCTGATTCACTTTGTTGTACAGCAGAAACTAACACAACATTGTAAAGCATTTATACTCCAATAAAGATGTGAAAAAAAGCAAAACACTAACTCGAAAAGATATGTGCACCCCCATGTTCATTGCAGCATTGTTTACAATAGCCAAGATACGGAAACACTGATGTCCATCGATGGATGAATGGATGAAGAAAATGTGGTGTGTGTGTGTGTATATATATATATATATATACATATATATATATGTGTGTGTGTGTATATATATATATATATATATTCAGCCAGAAAAAAGAATGAAATCTTGTCATTTGTGATAACATGGATGGATCTTGAGGGCATTATGCTAAATGAATTAAGTCAGACAGAGAAAGGCAAATAGTGTATGATCTCACTTATCTGTGGAATTTCAAAAAAAAAACCAAACTTACAAAGAACAGATTGGTGGTTGGCAGAGGCAGGGGCTGGGTGGTGGGCAAAATGGGTGAAGGAGGTCAAAAGGTATAAACTTCTAGTTATAAAATAAGTAAGTCCTGGGATGTAAGATACAGCATGGTGACTGTAGTTTATACTGTATTGCATACTGTATTTGAAAGTTGTTAAGAGAGTAGATCTTAGAGATTCTCATCACAAGAAAAAAAATTGTTACTACATCTGGTAACTAGACTTGTGGTGATCATTTTGCTACGTCTACAAATACTGAATATATTGTACTCCTGAGACTTACGTTATATGTCAGTTATACCTCAGTTTAAAAAAAAAGATAGCTACTAAACATTGACTAGACCACAGGAGAGTGTTGACCTCAGGGTGTCTTTTCTTCAGATTATAATCAGTTTATTAGTCACCTTTTTCCTCTATGGTGGTGGTTTTCAAACTATGAATAGCAGTCTACTAGAAGAGTCATGGTATTGATTTAGGGGGTCATGACCTGCATTTTGAAAAATGAAATAGAATAGAAAAATAGTGCACCACATTTAGTAAATTTCAGTTTGCTTTATGAAAGACGTAATTTACATATAGCCATATGCCATATCCAGGTGTCCTGGATCACCATGTAAAATGTAAATGTATTTCTTACTGCTCGAAATCAGACATAATTTTCAGTTGTGGAAACTCTAAACAATACGGTTTATTCTAGGAGTGACAGAGAAGAGGAGAGGTGAAAACATAGGTGCTAGGCAAAAAGCCCATGCCAGGGACTGAGTGTGCCTCGCTGCTCCTGGACTGGTGGTCCAGAAGCACAGTTCCTGATGCCAGCCCGTATTATTCTAGGATTATTCTCTGGGCTCACAGCAGTGACTCATCTAACTCCTCTCAACTCAAAATTGAATAACTTGCCAAAGACCACCCAACCAGAAGAGGGAGAGTCTAGTGTCATTTCAGAGCAGGATGGTGGCTGTCCCTAAAGAGGCTCTGTCTTGGCCTGAGTGTAAGCAGCATCAGGGTGCCTGCCTCACATTTCCCCTTGCTGCCTTTATCCTTGGGAGCTCATGTGAACCTTCTGGCTAATTACCTTTCTGGCCCCATGGCCCAGTTTTGTCCATCTTCAGGTTGTCTCCTCACCATTAAGTTCTTTTTTCTTTTTTTCTTTAATCAAGTGTTTATTGTTTTGGTTTGGATTAAAAATTTTAAAAAAACAGCTTTATTGAGTTATAACTGATATACCAAAAACTGCACATATTTATTCAATTTGATAAATGCACACAGTTATGAAACCATCACCACAATCAAGGTAATAAATATCTGTCACCTCCAAAAGTTTCCATACACTTTGTTTTGGTTTTGTTTTGGTTTTGTTTTGGTTTTGTTTTGTACCCTCTTAACAAAAAATTTTAAGTGCACAATACAGTATTGCTAACTATATTGTACAGCAGATCTCTAGAATGCATTCATCTCACATAACAAACTTTATACCCATTGAACAAGAGCTCCCCGTTTCCGCTAGCTCCAGTCTCTGGAAACCACCATTCCCTGCTTCTATGGGTTTGATTTTTCTAGATACCTTATGTAAGTGCAGTCATGCAGTATTTGTCCCTCTGTGACTGGTTTATTTCACTTAGCATAATGCCCTTTGGTTCATCTATGTTGTCACATAGGCAGGATTTCCTTTTTTAAGGCTGAATAATACTCCATGGTATGTATTACCACATGATACATACCATGGATGGACACTTAGGTTGTTTCCACATCTTGGCTATTGTAAATAATGCTGCAGTGACCGTGGTCACTGTTAAGTTCTAAACTGTTTTAGCTCTCAGCTGTTCAACTCTATATAGAAAGACTCTGACCCTGACTTGGTCCAATTTCACACTGGGTCTTTTTCCTCTTCTTGTGAAACCTTCAAGCTCTCCAGTTCAACTCACATCACTGATATGATTGGTCTCCTCTTTGCTGTCCTCATCTTGGACACTGTGATGGTAACTTCATCACCTGTTAACTATTTTTTAAGCTTCCAAACCTGAACCGGTTGGGTCATTCACTCCCTAGTCCTTTAACTGTTCTGAAGGGATGACGTCACGAAAACTCTTTGCACTGGTGAAAGAACTAGCCTGCTGGAGATGTAGGTACTATTTGAGTCCAATTTTCTTTCTTTTTTTAAAAATCTTTTTAAAAAATTATTTTATTTTACTTTTTTTAAAAAAATATTTATTTATTTATTTTTGGCTGTGTTGGGTCTTCGTTTCTGTGCGAGGGCTTTCTCTAGTTGCAGCAAGTGGGGGCCACTCTTCATCGCGGTGCGCGGGCCTCTCACTGTCGCGGCCTCTCTTGTTGCGGAGCACAGGCTGCAGACGCACAGGCTCAGTAGTTGTGGCTCACGGGCCTAGTTGCTCCGCGGCATGTGGGATCTTCCCAGACCAGAGCTCGAACCCGTGTCCCTTGCATTGGCAGGCAGACTCTCAACCACTGCGCCATCAGGGAAGCCCTTGAGTCTAATTTTCAATTCTTTATTTATATCTAAAAGCAGCTGTTCCAAACTTTCTCCTTCAAACCGCATCCCCGCCCTCCTCCGTGTCAAATAGACAGCTGTTGCTGTTGACAAAGATGAGGAGGGTGGTTGGTCGTGCCCCTCTCCTTGATCTCTTCCCTTCACAGCAGTGACTGTTGGGTTTGGTTTTCTTCCCTGGTGACTGATCTCAGCGCTTGCCTGCAAGGCCAGCTGTATCAGCCTCGATCCAATCAGGAGAGAGAGAGACCACACGGTAATTCAACCAGAGAACTACTAACTATAGCAGGGGCTGGAGTCATATATGAGGGGCAGCCACAATCCCTAGGGCTGAGATAGAGCCCCCAAGGAAGAGTCTGCAATACCCTCACCCCCTGGGTTGTGATCATACCTTGTTGGGAGAGTTGCTGGATATCTGCCATCTTTCAAATCCTGACACATTTAATTATGCAGTATTTTTAAATTACACTTATTAATACTGCCAAGCACCTCATCTCATCAGAAAAGTCTTTAAGTAGTGGGAAGCTATCAGCTCACTATAGCAGATAGGAGTTTTCCAAAATTCTAATTTTTGCTTGAAAGCTCAAATTTTTTCATTGGCAGCTAACACTGTCAGTTGTTCTTGAAGTGAGAGGCTCACTTCATTCATTGTCAAGGCAATGTCTGCCAATACCCATGTCAGAATGACCACTGATTTTCTGTCTGTACTTATTTCAAGTAACACTGGTGTTCCCTGAAAAATGGGGCAGTCCAGCTCACAATGGGACCAGTTGCACGAGTGGTTTTTCTTAAGACAACTGCTGTACTGCGGTATGCTGTGGAAACTGTGCCTTTAAGGGTCACGACTTAATAACAATCGTCTCTGCTCCATCAGGGACATTCTTAAGTGCAACTGGCTTTTTTTTTCCTTTCCTACTGTGAGTGAGGCCAAGGACACCACTGACTAGACTGGTGCTCAAGTGCAGCACTTTGTTGCTTTTGCACCATCATTGCAAACATCAAGATGTGAAAAGAGAAATGATGTCTTAGGAGTTTTGACCTCACAGAGCCCCCCAAAAGCATCTAGAGGACCTGCAGGAGTCCACAGACTACATCTGGAGAACTGCTGTCATAGTGGAAAGAAAACGGGTTTTGAAATCCGAGTTGCGTCCTCATCTGAGCTGGGTGACAAAGGGTGAGTGTCTTCATTTGTAGAGTGAGACTAACCCACCCTTAGATTTATAATGAAATGTTAAAGTAATGCTTGAAAATGTTACGTTCAGAAAGTATTGGTCTACTCTTAAGACTTTAGTAAGACTTAAAAGAAGCTAATTAATCAACTCTGGCGAATTCCCTGGCGGTCCAGAGGTTAGAGCTCCTTGCTCTTACTGCCAAGGGCCTGGGTTCGATCCCTGGTCAGGGAACTTAAATCCCACAAGCCGTGTGGAGTGGCCAAATAATAATAATAATAATAATAATAAACTCCAACTCTGGGACTTCCTTGGCGGTCCAGTGGTTAAGACTCTGTGCTTCTACTGCAGGGGGAACGGGTTCTATCCCTGGTCAGGGAACCAAGATCCTCCGTGCCACACAGCGCGGCCCCATTAAATAAAAAAATAAAAATGAAGTAAACTCCAACTTAAACTTCAGAAAGAAAAGTCACTACTGAGTATTAGCATAGGATATTCTTCATGGTGGATTCATTTCACTTTCAAGTTATATTTAGGTATCCTGTTTTAAGATGTTCATTCTAAAGATTCATTGCCTAAATGAGAGTGGGGTTACAGTGAGCAGCTCTTTAAACAATCCAGGCACCCCCATGGGAATGCGTCAGCCAGGAGAATATCATCTCTTCCGTGTCCCAGTGGACTCAAGGGAGAAATAAAGCTCCGGTCTGAACTGTGAGTCTTTTTTTTTTTTTTTTTTGCGGTACGCGGGCCTCTCACTGCTGTGGTCTCTCCCGTTGCGGAGCACAGGCTCCGGACGCGCAGGCTCAGCGGCCATGGCTCACGGGCCCAGCCGCTCCGCGGCATGTGGGATCCTCCCGGACCGGGGCACGAACCCGTGTCCCCTGCATCGGCAGGCGGACTCTCAACCACTGCGCCACCAGGGAAGCCCCGAACTGTGAGTCTTTACTGGAATCTAAGCATACAATCTTCGGTCATTGTAGGGTCATAAAATGTTAAAGCCAGAAGCCACCTTTGGAATAACGAAGCCCAACCTCCATTTTACCCTGAAACGGCAGACTCAGCATAGGTGAAATAACAGAGATGCTTGTGGTTAGAACATGGGTGCTGGCGTCTGATGAACCAGGTACAGTTCTGCCTTATACTCTTCTTAGTAGTTTTTTCATAAGACAAGTTATCTAACCTCTCCGAGCCTCGATTTTCCTCATCACAATATCCGCCAATAGGAGTGTGGTGAGGACTGAGTGAGATACTAATGTCACAGGCCCTGACACATGGTAAGCGCTTGATGAGACATTAGTTATCATTTATGTTTCCATTATGTGACTTGCTCCAAATTTTTGGTAGCACTTGAACCCCCTTATTTTTAATTTATTTTCACCTGTTAGAAATAACTTGTGTCATATTTCATATCATATTTGTCATGTTTAGATTTTCTCTAATTTCCTCTTGCAGGTAGGAGGAAGTCAGTCATCTAATTCTCATCAGTGATGCTTTTTAGAATAGGAGGCTTGGAGATTTCTGCGCATCCACCCATTATCTCCAAACTGTTGTGTCTTATTCTAACGTTTGAGTGGTACAGCTTTTCTTCCAGGGTTCTAGCCACTTAGAACACATGATCTCCACTTTCAAAGTGGTTATATTAAGAAAACAACTCAGGTGGTTTTTTGTTTTGTTTTGTTTTGTTCCAGTTAACAGAAAAGTCATTCGGAGATGAACCAGTGAGAGATTATGGGAACATAAGTATAATGAAATCGCAGAAAAAATGCATTTGGGATATAAGGGGATTGGCAGTTTGCTCTGCAGGACACACAGGCTGGTAAATTTGTTAACCTTGCAGTAATGCTACCCCACGTGTTAAGTGACTGGATTGGGGCAGGGTTTGGGGAGGGTTTTACTATATGAAATGTGGCTATAAGGTAATGTCTGAATTTTTTTCTTTTAAAAAACAAACCCATCATAACAGAGTCCAAAGGCATTGGTTGTGTTGGTTACACATCTCAGCCAGCAAGTTTCCACTGAACCAGGTCGGTTTCGCTGAGATACAGCCTCAGGGTCAATGGCACAGACCACTCTCTTGGCTCCTGGGTTTCAAACACTGAGGGAAAGGGTTCAGCAGGCTAAGGCAAGACCTTGCTGCTCCGTGGGTCCGCACATCAGCAGCGGCCCCTTCCTGGGAGCTGATTAGGAATGCAGGGTCTCCGCCCACCCCAGACCTGCTGTGTCAGGAGTTGCATTAACCAAACCCCAACCAAACAGGGGACGCGTGCACAGGAAGATCTGCCAAGTACTGAGGCAGAGGAGGACACAGGCGGAACGCTGGCACTGCCCTGCCCATCAGACTACTCAAAGGGACTTCTGCTTGACTACACCTGCTCTCTGCTATGAAGCGTTCTCTTGGGGGCTTTCATTGCAGAGGAAAAAGGGAGTGACACAGCTACTACAACTGGGGGCTGGCTTAGGGCTTTCAGAGGCCGAATGTTTTATTTGGGCCAGGACTGATACATTCAGTGAGTGCTGTGAGCAGTGCTTTGTGACCTTTCTTACACAGGGGCTCACATAGAAAATTATATTGGTAGGGCATACTGGGAGAAGAAAATGACGCTGTTAGGGGCCAGAGGTGGCCACCCATGGGTTCTGGCTGGCCCAAAGCTGTGGGGATCCAAGTCTTGGCACACAGGATGCCATGAGCCCTTTGGGTACCTCACACATTTGGACACTGTTTCATGACACAGCAGTTCATTCAGGAGCAGGAAATGGACCCAGCATGGCCTGAGCGGCTCTGAGCAGCCCTACCACCATGCTGGCCCGGTCATCCTCATAGCCTAGGAGGGGCCCCAGACTGAGACCCACGGCTGGAGATGAGAAGATCGTGACAGGGAAGTTTGGAGAATAGAGGAGATGACGACAGCTCTGGGCCCGATGTTTTTCTAAGCACTTTACATGTGTTAATTCATTTACATGAGATAGGAACTGTTAGTATTTCCTTTCTACAGAAGAGCAAACTGAGGCACAGAGGTTAAGTCCCTTGCCTGTGATCACACAGCTAGCAGATGAAGGAGCTGGGGTCCAGATCTAGGTTGTCCGCTTCGGGGTCTGTCCTCTTAACCACTGAGCTCTACCACCTCCCCAGCAGTAGAAGAGTCCAGGGAAGACATAGATGTAGTATTAAGTGAAAATGCAAATTGTAGCACATAATATAGTTATAGAGTATATTTCCCATTTGCATTAGAAAAGAGGTTCCTGATACAGGATATGGATAAAAATATTCTGGAAGGACTTCTGTGAAACTTAATAGTGGTCGCCTCTGCACAGAGGGACTGATGGACGGGGGCTTTTCACTGTTTTAATCCTTCCTCTCTGTAAATGTATTGCCACAAGCATGCCATACCTGTATCATTTTGTAGTAGGTTTTAAAGGGATATGGTATCAGTAGGAATGTTACTTAGGAAAACATCAGAAAGCAGAACTACTGGGCAACAGGAAGGACAGAAGTTGTAGGGTTGGGATGGGCGCGGGGAGAGAAGATGCAGAAGCAGCTTAGTGTGATACAGGCCCTGACGGATTTCCAACGTGGAGTAAGAAACGTACAGCAAACCTTGACCGTCATAGATGTTTCTGTCTTCCTGAGGCTCCACAGTTACCCCAGGCGACGGGGGAAAGAATAAGGGATCTGCAATTGTCCAAAAGCATAACCCTCTGTGGGGGCGGAGAGCCTGGGGGACACCAAGGAAATGTGACCCAGGGCCTCAATCATGGTGCCTCCGCAGACATCCAGACCTGGCAGTGGCCAGTTGCCAGCAGCTGATGGGGTGTGGCCAAACGTGCAGGGTCCCACCTCCCCATCACGTGGTTAGTAGCTGAGCAAGAAGAAACAAACAAACAAAATTCCACTGTTAGGAGCTGAGCAAAAGGTTTGGAGCTAAATCTCTTAAGAATGAGCTCTTGCAAAATCATTAGGTAAAAAAAGCCAAGCACAATTGAGTTCCAGAATGTATTTTTGGCCTCTTAATAAATAATTAGAATGAGCTGCTCTGTGTGCAACATAAGGGTCTTGCTGCTTTTTTTTTTAAATTTCTTTATGATAATAACCAGTGAAATATTTTTAGTTTTTTTTTTCCCTTCCATATAAATCCAAATGTATGATGTGTCATGCATGGTCATATTGAGATTTTTAACAACAATATAGAAATAGGAGAAATATAGGTAACATGCTCCCCCTTCCCATTTTTTAAAACAAATGCTGTCTTATAAAACCCTTGGATTTCCAAACACTTATTGCAGTAAAACTGCCAGTCTGCCAACCCTCTTTGGATCTCCTTTTGGGCAACAATCTAGAGAAAGCTAGTCAAATAATTACAGTAATGACAGTGATAAAAATATGGCTAATCTTCTATTTTGAATTCCAGATTTAATTTCTGGAAACAGCCAAGTTTGGTGGACAAAGTGGAGATACCATCTTTGTTTCCAAATGAGGTACAACTATAATATAATGTCCCTGATTTTACTGTGTGGGTTTGAAGGACAGCCACAAACACAGTTTTAAATACCTTGGTAACACTGGAGATCCAAGGACCTCAGATGAAAAACTCCAACTTTAGAGAATTTCTTTTGGCTCATTTAACTGAAGGAGTATATGAACGCTGTCATCATACCCTCAAGGTGGCTTTTTGCAGGTCGCACACCCTCAGAGGCCATGGCGATTTAAACTACTGAGGGCTCCCTGGCAGACAGGAGCTAAGAACAATAGATCAGCAGAGTTGGAGCCCTGCTTTCCAGTCACAATACTGCATCTGAGCAACGATCTGGCTCGTAGGATGGAAGAGAATGGATGTGACATTGCGCTCCAGCTGACCTTTATCAGTTATTGAGTTCTTACTGTTTTAAGTGCTTTACATACCTTCACTCATTTGATCCTCACAGAAACCCTAAGTCAAGTTGCCTCCCTTTTATGGCTAACACATGGAGGCACCAAGAAGCCAAGTAATTTGTCCAGAAGACACACAGAATAAACGGCAGACTTGGGATTTGAAACCAGCTATTCTGAGCTCCAGAGCTGGTGTCGGTGTCTTTGACCACTGTGCTATACCAACAAGAATCTTAAGCCGCTTAAGTGTGTATTTCGGAATCTTATAATGTAGGTTGTTGGGGTTTTTTTGTTTGTTTGTTTTTGTTTGTTTTTAACAGATGTCTCATATAAAAGTCATAGGAACTTGGACAAGTCACTTAACAGCTCCGAAGAAACGGGGAGCTGAAGGAGAACGCAAACTCAGAGTTGTGAAGGTTCCTAAAAAATTGATACAAAGCTCCTGGTATATAAGAGGCATACCTGGCCATTTCCTATAGAAGAAGGGTAAACTCTAGAAAATACTGTTCACTTACTACTTTCTTTTTTTGGGCGGGGGGGCACGTTATGAGAAGATTAGTATGCTTCTAATTTAATGTAATAACATTTTGCTTAATGTCATGAACCATCATTCTTCTGTGGAAATAAAGTTGATAAAAATCAACCATCTTCCCTATTTCTAACATTAACTCCTTTTTGTTCATATCATTCAACTCATTTTAAAAATTATATATTTTTCTTCTTAAAAACAATATATACATTGTAAAAATTTAGAAAATGCATAAATGATAAAGAAGAAAAATGCCCATAATACATTTACCCACAAATAACTAAACATTTTGATATATAACCTCTTTCTACACACAAATAAATTTAAATGAAACAGGATCAAATTGTATATACTCTTCTGCAAGTTGCTTTGTTCACTTAAAAATGTTATCATGGGGCTTCCCTGGTGGCGCAGTGGTTGAGAGTCCGCCTTCTGATGCAGGGGACACGGGTTCGTGCCCCGGTCCGGGAAGATCCCACATGCCGTGGAGCGACTGGGCCCGTGAGCCATGGCCGCTGAGCCTGCGCGTCCGGAGCCTGTGCTCCGCAACGGGAGAGGCCACAACAGTGAGAGGCCTGCGTACCGCAAAAAATAAAAAAAAAATTAAAAAATGTTATCATGATGTAAGCTATTATATATACAATGGATAAACAACAAGGTCCTACTATATAGCACAGGGGACTAATATTCAATAACCTGTGATAAACCATAATGGAAAAGAATATAAAAAAGGAATATATATATATATGTATAACTGAATCACTTTGCTGTATAGCAGAAATTACACAACAGTAATCAACTATACTTCAAGAAAACCAAAAAAGAAAAACATTAATATCTAGAAATATAAAATCAATACATGCAAATGGCTATTTAACCTACTCCCAAATGATGTTGCTATATAGTGGTTAAAAACTTCACCTAGAATATCACATCATGGCTAGAACAATAGCAACAAAAAAGAATATAAGTAAATATAACAGATGCAAAATGATGGTGTGTCTTTGGTCTTTCTCAAAAGAAAAAAAAATGAGAGATAGGGAAACAAAGTTAAAATATGTTTTCCCCAAATGTTTCATAATTTTTAATAAAACATTTTAGCAAACTGTTTTTCTTAAAATGGAATTAAAGCTAGAATAAAAATACAATCACCTCAAAAACTAAACAAAAAAAAAAGTTGTCATGAAAGTATTCCCCCATGTCCTTAAATATTCGCCTGTAGCATCTTTGTGAAGGTTCGTATACTGTCACATCACATGGATGTATCAATTTACTTAAGCAGTCCTTTATTACTAAATGTTTAGATAGTTTCCGGGTTGCTGTTATGAAAAAAAGCCACAATGAATATCATTGGGGATAAAATGCATAGAAATACAACTCTTTTTTTTTTTTTTTTGTGGTACGCAGTTCTCTCACTGCTGTGGCCTCTCCCGTTGCGGAGCACAGGCTCCGGACGCGCAGGCTCAGCAGCCATGGCTCACGGGCCCAGCCGCTCTGCGGCATGCGGGAATCTTCCCGGACCGGGGCACGAACCCGTGTCCTCTGCATTGGCAGGCAGACTCCCAACCACTGCGCCACCAGGGAGGCCCCACAACTCATTTTTAAAATTAGTCTAAAGCATACTACTCAGGATGATAAACTCCTGGGCTCTAAAATGCCCATCGTGTTTGTTGTTAAGCAATTATTTGATGTTTTGAATTCGTAGAACTATTGCTTCCTCTGTGAGTCCAGTTAAAAGAATGGGCTAATGTTCTAAGTATAAATGAACTCTGTCTAGCTTTAGGTGGCTTCATAACCCATGTAAACAACACATTCTCCTGGAAATTCCCTAAGTGTGTTACATTTCCTTTAGCTGGAGTTCCCTCTAGCATTTGTTTAATCCAGCATCATTTTGACTCCTAATCCATTTTTCAAAATAGACTTTCTTTCTAGAGCAGTTTTAGGGTCACAGCAAAAAACTGTACTGTGGGAGAGTTCCCATCTACCCCTGACCCCACACATGCAACATCAGAGACCACAGTGGTACATTTGTTACAATTGATGAACCTACATAGATACATCATTATCACTCAAAGTCCATAGTTTGTGCTAAGGTTCACTTTGGTGTTGTACAGTCTATGGGTTTTACTAAATGCATTTACTAAATGTATTACTAAATGACATGTACCCCCCATTATGGTATCACACAGAATAGTTTCATAACCTTAAAAATCCTCTGGAAACCACTAATCCTTTGTAGAGTCTCCCTATATTTTGCCTTATCCAAGAAGTCATATAATTGGAATCATACAGTATGTAGCCTTGGCTTCTTTCATTTAGTAATACACGTTAACTTTCCTCCATGTCATAACTTGATGGCTTATTTCTTTTTAGCTGAATAATATTCCATAGTCTGGATGTACCAAAGTTGATTTACGCATTCACCTACTGAAGGACATCTTGACTGCTTCCAAGTTGTGGCAATTATGCATAAAGCTGAAATAAATTTCTGTGTGTAGGCTTTTGTGTGGATATAAATTTTCAACTCCTTTGGGTAAATGTCAATGAGCATGATTGCTGAATTGAATGGTAAGACTATGTTTAGCTCTGTAAGAAACTGCTAAACTGTTCCAAAGTAGCTGTACCATGTTTGTATTCCCAGCAACAATGAAGGAGAGTTCCTGTTGGGTGTTGTCAGGCTTCTAGATTTGGGCCATTCTAATCAATGTAGACTGGTATTTCTTTGCTTTAATTTGCATTTCCCTGGTGACATATCACGTGGAGCACCTTTTCATATGCTTATTTGACATTTGTATATCTTCTCTGGTAAAATGCTTGTTCAGGTCTTTTCCCATATTTTATTTGGGTTGTTTGTTTTCTTATTATTGAGTTTTAAGAGTTCTTTGTATACTTTGAGTAACAGTCTTTTGCCAGCTATGTGTTTTGCCAATATTTTCTCCCATTCTGTGGCTTGTCTCCTTATTCTCTTGATCTTAATCTATTTTTAGGATTAGAAGATAGAGTGGGAAAAAATTGGAATAGGAGACAGGGTGGTGCTGGATTATCCAAATGGTGGGCTAGGCCTAAGCTTAGGGCCCCAGTAGAAAGGAGCATCAAAAACATGAGAAACAGGGACTTCCCTGGTGGTCCAGTGGGTAAGACTCCATGCTCCCAACCCAGGGGACACGTCATTGGTTGGGGAACTAGATCCCACATGCATGCCACAACTAAGAGTTCACATGCCACAACTAAGAGTCCACGTGCCACAACTAAGAAGCCCACATGCCACAACTAAAAGATCCTGCATGCCGCAACGAAGATCCAATGTGCTGCAACTAAGACCCAGTGCAGCCAAAATAAATAAATATTAAAAAAACAAAAACAAAAAACATGAGAAACAAAAAGTTCTGAAAGAATCTGATGTCAAAAAAGACAGAATAGGGGACTTCCCTGGTGGTCCAGTGGTAAAGAATCCATCTTCCAATGCAGGAGACGTGGGTTCGATCCCTGGTCGGGGAACTAAGATCCCACATGCCGCAGGGCAACTAAGCCAGTGCGCCACAACTACTGAGCTCACACTTTTCAATGAGAGTACCTGTGTGTTGCAATTACAGAGCTCACGTGCCCTGGAGCCTGAGCAGCACAACTAGAGAGAGAACCCGCATGCCACAACTAGAGAGAAGCCTGTGGCCACAAGAAGAGCCTGTGCCACAAGAAAGATTCCCACATGCCTCAACAAAGATCCTGCATGCTGCAACTAAGACCCTACGCAGCCAAAACAAATAAATAAAATAAATAAAGAGAAATTAGAAATGAGAAGATAAATTTTTTTAAAAAAGTAAAAAAAGACATAATAATGTCCACCTCTGGCTATAACAGAGTAATTGGCACAAGATTCCCTCTCATTGAACAACTATAGAACTGAACGAGATATGTGATGCACCTTTTTTCAAGCAAAAGATGGTTGGTGTAGGGGTATGATACTGGAGAGATGAGAAACATGTGAAGTGAGCCTCACAATCATCGCAGATTTCTTCTGTGGTACGTGGAGGTGAATCCTAAGTGGAAGGATGGTGTGCTGAGCTGAGGGGGCAGGGAGTGGGTTACTGGGCTACTAAAGCAGCTGAAAATTGGGGGCAGGTTATTAAAGAAGAGGAAGTTGCACAGGAATTCACCATGGTCCCTGGGTGAGAGCTAGGCTGCACAGGCACAGGGTGAGGTTCTGTGAGGCCTAGCAAAGATGATCTGTTGTGGGCTGAGAGCTGAATGGTGATACTAGAGGTTGTGCTGTTCTGAGCTGTTTTGAGAGGTATTAGTGTCTGGCCAAGCCAGAGTGCAGAGACTTCTATGAGCACTTTGGACTTTCAGGTGAGACTCCAGAAAAGACATAATTTAGGAGTCAGGAATATGTCTTAGTTTAAGGGCTGAGCTCTAAGATTAAAGTCCAAACTGAGGGACTTCCCTGGTGGTGCAGTGGTTAAGAATCCACCTGCCAATGCAGAGGACAGAGGTTCGAGCCCTGGTTAGGGAAGATCCCACATGCCGTGGAGCAACTAAGCCCGTGTGCCACAACTAGTGAGCCCACAAGCCACAACTACTGAGCCCACGTGACACAACTACTGAAGCCCGCGCACGACAACAAAGAGCAGCCCTCACTCTACCCAACTGGAGAAAGCCTGCGTGCAGCAACGAAGACCCAATGCAGCCAAAAATAAATAAATAAATAATAATAAAAATAAATAAATAAACTTATTAAAAAAAAAAAGGTCCAAACTGAAATACACCCACTCTAATAAAGAATAAAACCAAGGCTAAAATGGCCAAAAGTATATACCTGTAATTTAACTACCTACCAGAACAAAAATCAATACCCTTTAAAGGAAGACAATGTAATCCAGACTTCTTAAAATATATCACCCACAATGGGGACTTCCCTGGTGGCGCAGTGGTTAAGAATCCGCCTGCCAATGCAAGGGACACGGGTTCGAGCCCTGGTCCGGGAAGACCCCACATGTCGGGGAGCAACTAAGCCTGTGCATCACATCTACTGAGCCTGTGTGCCACAACTAGTGAAGCCTCTGCGCCTAGAGCCCATGCTCCACAACAAGAAAAGCCACCGCAATGAGAAGGCCGCACACTGCAACGAAGAGTAGTCCCAGCTCGCCACAACTAGAGAAAGCCCGCGCACAGCAACAAAGACCCAACACAGCCAAAAATAAATAAATAAATTTATAAAAACATAAAGTAAATGTAATAATATAATACTGTTAAAAGATAAACTGAGGCACATTAAACTTTTGAAGAGTTCATTGGAGCGAACATTGATTTGAATCAGGCAGTGCCAAACTGAAACTGGTTAGAGGGCACGCTACTCTCTGGAGCCAAGGGAAAAGGCTTTTACAGAGCAGTCGCAGGAGCAAAGCAAGGACATTATTTAACTGGCTCTAGCTTGAGCAGTTGCATTATCTGGGAAAGTCTAGTTGGCTGTTTGTGATTGGCTGTTCTCAAGTTTTGATTTTTTACCCTTGAGGCGTTTATAGAAATTGACTCTGGCTTAGGTTTTGGCTTGCTTACTTTGGGGGCCAAAGCGTTAGAGCCACCCTAGTCTAATGACTTCCTTGTTAATGACTTTCACGATAGTGTGGGGTTTATTATGTATGTCTATGTAAAATACATGACAACAATAGCAAAAGAGGTGGTAAATAAAATTTTAATGTAATAAGATTCTCATATTTTACATATTCATTCATTTAATATATTCATTCTAAATAGACTGTGATGAGTTAAGGATGCAAATTATAATCCCTAGAACAACCACCAGAAATGTAACTGGAAGACAGGATAGTTAGGGCGTTTGGGATTGACATGTACACAATGTTATATTTAAAATGGATAACCAACAAGAACCTACTGTATAGCACAGGGAACTCTGCTCAATATTATGTAACAACCTAAATGGAAAATAATTTGGAAAAGAATAGATACATGTATATGTATAACTGAATCACTTTGCTGTACACCTGAAACTAACACAACATTGTTAATCAACTATATTCCAGCCCCTTTTCCTCTCGCGGGTCCCGGGTCTTGGTTTGCTAAGTGCACTTGGGACCGGCAGGTGCTGAAAGGTTGGGGTCGTGGAACCTCGCCAGGTCTCAGCAGCACGGAGGTGCAGGCTGCCGCCGAGGGCGCGGGGCCGGCGCCGCTAGCGGGGCGCTCCGCCCGGGGGCCCCCGCCCCTGCCCCCGGCCAGGCCCCGGCTCCAGCCCCCGTCCCGGCTGCGGCCTCACAGTTTACCCTGCTGGTGATGCGCCCCTGTGGAGAGCAGGACGAGGCTGCGGCCGAAATGTGTCCTGCGGCAGGCTCCGGCCCTGGCGGGGCGGCGCCAGGGCTGGCAAGCCCGTTCGGTACCTGTGCGAAGTGGCGGGGGATGGCGAGGAGGAGGCGAGGGAAGATGAGACAGACCTGCTGGACACTTCGGACCCCGGGGGGAGGCGAGAGCACGGCTAGTTTGGAGGATCTGGAGGACGAGGAGACCCACTCTGGGGGAGAGGGCGGCAGTGCGGGAACCCGGGGCCGGGGCAGAGGCAGGGGCAGCGGCGGGGGCCTCATGAGCAAGACCTGCACCTACGAGGGCTGCAGCGAGACCACGAGCCAGGTGGCCAAACAGCGCAAGCCGTGAATGTGCAAGAAACATCGCAACAAGATGTACAAGGATAAGCACAAGAAGAAGAAAAGTGACCAAACCCTGAACTGCAGTGCGGCCGCCCAGGCTGGCAGCGCGGGAAACGTCAAACTTGAGGAAAGTGCAGATAATATACTCTCTACTGTTAAACAGAGAACAGGATCTTTTGGGGATCAACCTGCAAGACCTGCTCTTTCAGAACAAGTGTTAAATCAAAAAAGACTTCTTACTAAGAAGTCCAGAAGTGGTGCAGTTTTTACAGAAACAGCAACAGCTATTATATTAGCAAGTTTTGGAGCAAAGACAACAGCAGTTTCCAGGAACATCAGTGTGAGGGAATTTATCAAGAAGATCTATACGTTTTTTTATCTTATTGTAGTGGGTGGACATATTTTTATACTAAAGATAAATGGGGTAAGATTTGCCAGTAGAAGGTAAACAGTCATTTTCCTGTGACTGTATGTGTCCAATTGGGGACGATAAGTTTTGCACATTGTGCATCTAATCCTTTCAGATCACTGTGGATGTGAAGAAATCAGCTTATCTTTCCAAAGTAATATTTAATTACAATGTTTTTTTAAACAACGTGTTCCTCTTCAGTCATTGTTACTGAAGGTAATGAAGCAGTTGCTTTCTGTGGGAGTCAGGAAGTTAATAGATTTTAATCTTGGATCTCAGTGATTCTCATTAAGGGGCAGTTGGAAACATATGGGTATGTTTTTGTTTGTCACAGCAACCTTGAAAACTGCTGGTTTTTAGTGAATAGGACAGGAATGCTAAGTGTCTGGAATGGTCCCCCACAACTAAAAATTATGTTACACGCAATGCCAATAATCCTCTGTTTAGAAACACTGAGAGCTATTTGTGATGATAAAATGTAATTGGGGCACCTAGAATTGGGTTCTTGTAATAACCTTTTCTTTGCAGTCAAGACTGGAGCTGTCAAAGAGGTAAGCATATTTTCTGTGTATAAGGAAAGTGATCACTGTTAAATAGCTGTGAGATTAGGATGTGCGTCTCCTTTCAGAGATACGCTGGTAAAACCCGAGAGGCATTAACCAAGTACCCTGGAATGAATGCATCTCCTAAAGTTGGCTTCTCTACTTCTTGTTCCCTATTTGTGTTGATCTTATTTAAAACAGGCAGTCCTGTGTGTAGAATTTGTGAACAGTACAAATGTGTCTCATCCCACCAATGTCAGGACAAAATTACTTTTTTATACTCATTTCTTTTTCAAAAAGAGATCCTGAGTGTAAGAGTAACACTCCAGCATTTTCTCAGTGTTTTTCAAAATTGAGCTATTTTAAGATTGTGTTATTCCTAAGTAATGTTCAAAGAGTGATGGGTAATCTGGATAGATACCTTTTTCTTGTATTTTCTCCCAGGAAAACTTTTAAAAGGCAAAGCTTGCCAATAAGAGTATCAAATCAAATGTCAAGAAAGTATTTCCAGCGTTAGGACAATAAATGCATATGCCTCAAGTTAAACTTGTGCAAAAATTTGTTAGTTTCTTGGGTTTTAAACTCTGAAACATATATCAAGTTAAACTTAGTCATGGCTGTTCTAAGATGTACTTAAGGAGAGAAGGAATCTTTTTGTTCATTCTATTTATTTATTTATTTTTGATTGCGTTGGGTCTTCATTGCTGCACGCAGGCTTTCTTTATTTGCGGCGAGCAGGGGCTACTCTTTGTTGCGGTGCGTGGTCTTCTCATTGCGGTGGCTTCTCTTGTTGCAGAGCATGGGCTCTAGGTGCACGGGCTTCAGTAGTTGTGACTCACGGGCTCTAGAGCGCAGGCTCAGTAGCTGTGGCACACGGGCTTAGTTGCTCCACGGCATGTGGGATCTTCCCAGACCAGGGCTCGAACCTGTGTCCCTTGCATTGGCAGGTGGATTCTTAACCACTGTGCCACCAGGGAAGCCCTCTTTTTGTTCTTTTTTGATATATGTTTTATACCTGCATATCTGTGCACAAACGCTTTTACCAGAATTATTCATTAAAGTCCAGTTATTGACCTTTGGAAAAAAAAACTATATTCAAATATAAAATAAAAACTTAAAAAAAGAAAGAAATAGAAGTATAGGCAAAAGGCCAATAAGAGGAAATGAAAATGAAATGTATAGCATATTGGATTAGTCCAAAAGAAGACTGGAAAAGAGGAACATAGGGGAAAAAAACACAAAGAGACAACCAAAAAACAAGTAGCGTTTTGGTGGACTTAAAATCAATAAGTACGTTAAATACAAATGGACTAAACACACTAATTAAACGGCTGAGCTTGTCAGACTGCATAAAAAGCAAGACCCAAATATGTTCAGTATACAAGAGACACACTTTAAACATAAAGACACAGAGAAATAGAAATTAACACGTTAGGGCTCCCCTGGTGGCACAGTGGTTGAGAGTCCGCCTGCCGATGCAGGGGACACGGGTTCGTGCCCCGGTCCGGGAAGATCCCACATGCTGCGAAGAGGCTGGGCCCGTGAGCCATGGCCGCTGAGCCTGCGCGTCCGGAGCCTGTGCTCCACAACGGGAGAGGCCACAGCGGTGAGAGGCCCGTGTACCGCAAAAAAAAAAACCAAAAAAACAAAAAGAAATTAACACGTTAGAAAGCTATACCATGCAATGTGTACGTACTTGTATTAGTTTCCTAGCGTTGCCATAACAAAGTACCACAGACTAGGAGATGTAAAACAAAAATTTATTCTCTCACAGTTCTAGAGGCTGGAAGTCTGAAATCAGGGTATCGGAGGGCCACGCTTCCTCTGGAATCTGTAGGAAAGGCTCCTTTCTTGCTTCTTCCTAGCTTATGAGGATTTTCTGGCAATCTTTGGTGTCCCTTGGCTTGCAGCTACAGCAGTTCAATCTCTGCCTTCAGTGGCATCTGAATTTGTCTTCACATGGCATTTTCCTATATCATGTTGAATTAGGGCCCACCGTAATGACCCCATCTTAATTGATTATACCTCCAAAACTGTATGTCTAAATCAGGAGTTAGGACTTCAACATATATTTTGCTTACGTTGGCTGCCAAAGCATTAGAGCCACCCTATTTTGGGAGGATACAATCCAATGCATAATAGTGCCTAATAATAAAGCTTCACAATACATGGGGGAAAAAAGGGACAAATACAAAGTGAGAAATAGACAAGTTCATTATCATATTGAAATTAACATCCTGCCAGTCTCAACATATTTCAAAAGACAAACATCTGAGATAGTAGAGCTGACTAAAATGGAATTATATTAGAAATTAATAACAATAAGATATACTGGAAAGCACTAGATAGTGGGAAATGAAGCCATATCTTCATAGGTAATTACAAAGAAATTACAAAGAAGAAATTATAAAGGAAATTAGAAAATATTTTGAATGAAATTGATAATGAAAACACTTATCAAAACTTGTGGAATATAACTAAAACAGTGCTTAGAGGGAGATTTATATTTTTAAACACCTATATTGGACAAGAAGAAGGTTTAACAATAATGATCTGATGTTCCAGCTTAATAAACTTGAAAAAGAAGAGCAAATTAAACCAAAAGTAAATAGAAGGAAATAATAGATATGAGAAGAAATCAATGAAAAAAAGAGCAGACAGAGAAAATTAAAGCCAAAAGCTGGTTCTTTGAAAAAATTAATAAAATAAATAATCTATTAGATGGATTAATCAAGAAAAAAGAAAGAAAACACAGATTACTTAAATCAGGAATGAAAGAGGGGTTATTACTACAGTGTCTACTGACATTAAAAAAGTAATATGGCAGAATAAGGACCCCTGAAAATTCTGCCTCCATAAAAGAAAACTAGCAAAAATTGTCAGGATCAACTTTTTCAGAACTCTGTAAATTAGCAAAAAGCTTGCAACAATTCAGAAAAATGCTTATTCAAAAAAAGTGGTTGAATCTTGGTAAGAACAGCAAGCTTTGTGGGGTTTTAACTTGACCTTTTCCCATTACCCCCACCCTAGCTCCATGGTAGTCTTAAAAACCAATAGTCTGCAAATAACTCCAAGCCCTTGGAAAACACTGGGAAACTTATTGGTTTTAGGCACTTAAGGAAATCCTTATCTAGTCTTTAGCTGATCATGAAGCTAACCAAGCAGACAGTTTAGAGAAACACATGATGAAGAATACACACTTTACGGAATTAATTCAGAAAAGTCACTAAACAAATAACAACAACAGACAGCCACAACAACAGACCCTAGGAAGGGGGGAATCTGGTGTCCACAGTGCTACATTGTATTGTTTTAAATGTCCATGTCCAGCTTTGAACAAAAAATTGATGACAATTGGTGATACATGCAAAGAAACAAGAAAACATGGCTCATATAAGAAAAAAAAATCAACAGAAACTGTCCCTGAGTAGGCACAGATGTTGGACTTTCTAGACAAATACTTGACAACAGTTATTTTAAGTATGTTCCAAGAACATCAGGAAATCATGTCTGAAGAAATAAAGGAAAGCATGAGAATGATGTCTCTTTAAATAAGAGTATCAGTAAGGAAACAGAAATTATTATTATTTTTTAAAAAGAACCAAATGGAAATTCTGGAGTTGAAAAGTACAATAACTGAAATGAAAAATTCACTAGAGGGGCTCAACAGCAGATTTGATCAGGCAGAAGAGAGGATTCATGAATCAGGAGACAGATCGATTGAGATGATTCAGTCTGTGAATCAGAAAAGAAAAAGAATAAAGAAAAATGAACAGAGGCTCAAACACCTGTGAGACATCAACAAGCTCACCAACATACACATGATGGGAGTTCCTAAATGAGAGGAGAGGAAGGAGGGCAGAAAGAAAATTGGAAGAAATAACAAAGGAATAAAAAGAGTATACCAGAAAATATTTAACACAGAAGAAGGCAGTAATGGAGAAATTGAAGAGCAAAAAAGATATATCACATAAAAATAGGTAGTGAAAAAAAAAAAAAAATAGGTAGTGAATGGCAGATGTAAATCCTACTTCTTAGTAATTTAATGTAAATGGATTAGATGCTCCAATTAAAAGGCAGAGACTGGCAGAATGCACAAAAAACATGATCTGACTACATTCTGTCCACAAGAACCACACTTTAGTTTCAAAGACACCAATAGGTTGAAAGTAAAAGGAGACACCATGCAAATAGTAACCAATAAGAAGACAGACCACATTTGGGTCTCAATAAATTTAAAGGATTGAAATAATACAAAGTATATTCTCTAACCACAGTGGAATGTATTTAGGTAGGTCTTAGTAAATATCTACTGCATAGAATTTGATACACATAAAGTATGCCCCTCCTGGTGTTCTTCACTGGCAAACCAGCCTTTTTAAACTTCTCTGCCTGGAAGGAGAGTTCTACAAGCCTTCTGGCATGAGTCAGGTCACCTCGCACACAAGAGCTAGGTCAGAGGGGATTTCATAGTGTTCATTTCCTGGAAACTGCTCCCCATGGAGGCGGGGCAGCATTTTATAGTAGGAAATGCTTTGCTTCTGGAATCAGATAGTCTGGATGCCAATAACCATTACCTTAGGCAAGTTATTTAGTTTCTCTAAGTCTCAGTTTTCTCATTTGTGCCATGAGATAACTATACCGCAAAGATTTAGTGGGAGAATTAAATGAGGTACTAAATAGCTAAATACATAAATCTTAATTTCCTACCCTCCTCATTCTTCTGTCTTCCTTCTTCTCATGGAAATAACAACGCAATATGAAAGAGAAGAAATGGGTAAAGAGTCCTGGAGGAATAGAATTACTATTATTATATTACTATAGTAATTACTATTACTGTTACTATTACTACAGGAAAAGCGGGAATTAGAATATTAAATAAAGCAATCCTGAGCTAGTATCCTAGTCCTATTTTGTATAAAATACGTGACCCTCATCTGTAAAATGATATAATGACTTCTGTCTTGTAGTGCTTACAAGGATTGTAAGAGATTATAAGGATATCTATGACTTGTCTAGCACCCAGCAGGTGCCCAATAAATTGTAGTGATCACTATTAACATTTACCTTGTCCTCCTTTTTGCTGCCCACCCTATCCCCAAAGCAAACTCCAGCTTCTTCCTCCCAAAACACTTTCTCTTCGCTCCCCATCCCCTCTCTTGAACACTTCTCCCTTATTGTACACCCACTTTACCTGCACCCAGGCCAGAGCAGGGAGGGAAACAAAGCTAAAAATAAATGAAAGAAAATAAACCTAAATAAACAATTTTGAGAAAAATGTTTCAAAATTATATTTGTGTGTGTGTGTGTGCACGGGCAAGTGTGTATGTATGTGTGTGAGAGGAAAACTTTGTTAAACTGGGATGAATCCGAACTCCAGTAAAGTAGAAATGGAAAATAAAATAAAATAAAAAGCATGTTATATCGGCGGCATGGAAAGAAATCACCAAGTTTAAGCCTGAGCGTGTGGGTGTGTGACCATGGGCTCCAGGCTGCAGAGATTGTAAGCCGATACGCCAGCGCCCAGGACCAGGGAAGAGAAAGGAAGGATTTAAAAAAAAAAAAAAAAGGCAGTCAGTCGTTTACTGTTCCTGCAGTTATTTTTTTAAGACCCTGTCCTGATAAGACAGCCTTGCTCGCGGGGGCGGTGCGGACAACTCCTGTCCGGATGAGTTCTCCGAAGGAAGGTACCTGCTGCAGGGGCTTCTGTGCAGTAGTCCCCTCACTCCCGGGATCCGGGGTTCACCACTCGAGGCGTCAGTTTCCTCATCCGCAGAGTGGCCGCAAGAACCCCCTGGTGGTCGAGAGGCTCGTCTGAAACCCCGAGCCCAGCGCCCCGCACCCAACCCCCGGAAACCACCGGGGTACGAACCTCGCAACTCGCACGTCAGCAACCCCGGGGGACCCGCGCGGCCCGCCCCACCCCCCACGCTCCCCGCCTGCCCCACGTGACTTCCCGAAAGGCCCGGGGACCGCCCCTCCCGCAGATCAGTTTCGTTTCCTTGGCGGCCTCCGGGCGATAGTGCAGCAGTCGCGGCCGCGGTTCCAGCGCGTCCCGTCGGGTTCCCCCAGGAGCGCCATGGCGGAGCTGTGCCCCCTGGCCGAGGAGCTGTCGTGCTCCATCTGCCTGGAGCCCTTCAAGGGGCCGGTCACCACGCCCTGCGGCCACAACTTCTGCGGGTCGTGCCTGGACCAGACGTGGGCCGTCCAGGGCCCGCCGTACCTATGCCCGCAGTGCCGCACCGGCTTCCAGACGCGGCCACAGCTGCACAAGAACACGGTGCTGTGTGCGGTGGTGGAGCAGTTCCTGCAGGCCGAGCAGGTCCGTCCCGAGCTCCCCGACGACTGGACGCCGCCCACCCGGGCCGCCGCCCCCAACCAGGCCGACCAGGTGCCTTGCGACCACTGCCTGAAGGCGGCCGCCGTCAAGACGTGCCTGGTGTGCACGGTCTCCTTCTGCCAGGAGCACCTGCGGCCGCATCTCGACAGCCCCGCCTTCCGGGACCACCCGCTGCAGCCGCCCATCCGTGACCTGATGCGCCGCAAGTGCCCCCAGCACAACCGGCTGCGGGACTTCTTCTGCCCTGAGCACGGCGAGTGCATCTGCCACATCTGCGTGGTGGAGCACAAGACCTGCTCGCCTGCGCCCCTGAGTCAGGCCAGCACTGACCTGGAGGTAGGGGCTGGCGGATGAGGGCCCGGAGGGGCAGCCTGGGCCTGCTGGGTTGTGCGGAGGGCACCACTGTGGGCATCTTGGCCTACTTGGATCACCTGGGTGCGGGGGATGGGCCTCGCTGGGCCTGAGATCAGGGCAGGGGCATCCCCAGGGTCCAGGTAGAAAGGGGCTGGGAGAACATACAGCCCTTCTGGATCATTCCTGGTCCACCTTCTCTGCCCCCACCCCTCTCACCCATTATACGGAGGGACATTGCTTGCCTTAAGCCTAGCACTTGTCTGACATGGTTAGTACAGGGTTTTGAACATCAGATATGAGCGCTAGAGGTTACCTCTGTTCTCTCAATAAATCCGGGTAGCACCCGGGAGGTGGGTATAATTAGTTATTTACAGCTGAGGAAATGGAGGTTCAGAGAAGTTAATTTAACCTGAGCTAGCCCAAGTGGCCAAGTGGGCATTGGGCCCCCAGCTGGTCTGGCTCCACATGTGCTGTTTCTCCCTATGGACCAGCCTCAAAGCCAAGTCCACGGAGTTCAGAGCATAGGACATTCCTGAGGTCATGTGAGAAAAAGCCTTTGGTGAGCCAGAGACTTCCAGCGACCAGGGAGGACAGTTAGGGGGGGGGGGGGGGGCAGAGTCCCAGGAATCCCTGGACAGGATGCACAGCCAGACTCCTGCACCGTAGCGCCCTATATACTTCCTGTGCCGCTTTAAAGCACAGGACTGGCCCTCATCAGTAAAGTGAGGAGGTGGGGCTGGGTGGATTCATTCCTAAGGGGCCTTCTGGGTCTGTGATGATTTCAGTGGTTTGGGGATCATAATTTCCCCCTGTGGACTCCAGGCAGAGGCTGAAAAGGTGTGGTCTAACTACCTTTCATTGTATCCGTCTGAGCTCCGGAGTGAAGCCTGATTTCCTTTCACTCCGGCAGTGCTGTCCGGGAGAACAAGGGCTGTCCTCGTATCATCAAAGGAGATGGGAGGCCTGTGGGAGGTTTGCAGTGGCGCCAGGGCCAGGGTGAAGGCTTTGCTCCCGTCCGGGCACGGCTCCTCCCTGGCCTGGTCTGCTTCTCCAGTCTGAGCTGGGTTTCTGTGTACTTCCTCCCTGAGTCCCAGAAGTCAGACCTCAGGCAGTGCCTGACAGTTGACTTTGGAGGTACCACCATCTCAGGCCCAGACTACCTGGGTCTCTACCTGTTGCAGGAAGGAACCTGCCTGGCCTGCGGAGGCTGGAGCCCTGCTCTGCCCCGCATCCGCATCCGCTGTGGTTCAGGGCAAGTCACTGAGTTCTCTGAACCTTATCTTCATCCGTAAAATGGGATTAATAGCATTCCCTCCCCACCTCCAAGGGTGACCAGGAGGCTCCGGAGGGATGAATTGTGTGGGAAGTGCCTCGTAGGCAGGCCCCAGGGTCAGGCTGGTTGACACAGGCTCTGACCAGAGCTGGATGTTGAGATTTGGGTTTGAATTCTGGCTCTGCTTCCTAGCTAGGAACTCAAAAAAGGGGCACAATAATAGTACCTATCTCAGAAGGTTATTGGGAAGATTAAATGAGGTGTTCCGTAAATGGCGTTTTACAGTTCGCTAATGCTCCACAGACGTGCCGCTATCATTTCTGTTACTCAGAAATTCCCGGAGGAGGGTTTGCTGCATGGAGGGGGTTAGGCTGCCCAGATCTTCTTTGCCTCAGGATGCATGGCTCTGAGGACTAGGGCAGCCTGGCTCCTATCGAAAGACCCTTCTAGAAGTTCTTATCCAGGAGGCTGAAGGCAAGTAGGGGCAGAAGGACCATTTCCGCCTGGTCTGGAGCCCCAGCTCCCTCTCAGCCTCCAGGGCCTGGAGCTGGAGTCTGCGCTCAGATTATTTGTATGCCAGACACACTGGGCTTTTTAATCCTTTTAACAAGGCTTTCCTGCCATCTCTCCCCTTCCCCTCGTTGTCCTGGCTTGCTCAGTCCTTTAACCTGTCTCCTTTTCCAGCCCTGCTGCTGGCCAGTACTGGTGGCAGAGCCAGCCCAGCTTGGCCCGGTCACTGGTGTGGGGTGGACTCAGGACTCCGGTGCCTCCCACGTGGAGGACCCAGGTCCCCAGTCTGTGAAGGGATCCTCAGAACTTCGAAAGGTTCTCTACCCTTGATTAGGGGATTGTCGCTGCTGTCAAAGTCCTTGGGTGGCTTTCCTTTCGTCATCTATAGCCCTGTGGGCCCCTCTCTACCATCAGGGGACTGTTGTATGCATTTGATTAATAGTGGGTAAAATCTTTCAGAATATAGGGTTCAGGGGTGTACTACTAAGAGTGAGTCTTGGAGGTGAAACATCTGGCAGCCCCCAGGTATTCTGAGGTCTCTTCCAGCTCTGAGACCTGTGAGGCCAGATCTGCCCGGGCCTGGCCTTCTGCCTTTGGCCCACAGTTCATCTTGGCCACTGTTAGAGACCAGGTCAAAGGGCATTGTCACAGAGGTCCCATCTGAAACGCTATCAGTGACTTGGGCTTTTGGGGTTGAGTTAGTGTGGCCTTGGTCTCTGCTTCTAGCCTTTCCATGTGACTCTCTCTGGGTTGTTCAAATCCAGAGTCAAGGTCAGTGGTGGAGTGGGAGAGGCAGGGAAGAGGAAGGGAGGGCCAGAGTATTGTTGAGCCAGCTAGTTAGGGGACATACATTTTTTTCTAGAATTTTCCTGTGTGCTCAGTTTGGACACAAGTCTGTAATTGTAACACCAGGATCTTGTAACACTAGTTAATGGCGATGTGACCTAGGGCAAGCCACTTAATTACTCTGTGCTTCAGTGACCTCATCTGTAAAGGGGGGATAACCCTCTACCTCCTAGTGTTGCTTTTAGCTTTACATAGTTAATACATGGAAAGCACTAGAACAATGCCTGGCTGGGAGTAAGTACATGATAAACACTAGCTTCCATTATGGTAGTGGTGGTGGTGATTTTCCTACCCATTTCTATGCCCCAACATTTCACCTGAGTAGGGTGAAATTGGACATTGACTATGAAAATTTATGGCAATACTAAGAGGCCTTGGGTGATATTAGCTTCCACTGGGCATAATTTACCTTTGTATCTGAAGGCTAGGGGCCTAGCAATTCTGAATCACCTTAGTTCAGTTTCAGGGACTGAACTGTCGATGGCTGGTTTACTGCTGGTTTGTCCCTATTCCTAGGGTTTAGCCCTTGGAGGTCCCTGCCTGTGGGGCTTATCAAGTGAGCCTTGGACTCTGATCTTTGTCCACCTGCCTCTCCGAGGCTGACAGAGGCCCTCCCAGCTGTCTTCCGGAACTGGCAGATGGATCTGGGAGAACAACCCCCGATGCCAGGCTTATCTCTCTGGGTTTCCTTCTTCTGGATCTTAATTACATAATCCTTCCCTGCTTTCTTAGCTCCCCACTGGTTTTTAATAGATCCCCCCTCCCCCAATATTCTGTCTGCTTTTCTGGTTGTTTGCAGTGGGAGGCTTGGTTTGTACAACCCCGCCTGCCACTTTCTGAAGCAGCTGCCCCAGCTCGTTCTGTCTGTGTGAGCTTGACCACCTTGCTGTCCTCTTTGCCTCAGTTTCATCATCTATAAAATGGGTGCTAGTGAAGAAGCGCATAATCAAGCTGAAATTTACTAAGGCCATTTGTCCTGACTAAGATCCAGGCACTATGCTGAGGACTTAACCCTGCTTCAGTTAATTCTCCTACTAGCCCTGTGGGGTGGGAACAGTTGCGTTGATATCTATTTCATGGCCAAAGAAACAAGTGAGAGACAGCTGGAGAGCCTGGGTATTGAGTCTTGTCCATCTGGCTCCAAATCCTATCCTTGTAACTTCTTTACTGTCCAGTTCCCCTGAAAGGATGAAGGGAGGCAGTAAATATGAGAATGCTTCAAAAAGCTACAAGCAGGGACTTTCCTGGCTGTCCAGTGGTTAAGACTTCACCTTTCAGTACAGAGGGTGCGGGTTTGATCCCTGGTCAGGGAGCTAAGATGCCACATGCCTCGTGGCCAAAAAACCAAAACATAAAACAGAAGCCATATTGTAACGAATTCAATAAAGACTTTAAAAATGGTCCACATCAAAAAAAACAAACTTAATAAAAAAAAAGCTACAAGCAGATGAGACTTGGGGTGGTGGAAACACCTGTGGGATAGACTTGAGGGCAGTCGCTGGTGTTGGGTGCTGGTGGGGGGCTGGATGGGGTATTTTCTCACTCGGTTTGTTTTCTCTGCAGAACAAGCTGAGGCATAAACTGACTGTCATGTACAGTCAGATCAACGGGGCGTCAAGAGCACTGGAGGACGTGAGAGCCAGGCAGCAGGACGTGCGGGTGAGTGACAGGGCTCCCCGCCACCAGCCTGGCCCTGGAGCCTCCCTTCACCTCTGGGGAGGACAAGGCTTGTGCCAGGTTCACTCACAGTGTCAGAATTCAACTTCAGCCTTGCAGAACATGCAAAAAGCTATGTGCCCAGAGAGATCCTTCACAGACTCAAAGCCTACCTACAAGCCCAACCATTAAAAATTAGGGTTAAAATATAGTCATATAAAAAGTGGTTATGATTTAAGGGGGAGAAAAACAGGAAGTAAAAGTTGCATCTATTTATTTTTAAAAAGTGTATTTGTTTCTAGGGCGACTGTAACAAGTTACTGCAGACGGGGCTTACAACCACAGAAATGTGGTCTCCCACAGTTCTGGAGGCCAGAAGTCCCAATTCAAAGTGTCGACAGGGCCACACTCTTTCCGAAGGTTCTGGGGAAGAATCCTTCCTCGCCTCTTCCAGCCTCTCGTGGCTCAGGCATTCCTTGGCTGGTGGCTGCATCACTCCAATCTCTGTCCCTATCTTCACACGGCCTCCTCTGTCTTCTCCTCTTTTGTCTCTAATAAGGACACTTGCTATCGGATTAGAGCTCACCTGGGTAATCCAGGATGATCTCATCTCAAGATTCCTACCTTAATTACATCTGCAAAGACTCATTTTCTAAGTAAGTTCCGAAACGTGGACATATCTTTTGGGGGGCTGCCATTCAACCCATTACAGGAAGTATAGGAAAAAAGACTGGAAGGAAATATAATAAAGGAATAGTAGTGCAAGTGTTGGAGTGGTAGAATTAGGGATATTTTTTTCCCTCTAGTTTTTTTTACAGTTTTTATAAGGTTACAATGCTTTTACATTGAAAGAAGATTTGATTTTTAAGCATTCTGGTCTGGAGCTGCAGCATTCAGTTTTATTGCCACAGCTGTGGCTTAATTGGATGAAATGTGGGTTAGAATACTAGCCTGTGTTGGCAGATCTCTGAGCCTTAGTTTTGAAGCAATCACAACTTCTTTCCAGAGGTGAGTTATGAGGCTTAAATGAAAGGATGCACATGAAAATACCTGTATCAGTGGGGGGGGCAGGCTAAACTGCTGTAACAGAGATACCCCTCAAAATCAGAGGTTTAAAGAAGATAGCCGTTTATTTTGCTCCCTGTGACAGTTCAGGTGAGGAACCCAGGCTAGTGGGACCTGAGCAACCCAGGCTACTGGGATGGCTCTGCTCCATGTGATCCTTCAGAGTTCAGGATCTTTCCTTTTTACTGCCCTTCCTCATCTCTGTGGTTGCAGCTGGGTCACCATTACATCTTTGCTCTAGCCTGTGAGAAGGGGGAAGGAGAGTGTTGCCGTTATCACTTTTGCTCCTGTTGTGAGCAGCTTAGTCACATGACCAAGCCCAGCTGCAGGGGATGCTGGGAAATGTAGTCTGCGGCTGGGCTGCCACGTGCCGGTCTAAACTCCAGGGGTGTTCTCTTATTGACGGGAGCAGGAGGAGGATGAATACTCAGGGACATTGGTAGTCACATCGGAGGTGGCAGGGTAAAGTGTTGGTTAAAGAAAGAATTGAATTCCCGAGACTTCCCTGGTGGTCCAGTGGTTAAGACTCCGTGCTTCCACTGCAGGGGGCACGGGTTCAATCCCCGGTCGGGGAACTAAGATGCCATGTGCTGCGCAGTGTGGCCAAAAAAGAAAGAAAAAGAGATAATTGAGTTCCAGTCTTCCTGTTCCTCTTATGTGTGTTTCTGTCACGTTTGATTCTGAGCTATTGAGGTTTCCCAACATGTAAAGCGCAACTGCAGCTTCTAGAGCAGTGCTGTCCGCTAGAAATATAAAGTGAGCCTTATACTGTGTATAACTCTAATTTGAATAACACATGAAATTAATTTTAATCATATATTTTATTTAACTCAGTATATCCAAAGTATTATTTTAATCAGTATAAAGTATTAATGAGATATTTCAAATTCCTTTTATTTTACACTTGTAGCACATCTTAACTTGGACTAGCCGTAGTTCAAATGCTCTGTAGCTACAGGTAGCAAGTAGCTATGGTATTAGAAAGCGCAGTTCTAGAGGAAATTTTCTAGAGCAGCCTCATACCCTTTAAAAAATTACTCATGAACTGCTTTCCAGCTTAAGAAATAAAATATCGCCATGGAAGATGAAGCCCCTGCTTTGCTTCTCCCTTTTTATATCCCCTTTCCTCTCTTCCAGAAGTAACCACTATCCTGAATTTATCCATTCCCATGTGTTTCTTTATACTTGTAATATGTATGTAATGTATTCCTGTGGCAATAAATACTACCATTCTGTTTGTTTCTAACCTTTATGGAAGGAGCATCATACTGTATGTCTTCTTCTACAAGTTGTTTTTCCCTTATTACTGTTTAATATTCCATCCTGTGAAGAATTTTCCGTCTTCTATTGATAGACATTCAGGTTGTTTCCAGGGTTTTGCTAATTCAAACAGTGCTGCTTAGAGCATTCTTGTGTGTCTCTTGGGCAGGTTCTGAGATTTTTTTCTTTATTTATTTACTTGGTTGCACGGGGTCTTAGTGGCTGCAGGTGGGCTCCTTAGTTGCAGCTCCAGGACTCCTTAGTTGTGGCTCGCCAGCTCCTTAGTTGCGGTACGTGGGCTCCTTACTTACGGTTCGCGGGCTTCTTAGTGGTGGCATGAGAACTCTTAGTTCCAGCATGCATGTGGGATCTAGTTCCCTGACCAGGGATTGAACGCAGGCCCCCTGCATTGGGGGCACGGGGTCTTATCCACTGCGCCACCAGGGAAGTCCCCAGATTTTTTCTAGAGTATATTCCTAGACTGAGTTGCTGGGTCAAAGGGTATGAGCACCTTCAGATACACCAGATCTTGCTCTCCAAAGTGGTTGCATCCCTTTGTATTCCCAGGAAGTATAGGTAAGAGCTCCTGGCGCTCCGTGTCTCAGGCTTAGCTTTTTTGCCAGTCTGATGGATGCCCTCTTGTTTTGGCTTCTCAGGAGGTTGCACACAGGAAGATGGACCAGCTTAGACAAGAATACATGGAAATGAAGGCTCTCATTGATGCCTCAGAGGCCAACTCCACACGAAAGATAAAGGAAGAGGAGAAGAGGGTCCACAGCAAGTTCGACAACATTTATCAGATCCTCCTCAAGAAGAAGAGTGAGATCCAGACCCTGAAGGAAGAGATTGAACTTGCCCTGACTAAGGGGGACGAGTATGAGTTTCTGGAGGTGGGTCAAGATGAGGGCGTTGAATACTCTCTCTGCCTAGCGTCATGACGTTGACTGTGGGTGCGTTGGGGCCCTCGAGGAGCTGAGGCTGTATGAGGTCATGGGAAGCATCCCTGAGACACATGCTGTGTTAGTTTTCTACATTTCATGACAACTTACCACAAACTGAGTGGCTTAGAAGAACATCTATCTGTTACCTCACACTTCCTGTGGCTCAGGGCATGGCTGAGGTCTCACCAGGCTACATTCCTTTTGGAGCTCAAGGTTGTCTTCCAAGCTCACATTCTTGTTGGCAGAATTCAGTCCCCTGTAATGCAGGACGGGGGTCCCCATGTCCTTGCTGGCTGTCAGCAGGGGCCATCCGCAGTTCCTAGAGGCTGCTGTGATTCCTCGCCGTGTGGCCCTCTTTCGAGTTGGCAGCCGGCTTCTTCAAAACCGGCAGAGAATTTCTCCCTCCCCGAAAGCCCATTTCCTTTTTTAAGGACTTTTACCTGATTGAGTGAGGCCCACCTGGGAGAATCATCTTTTTGATTAACTCAAAACCAACAGATTCGGGATCTTACTTACATCTCAGTATTCCTTCAGTTTTCCCATGTAATGTAACCTAACCATGGAGTAATATCCTTTCATACTCAGTGTCATGCTCATACTCAGGAGGAGAGGATGTATAGGATGTGTGCCCGGGGCAGGCAGGAGTCTTGGGGGCCATCTTAGCATGCTGCCTACTGCATAGGCCTCCACCGCTTGCCTCCATCCTGCCTCTGCACGGCCCCTGGAAGTGTCTCTCTAAAGCACAGGCACCACCCCCCGCCCTTTCTGATTTCACATTCCCACAGGACCTTGGTGACCAGCCTGCCTTTGCCAGCCACCCCCTGCCCATGCCCTGTGCTCTAACCACAGCAGAGCACTCCTCAGATGCGCCGGGCATTGGGAGGGAATGCCGTGGCTGGCCTCTGCCTAGTAAACCCTGTCCTTTGTCCTCAGATCCCGTTATTCTGCCATTGCTGGCGATCCGGAGCATGTTACCTGCCTCTGCTCTTGCCCTCGACAACGTTGTTTTAGATGTGCTTGTTTTCATGTCTGTTTAAAAGGCTGTCAGGGGACCTGCCTGGTGGTCCAGTGGTTAAGACTCCATGCTCCCAACGCATGGGGTGTGGGTTCAATCCCTGGTCAGGGAACTAAGATCCCACATGCCGCACAGTGTGGCCAAAAAAAAAAAGAAAAAGAAAAAAAAACGCTCTCAGCTCTTTTCGGGCGGGGCCCTTCACCCTCCTGGCATGTCCAGTGCACGGCAGAGTGTCTGGCACGCGGCAGATGTTCTGGGGTGGCCCGTTGATTGGGTGACGTGCTGCTTTGACACGTCCAAGGCCCAGGTTCCATGTTCAGGTCCTGAGGAGGGACAGGAGTGCCTGGCAACCTTCTCTTCTCTGTTCAGAGTCTTCTAGCCACACCTAGGCTGGATGGCATTAAGTTTCATCTCACGTGCTCTTTCCCGTTTGCTGGCCTAGCCGCCTTGAGCTCCCACAGAAGGATTCCGAGTCCACATCTGGTCCTCTGGATGCTGTATGACGTGATTTGGTCCCCAGGCCTGGAACCTTCTGTAAGATCCTGCTTTTTCGTTGGATGTGTGGCTGAATCCTGCAGCCTTCCAGGCATTCCTGTCTGTTTGCAGGACATGTGTTCAGAGCTGGTCCTTGCGGGATGGAGATGGTGATGAGTCTCCTGTACTTCTTCAGCCACAGCTGGAGGGGTGGAAAGAGCATTGTCCGTGGGGGTCAGGAGATCTGGGTCCCAGCTTTGTCCCTGCCACGAATTGGCAGAGGTCCTGGCAAGACACTTGTCATTTTTGACTTCGGTTTTCCCGTTTGTAAGGTGAGGGACCTCTGAGGGCCCTTCCAGCTCCAGATCGCTGTGTCTTGAAGTGGCACTTTAACCCCCAGTGACCTCTGGCTCTAATTTGAGAGGCTGATTAGACTTAGTGCCCATGGGCACAGGGAAGCTCCTTCTGGGGTTCATGAGGCCTGAGCCCAGGCCCTGGCTTCACCAGAGCTGCCTGAACTAACCCCCTGGCTTGTTGCAGAAAGCAGCAAAACTGCAAGGAATCACAACGAAGCCAGTCTATGTCCCCAAGGTGGAGCTGAATCACGAGCTGATAAAGGGTGTCTGTCAGGGCACCTCTGAGCTCAAAAATGAGCTGAAGCAGTACCTCAGACAGCTCCAGGACAAGAAGCCTGAGGAGCTCATCATCCCAGGTAACTATTAGCAACCTCCTATGCTTTCCACTGGGACCCCTGAAATGGGATGTGTCCCCTCAGTGTTTTGGGGTGGGAGAGAAATCTTGAACTGGAGCATTGGGGCTTGAGTTTCGGGGGTTATAAAACATTTGCCCTCCATCTAGGAGGTAGTGGGGAGTTTTTGCCTCTTCCTGAGATTGTAGCTGTCCTTCCTAAAATATTTTTGGGGGCTGGATGTTGTGAAGGGTCTTTCTAGATAGGCTTTTTTTTGTGAGTCTGAGGTTGGCTCAGATGGGCTGAATGGATTCTGGGTTGTCAGTGTTATTTGGTAGGGAAGTGGCTAGTTTGGGGGTCAGAGAAACATGGAACTCCTTGATACCCCCTGCCCTTCCACTTATATCCAACCCATTGTCAGATTTTGCTTCTTAAATATCTCGTGCTTCAGTCCGCTGATTTCACTGCCAGCCACCAGTCACCTGCTGTCCATTGCAATCACCCGTGGCAGCTTCCTAATGAGTCCCTCTGCATCCACTCCTGTTGCAGCTGGAGAGAGCTTTTCAGGATGCAAATCTGATTTCTTGGCACCTTCTCCCCTGCCTCCTGTTCAGAGACTTTCCGTTGCTTTTAGATTGCAGACCAGACTCTTGACCCTGGCTGTCAACCCCTGCCTGGTCAGGCCCCGTCTGTCTCTTTAGCCCTGAAGTTACTCCCTCCTCCCATACATCCCTCTACACTCTACAATTCTTCAAATATGTTAAGCTTAAAAAAAAAAAAATGTTAAGCTTCCTGCCACAGGGCCTTTGTACATGCTCCCCCACTGCCTAGAGGGCTCAGACTCCAACATCTTCACCAGGTGACTCCTGTCACCCTTCAGAGGTCAGTTGAAACATTCCATTTCTCAGCAAACCTCCCCTGTTGCCACTCCTCCTCCTCAGACCAGGTTGCCGGGTCCTTATCATCCCTCGGGGCCCTTAGCGCATCTGTCATTTTACTCTTCCTTGCCATTCACCAGACTGTGATCAGTGAGGGCAGGGGCTGGGTCTGTTTTCATCCAGCACTCTCCCCAGCGCCTGGCACAGAGGGGAAAGCCACTGATGGATTAGCCCTGCATACTTGTTTTCCTGCTATGTCAGTGATCACTGGTCTGGGGACGGAGGGGTGAGAGGAACCAGAGGGAAAGGAGCTACCACGACATGCCAGACATCTTGATCTCACCACCACGAGCGAGGAGAGTCAGCCCCGTCATACGTCGGAAGAAACCAAAGCTCACGGACGGTTCAGAGGTCATGGAGCTGGGTGCTGGTGGAGGAAAGACTCCACCCTGGCTGCATGTTAAGGCAGAGAAAAGAGGGAACACACCGAATTTGTCTTTCAGTTATCTTGTTTCTAGTGCTTGTAAGTGATCGGATGGGGAAGGTCAGCGGAAATCAACTTTGTAAGCCTCTCCCCGCCTGCCGACCGCGGGGCTGGCTCCTAGGCTTGGTTCGGAAGAGCCGCATAGACTACCCTCTTCTTCTTTGGCACAGGGGGCCCTGGAGGACATGACCTGACGCACGTGCCGAAACCCCCACGGCCTGTGAAGAAGATCCCAAGTAAGTAAAGTAAGCCCACCTCTGTCCCTGGGGCAGCAGCGACTGTGGCAGGCGGTGCTCGGGCTGAGGCACTGGCAGGCGTCACGGCTCCTTTCAGTGGGGCACAGCCCATCCCAGGCTCCGCGGGGCCCGGGCGCACCTGGAGGCAAGTGCTGCCTGACCCCACTGAGGGGAGGTGGCAGGACTGTTGCAGGAGCCCTGCTGGGGCACGCGGGAGGACCGGCCATCAGCACTGGATATTCTGACTGCCTGGAACGGCAAGATGACCGAAGCTGGCTTGTCTTGAGAAATACTTACGATGCCCGAGTTCTGGCATTTGGGGTGACCCCCTGAGCAGAGGCTGAGCCTCACCGTAGCCCAGTGCCGTTCAGCCTCGGGTTGGGATGTGTTTCTGCCATCGCAGAGCTCTTCAACCTTTTTTCCCTGTTGCCCTCCTTTGCTCTTACCTCTCAGGCCCTTTTAGAAATTATTTTCCTAATCACCCCCATCCATGAAATTTTAATACCGCACATACGATATATCTGTTTATATACTGTGCTTTTATACATAAAAAGAACAAGTTTTTTCCATCCTTCTCTCCCCCTCACCTCCTAAGAATCAATTTTTGCTCCCCCTTGGGGGCAAAATCACCTTGTTGAGATGGGGCTGGGGTGAAGAATGGTCCTCAGTTTCCTCATCTGTCAAATTTGGACCATAATGATGTCCACCTCATGGGATTATTGTGTGAGGTTCACATGGGACACTGATGGTGAAAGCTCTCTAAAGGACGGGCATATGTCACCGAACCGTTGGCCAAAAAGTCAGTGAGGACGGAGGAGGGCTGCCCCCTATTGGGTGGTTGGGATGAGAGAACTCCGGGCTGGTTTTTGTTGTTGTTTGCTTGGTGTTAGTGTTTAGTGGTTGTCTTTGGCAGACAAATGTGTGGTACCAGTTCCTGAGTGGAATGGGGTCGGGGACTGGGATGCCTGGGACAGGTGAGGAGGGAGCCATCAGCGGAGCCTGAAAACGTGGAAGGGCACCTTGTGTGAAGAGGGAGGTACTGTAAACCTGTGGCCTTCTCAAGGCACAGCTCCTGAAAGCCTCCTTCCCGCTGCCCCACTTCATAAGCCCCGCGCTTCACGTGAGTGAGCTGTGGGGGGCTGAGGCGGGGAAACAGGCAAGGAAGGGGTAGGCTCATCACTGTGGATGAGGCTTCTAAGAATCGTGATGACTGGGGAGGGGGCCCTTTGCCTGAGGCCAAGGTCATAGCCCGGGGTCCTGCCAAGATGCTGGTCCAGTGGCAGTGGGCAGGAGAGGAGCAGGGGGGAGATGGGAAGAGTGCGAACGACTCCCGAGAAATACGGCTCTGAAGCGGGAGGAACGGGGAGCCAGTGGGGCATGTGGGACCAGGGAGGGGAGAGAGCAGGGCTGGTCTGGAATGTACAGGATCCTGCAGGCAGGCAGGGATGAGATCCAAAACCCCCCTTGTCATTTCAGTGGTGGGGAAGGTGGCAGAAAGGGAACCTGAAATCTTCTAGCCTGCTCAAACTTGAGCCCTCATCGCAATCCCAGGGGCTTGTAAGAGACAGACTTCTGAGCCTCACCCCCAGACTCTCAGTTTCAGCTGGTCTGGGTGGGTCTGAGAATTTGCATCCCTACAGCTTCCCAGGTGATGCTGATGCTACTGGTTTGGGGACCACGCTTTGCGGACGGGTGTTTTAGCTAAACTCAGTTCCCACAGGCACACACTCGTGATACTTTCTAAAGACTGTCGTGATACTTGGCAAGCACATTTTTTTGGCCGGCTCCCTATGTGGGTCTTTTTTTGTGTTTGTTTTTGCATTTTTTCTTCTGTGGAGATATAATTTAATACTACAGTAAAATGCCCATATCTTAAAAGTACAGTTAGATTAATTTTGACAAATGCACACATCTGTGTTACCATTACCCAGATCAGGATAAAGATTTCCATTATTCCAGGAAATTCGTTCCTGCTGCTTATTAGTGAGCCCCCTCCCTACCAAAACCATGATTCAGGCTTCTATCACCGTAGATTGATTTGCCTGTTGACCCCGTATATTTTTCGAGTTTAAAACATCCTAGCTTTATTTGCGTGGGTCACATTAGTGCATTGATTGCTATTATGGTGTTTTGAAAGGGTCATTGTGTTTAAAATATGTTAATTCTGAAAATTTTCTTTTTCAGAAGAAGAAAAGAAACCCAAGAAACCTGGTAAGTTACGCATTTCTGCATCTCTTTGTTTCTTGAGTGCCTGAGTGTAGAACTGAATGCCAGCAGGGAAGGCTGAGACATGGGGTTCGGGGGTCTGGGCTCTGTGACTGTGTCCCGTGCTGGCAGCCAGGCCTGGGCTTGGAGGCGGCAAGTGTAAATGCATAAGACCAATAGGATGAGTGTTGCCCTGTCTGGACTCATTTGTGTCGCCGTGGCTGTCCAGGTGTGTGTTTGTGGAAGCAGCTCTTGAGAATCAGCGTGGCAGGGAGTATAGGCCATCAGGTCACCCTGTCACATCCCCAACTCATGCGTCTCCTCCCTCAGCCCCAATCCTTGTCTCAGCCAGCAAGCTTCCCACCTTCGGAGCCCCAGAACATTTAGTGGATCTCAAACAAACTGGCCAGGAGGGTGAGTTCTGGTGGGCCAGGGGCAGTGGGCTGCCCACCCTGAGTTTGTTCTGAAAACATCTCTGTCTTCTTCATCCAGCTGAGGCCAAAGTCCCCGCCAGACCGTTGACCCCAGTGACTCTCAAGGCCAAGGTGCTGGAGACCTTCCTAGCCAAGTCCAGGCCTGAGCTTCTGGACTGTGAGTAGCTGCTGGCTTGCTTACCCTTGCCTCTGTCTAGCTTGGTCAGCCTCTCCCCTAGAGGACCCACTGTGCTCTACTCTGTCACATCCTTACTTGCTCCCCTCTGGCTTCCAGCCCGGAAGTGGTGGGAGTTCCTTCCTCCAGGCCGGCCTAGGGGCCACCCGCCCGTAGCTTCACCCACAGAGCATCCTCCACTTGTGCTCACTTCCACGCAGTGGCCATAACCTCTCTCTGCAAAGTGCGCTCTGGCCCTCCTTTCCCCACAGCCACAGCAGGCTTGGTGGGGAGCAGTGGATGGCTGGTTCTCGGGCCGGCGCCTCCCCCCACCGCCCCCCATTTGTGGGGCCCCCTGTGCTCTGTGATACAGCCGTGTAAGCAGAGGAAGCGAGTTCTAGGGACTTAGGATCTTAGAGGACATTTTCCCAGGCCATTCATTTTGCCCTGGGGGAAAACCGGAGCAAAGTATCCTTCCCTGAGCCCCCGAGCCAGGGAGTGGCAGATAACCCCAGTCCTGAATTCCCAAGCTAGGGATTGTCTTCTCTGCCTGCTGTCTCCCACTGGTCCAGGGTTCCCTGTGAGCAGAGGGGCAGAGATGGGTGTGTCCTGGGGAGGAGGTGGAGGGTGGGGACAGCACTCATCTCTGCTCAGTCTTCGGACTTGCCAGAACTGGCTGGAAGTGTGGCAGGAAGGGCGGGGAGGCCATGCTCGTGTCCCAGCCAAGGAGTATATTCAGGTCATGGGTGTGCTTCCAGACCTTGACTGGTTCCCTGTTGCAACCAATTCAAGTCTAGACCGCTTAGCTCTCTACTTGTGGCCCCATGTGTCCCTCTCCTCCTGCTGTGGCCTCTGTGCTCCCAGCTGCCCAGCCTTCCCTGGTCCCAGCACCTGTCCACCGTCCTCGTGACTCCACGTTTGCCTTCACTGTCCCCTCTGCCGAGCATAGCCTTTCTCCCTCCTCTGCTCTCCTCTGTTTAATTCTCTTCCTCTTCCTGTCGCCAGCTCCAATTCTAGCCCACCTGTGAAGTGTTCCCCTGTGCTCTCCCCACCCTTTAGCCGTTGCCCCGTGGCTGTGTCCCTCCAGCAGTGTGCCTGCCCTTTAGCAGAGTGCAGGGCCCGTAGTGTTGTCATTACTGACGGGCTTGCCTTGTTTGTGGGAGTGTGAGCTCCACAAGGCCAGGCACCGTGTCTGGTTCATGGTTGTACATCCTGCATGGAATCTGGCATAAGCCAGGGGCTCAATAAATGGTCTTAGATGGAGGAATAGACAGAGAGATGGGTGACTAATAGATGCACAGATGGCTGGATTGATGGATAGAGAGATGGACAAATGTCCGCCTGGCTAGATAGAATGGATGGATGAAACAAATGAATAAATATGACCAGTTAGGAAAAGGATTGAAAGTGAGAGCACTTTGGGCTCCTTGTAACTGACTCCTTGGTGCTCCCTTAGATACTGTTAAAGTCGTCCTGGACTACAACACTGCCCACAACAAGGTGACTCTGTCCAAGGACTACACCGTAGCTTCTGTGGCTGACGTACCCCAAAACTACCGACCACATCCCCAGAGGTTCACATGCTGCTCTCAGGTGTTGGGCCTGCACTGCTACAAGAAAGGGATCCACTACTGGGAGGTGGAGCTGCAGAAGAACAACTTCTGTGGGGTGGGCGTCTGCTATGGCAGCATGGAGCGGCAGGGCCACGAGAGCCGGCTTGGCCGCAACAGTGCCTCTTGGTGCGTGGAGTGGTTCAATACCAAGATTTCTGCCTGGCACAACAACGTGGAGAAAACCCTGCCCTCCACAAAGGCCTCGCGAGTGGGCGTGCTTCTCAACTGCGACCATGGCTTTGTCATCTTCTTCGCCGTGGCTGACAAGGTCCACTTGTTGTATAAGTACAAGGTGGACTTTACTGAAGCTCTGTACCCGGCCTTCTGGCTGTTCACCGCAGGCGCCACGCTCTCCATCTGCTCCTCCAAGTAGGCGGGCTCTGGACGCTTGGCCTGACTGCCTGTGCAGTGCCCGGGACTCTAGTGAAAATGCTGTATGTAGGTGGAGCTCTCAGGGAGGTTTCTGAGAGTCCCCAAGGGCTGAAAGGATGGGAGGGGAGCTGGTGAGGGTGGGAGGATAGGGAGATGGGCTAAGAGGATGGGTTTGGCCAGGGAAAGGGATGGGGTGATTGCGTTATGGGTGAGGAAGCCTTTCTGCCTTCTGCTGCCCATCAGGCAGGATGACCGCCCCCCTTGTTCTGGTAGATCTCCAGGCTGCCCGGTGGCCGGGTGCGGCTTTGCGGAGTGAAGTCCTTAGTGCCCCTCTGCTCTTGGACATAATCTATAGCCACTGTGGGTTCTTCCTTAGGCCTCTGGTGTCTGCCTCTCTGCTGTCTGGGGTAGCCTTCAAATCTTGGAGTTTTGATGATTCTCTACAGAGCTACTTAACTCTATAGATTTTTTAAAACATTCCAAAGTCATTGAATTTCATTATTACTCACCCTCCACTACCTACACGTGGGAGTTGGGGTGAATGCTCAGACCTCTGGTTATTTTCTGTGCTTGAGGGAAGCTGCGCACAACAGGTCTCCACCCAGACCAGAGTTTCCCAAAGAAGTATGTCCTTTTCCTCCACTGTTTCCCTTTCTGTCTTGGACCTCAACACCCCATCCATGGTTTTAAAATGTTTAGTCCAACAGGACCCTTTTCAGTCTAAGATTTCAAACCATAATCTGAATCAGCCTGTTTTGGATTTGTGATTCAGGGTCAAGGTGACCCAGGTCCCATGTGGCTAGAAGCCCCTCCCACTCTCATGTATTATGAAAGGCGTCTCAGCAGAGATGCCTTGGTTACAACTACAGAGCCTTCTTCCCCTAGCCCAGGCTTTGGGGCAAGGCTCTTCACCAGGCAAGAGGGACCCTGACTGCGTTCACAGTTGGAGGTTTTCTTCTGATTGGAGCCTCTTGCCTTCTTACTGATCACCTTCCTCAGTGACAGCCTCTGTTCCCCAGGATTGTGAGATCCTGCACTGGCTGGTGGAGATACCACCGTGGCCAGCACAGTTGAACGTTCGGCTAAGCCCGCTGTCAGGCAGACAGGCCAGGTGTGGCTACCTCAGGGACCATACTAGGTCACCTGCTGGGCTGACTACCTATGGCCAGAAGGGCCTTCTAGCAGATCCATGGGAAACAGCAACATTCCCGTTCAACCCAGCACTGGTCCTTGTGTGAGTTCGAGGCCTGTCACCAGCCCTAGCCCTTTCTACTTTCCTCCTCGTTTGAGCCAATTCGAGATGTAGGAATTGACCAGGCAAAGGGTCAGGAAGACTTAAGGACCAGGGAGGAGAGAAGCTGCCAGTCTTCAGCACAAGGAGCTATTTTTCCTGCAGTGTTTCTGTGCAGTGAAAATAACCCCAGTCCACTCAGGGCGGGAGTGAATGGATTGCTGGAATTGCCCAAGCTCCTTATATCCTGATATTGTCAGGATGTAAGTTCTGATCCCCAAAGTGAGAGAAATGGAACCTCTTGTGGTGAAATGTGTCCTGCTCTGGGCTTTGCCAAGAGGAGAGCTGAGGTCAGGCTCCTTGTGGTATGAAAAGGATAATAATACCACTGGAGACAGGGACCCCAGGCCTGTCCATATGGATGTTTGACAAGTTAGTGCTTCTGGAGGCTTGTGCTGGGCCCCCAGGGCACTCTAGTCAGGCCCAGAGCACTTGATATTTCTGACAGATGTGTTCATCTGTGTCACCTCCCAACAAGAACTTCCACTTCCTTGGGAGAGAAATCATCTTTGTAGGGAAGATCCCCCTGCAATAGCTGAAATGTGGTTTTTAAAAGTTTTCTTTCTTTGCTCCTGGGAAGAAAAGTTCTTTGTTGATTCTTCTCTGCTTTTGGAGATGGTCCAAAGCATCTTCATCGATCTCCTGAAACAAACGCCTTGTTTGAAGCCAGTTTATACTCGGGAAACAGCTGGGTTTAGAGGGGAATGCCGAAGATTAAACCACGGGTCCTGCTTGGGCTCTTCTGCAGAAATGAGGGCAGCCAAGAGGGCTGTTCCCTGATGATCGGTCATCCAGCTCAGGAAAGGGAAGCATGAGCCCCTGTGTTGATGAGAGGCAAGCGGGTAACCCAAGGTGAGCCCTGTGTGGGTTCTTTGCGTGAACTGAGGGGCATTCCGAACCATTCTGTTTCCAGTGGTGAGACTTTACGTCCCCTCCCTTGACTTGCGGGGCCGGTGCCCGACACTAGCGTCCTAGAGTTGGGGGAAATTTTGTGTTCATCTGACTTCCCGTTTTGCAAAGTAAGTCAGATGGGGAGGTATCATCCGGATGACTCCACTCACCGCTCTTGACATCCCATTATGGAGGCGGTGCCTCCTTAGATGCCCCTGGTACCCTGGGGGAAGGGTCAGAACTTCCCAGATACACAGACATAAAAACACTCTCCCAACCTAGGTATCAGGGGCTGTCTCAGTCACTCTGGTGTGATAAACGAAAGGTCAGGGTCAAGTGTTCATTATTATTCAAGGGCTGATCGATTGCTTCTCCTGTTATAATTACTCTGAAATGGGTCTGTGATCTATACATAATACTGATACATTATTTCTTACCTTATTCTGCTCCACTGTATTGATTTTAAATAATTAGGAGTATTTAAGCTTATATTCTTGAGCTTATATTTTTAAGACTTGATTCTTTCAGAGATAATAAGGGCTGTAGACACAGATCTTCTGAAACCCACGAGAAATACTAGAGCCAAGGCCCGCTGACATGCCTTAGAAGCTTTGAATGCAATAAAGCTGTGTGTGGTATTCACACATTGCAGTGTGTGTAGAAAGTGTTCCTTATCTGTCATGCTGGAGTCAGCAAATGAGGTGTCCAAGGGCCTCTGGCTGCCCCCCGCCCAGATGCCTGGGGGCTGAGATTTCAGCAGAACTATAGCCCATTTGAGGCTGCCATGGGTGTGGCAGCCACTCAGGAAGCTTTCGATGCAGAAATCTCAGCCAGATGAGATGTCCTTCTGGGCTTTGCCTCAGGATGGGGGGGGAGGAAGGGGAGGGGTATGAGTGAAAAGTTAATAAACCACAATGGGGTAATCAGGGCAACAGTGATGGAGGTGGGAGGGTTCATTGTATTATGCCTTCTATTGTTATCTCTGTTTGAAATTTTCTATAATAAAAAGTTTAAAAAATGAAACAAAAACCAGCCAGCAGTGGGCCCTGTTCACGGATTTTATCCTTGTTTGAAGAGAGGTAGGAGTTGTGCTTGGTGTGGATTTGAGGTTGTTGAATAATAATTTGACTGGCTGTTGTCTCTTGTTCCTGCTGGGGAGATACTAAATCCTTGGAATTTCCCCAGTAATAGGAGCGTCCTTATTATTCATGAGCCCCTTGGATCACACCTGAATTTATGCTAAGAAGTGAGATGACCCAGGATCGGGGCTGGTCGGCAGAGAGACCAGGCGTGAGATTAGAGGGTTGGTCTCCCTGAGCCAGCCTCACCCCCAGGAGGGGAGAGGGGCTGGAAATCGAGTTGAAATATGTGGTCAGTGATTCAGTCAGTCGTGCCTGATAAAAGCTGGGCACCCCGAAGACCTGAAACAGGAGGGAAGGGGGCAGGGCACAACCTTTGAAAGAATGACATAGCCCGAGGACATGACATAAACTGATTAGAAGCAAATGAATCCAAGCTGGAGGACAAGTCGACTTACACTAGACGTTGTGCCTCAGTATACACTCTTCTTCTTTTTAAATGTATTTATTTTTATTTTTGGCTGCGTTGGGTCTTTGTTGCTGCGCGCGGGCTGTCTCTAGTTGCGGCGAGCAGGGGCTACTCTTCGTTGCGGTGCGTGGGCTTCTCATTATGGTGGCTTCTCTTGTTGTGTAGCATGGGCTCTAGGTGCACAGGCTTCAATAGTTGTGGCACGTGGGCTCAGTAGCTGTGGCTCGTGGGCTCTAGAGCTCAGGCTCAGTAGTTGTGGCGCACGGGCTTAGTTGCTGCGTGGCATGTGGGATCTTCCTGGACCAGGGCTCGAACCCATGTCCCCTGCATTGGCAGGCGGATTCTTAACCACTGCGCCACCAGGGAAGCCCAGTATACGCTCTTTGTAACACATCAGCAAGCTAAATGACACAGCCACAGGCGCCATGACAGTTCCAAGGCCCACCATAAGGATCAAAAAGTGGGCGGTGGCCCAATTCCTGGAAATCCCCACCCCTTCCTGAAATAGCTGGAATACTCCTCCCACTCATTAGCCTATGAAATCACCCACCTCTATAAAAACTGAGAACCCCATACCCTGGGGCTGCTCTCAGCTTCTGAGATGGCTCACACTCTGTCTGTGTAGTGTGTTTCTTTCTAAATAAATCCACTTCTTACCTATCACTTTGTCTCTCACTGAATTCTTTCTGCCATGAGACATCAAGAACCTGAGCTTCATTAAGTCCTGAAACCAGGTGTGTGATCTCAGTTGGAAGACGGTGGGTTTTGCCCGGGTTTGAGTCCCGGCATGTGGGTTCAAGTCCCAATCTGAGGTGCATGGTTTCAGCTCCACTGAACACCCCGATTCCACAGGGAGAGGGACAGGAGCTCTGGGTTGGTGTCCCTTCTGGACCTCACTCCATATGTCTCTTCATTTGGGCAGTCTTGATCTGTATCGTTTACAATGAAACTGTAATCATAAGTATAGTGATTTCCTGAGCTCTGTGAATTCGAGTAACACTTACACTGAAGCTGAGGGAGGTCATGTGCTATAGACCGGAGGTTGGTGCTGCCGCCCAATTCCTATGTTGAAACCTCACCCCCAGTGTGGTGGTATTGGAGGTGATTAGAGGGTGGCGCCCTCATGAAAGGGGTTAGTGCCCTTATACGTGAGACCCCAGAGAGCTCCCTCACCCCTTCTGTCATGTGAGGACACAGCAAGAAGATAGCTGTCTCTCAACAAGGAAGCAGTTCCTTACCAGACACTGAACCTGCCAGCGCCTGCTTCTTGGACTTCAGCCTTCAGAGCTGTGAGAAATAAGTGTTTTTGTTTAAACCACCCAGTTTATGGCATTTTTGTTATAGCAGACCAGACTAAGCCTTCTGCATGTGTGTGTAGCCAGTTGGTCAGAAGTGTGGGTGGCCTGGGGACCCCCTGAAGTGTGGCTGGGGTCTGAAGTGAGGGCAGTCTTGCTGGGACTGTGTCCTTTGGCCTGTGGAGCCTGACTCTGACTCCAGGGGTTATCAGCAGAATTGTACTGCAGGATGCCAGCTGGTGTCAGAGAGAGATGGCAGGACTTGCAAACTTTGAATAAGCCCTTGACCAACTTGTCAGAAGAAACTACACTGTTCTTTCTTTCTTTTTAAACATTTCTTATAGCAGGTTTATTTGCAAAAACTGGAAACAACCCAAGTGTCCATAAACAGGGTGAATAGATAAACAAATTTTGCTGTAGCCATACAGTGGAAAACTGCTCAGCAGTATAAGGAAGGAACTATTGATGCACGTGAAAACATAGATAAATCTCAAAATAATTATGCTGACTGAAAAAAGCCAGACGTGAAAGAGTACATAGTGTATGATTGCATTTATGTAAAACTCTAGAAAATGCAAACTATCTATAGTGACAGAAAGCAGTTTAGGTATTGCCCTGGAAGGGGGGTGGGCAGGAGAGGCTGCAGGGAGGGATTATAATGAGGCATGAGGAAACTTAGGGGAAGATGGTTATGTTCACTATCTTGATTAAGGTGATAGTTTCATGGGTATTTGCGTATGTCGAAACTTAAATTGTACAACTTAAATATATGCAGCTTACTGTGTCAATTATACCTCAATAAAGCTTTTTTTAATTTTAATTTTTTAATTGAAGTATAATCGTTAGCTCCAGGTGCACAATATAGTGATTCAATATTTCTATACATGACAAGATGGTCACCACGTTAAGTCTAGTTACCATCTGTCACCATCAGTCTCCCTCACCTTTTTCATTCATCCCCACAACCCCCTCCCCTCTAGCAACAACCTGTTTTGTTCTCTGTGTCTATGAGTCTGTTTCTGTTTAAAACACATTGTTCTATATATGCAATCTAAAAAAAAAAAAGGTTCTAGTGAACCTAGGGATTGGATAGGAATAAAGATGCAGATGTAGAGAATGAACTTGATACGGGGAGGGGGAAGGGTAAGCTGGGACGAAGTAAGAGAGTAGCATGGACATATATCCATTACCAAATGTAAAATAGATAGCTAGTGGGAAGCTGCTGCGTCGCACATGGAGATCAGCTCAGTGCTTTGTGACCATCTGGAGAGGTGGGATAGGGAGGGTAGGAGGGAGGGAGACGCAAGAGGGAGGGGATATGAGGATATATGTATGCATATAGCTGATTCACTTTGTTGTACAGCAGCAACTAACACACCATTGTAAAGCAGTTATACTCCAATAAAGATGTTAGAAATATATATATAAAATAAAATAATAAAATAAAACGAAACACATTGTTCGTTCTTTTTTTTCGTTTTGGCCGCGCCTCTCGGCTTGTGGGATTTTACTTCCCCAACCAGGGGTTGAACCCGGGCCTTCGGCAGTGAGAGCACCGAGTCCTAACCACTGGACCACCAGGGAATTCCCTAAAACACACTGCTCTTAAAGGAGCTTCGAAAGTTTCTTCTTTCCGACGCCAAGTCGCCAGGGCTTAAAGTCTTGGGTTTTGCTCTCTCGCCCCCACTCCTCTTGCAGCTTTTTCTTCCTCACTGTCACTGCGCCCACAAAAATACTCAGGATGTCAGTTACAGAAGTGTCCTCCCATTCAGAGATGCCACTTAAACTGTCATGGGACGCTCTTCTGTTCCAGTGAAAAGTTCAGGACAGTAACTTTAGAATCCTTAGTAAAGTACAGAAGGGTGGTGAGTGGTGTGTGTGTGTTTATGTGTGTGTGTGTTTGTGTTTATGTGTGTGTGTTTATGTGTGTGTGTGTGTTTATGTGTGTGTGTATGAGGGGCTAATTTCAAAGTCACCTGTGGTCAGGGAATGACTCATTTATTTTTCCTCGATTCTCTCATGGGTCTTCCATCTGTTTTTTCTCCAGTTCCCAGGTGGTCTTAAAAGGCCATTGCACCTTGATTAATGGGAGGCTCCCCAGCCTTTACTGACCCCGGGTGTTGGTCTACCTGTCTTTTACTGTGGAACAATCTTAATGCGTATACTACAGGAAGACACTAAAACAGTGGGTCTAAGAGTGGGGGTAAAGGAAGGGATTGTAATACTGACACAATAAGAAAGCCTAGTGGAAAGGGGATAATTGGGGTAAAAACGCCTCATGACTGATGATTTTCCTGCCTATCTTCTGTGCTGAGGTTATTTCCTCTCAAAAGTTCAGACACTCGAGTTTCTTTTACATTTCCCCATATGCTTCTGGCTTTTGAAAACATGTAGGTGGGGGCACATCTTCCAGTTGGATTTGGAAAACTTCCTGCTGGGCAGCCCCCAGGCCCTTCCCTCAGAAGCTTGCTGATGAGAAGCTGCATGGCGTGGGGCATGGCACAGGCTGCAGTGCTTCTAGGATGTCCAGCTGCTGGGTCCACCGCATGGGCTGACAGTGTCTGAGTCATGGGAGAAATCCTAGCTCTGTGGCTTCTGAAGAGTCCTGGAGCCTGGATATGTGGGTCTCATCCTAGATTTCCACAGAATCCCTGTGAGGGACTTAGTGGGCAGACACGAATGTAGTGTGACTCTAGGTGATGGTCTTTCTCCATAGGGATTTCCCAGAAGGTTTATGCCCTAAAACCTTATTATCTACAGATGGAATGTGAGTATAGGATTTGAGAAGCTGCTTCACTGCTAACTGGCTCTTAACCAGGGGTCACACACCATTTCCAAACTTGCATTAGTGACTAATGATGATTTTCCATTTCCATGGCACCAACAGTTCAGCTTTTTAAAGCATCCCTGAAGACTCCGTTTTGTACTCATCTCACCTGTCTTTTCTACAAGGGTCCCATGGCCTTGAAGGATCCAACTCAGCTTTCTCAGAGGTGTCCCCTCTGAGAAAGATGTCGAGAGAGATTCCTTACTCTTCCTGCACCCTGACCCATGGCTCATCCTCTTTGGGTCCCTGGCAGCAACACCATTGTGCCCACACTCAATGCTAGTCCGCCATCCAGTGTCATATGCAAAAAGCAGTTCTTTGCCTTATGAGGATAGTTTATTCCAGGAAAAGATATATGAAGTTTGAAGCTCCCCAATTTCTTACCCCTAGACCAGTGATATTGTCTCCATTAAACAAGAGCTAATCCATCTATTAGAAGTTGTAAATTCTCACCCAGCCTTGACAACCAGTTCGTCCAGGTCAAATCTGGAAGAGGTCTTGCCTAGGTCAGTCCCTCTCCTAGAGCCAGGAGCTCAGTGAGACAGAATTCCCACTGAGAATTCCTGAATCATTCAGGATTCAGAATGTTCTGTCTGAGTACTGAGTGTTTACTCACCACCAGGATTCACTCCATACTGGCTGGATTGGACCATTCTGGGTCTGGACCTCAATGTTTCAGAACCCTTGATGGCTGGAAGCAGGGACAGAATACCTATTCTAAAATCACCTGAAATACATGTCTAATGGCTAACAGTGGAATCAGGGAATTTTTCTTTGGGCAGATATTTTCATTGTCTTGGGACAGATATCTTGGGTGACTTCCAGTCATCAATGAAATAATCCAAGTGCAAACACCTCAGACCGGGATGCTAAGTGATTATCAAATCTGTGGGCATGGAGTTATTCATGGTATCCCTTTATTAATGTTCTAATGCTCATAGGGTCAGTAGTGATATCTCTTTTTTTCATTTCTGATATTAGTAATTCATGTCCTTTTTTTTGGTCTTAGTCTGGCTAGAGGCCTATTGATTTTACTGATTTTTTTTTAAAGAATCAGTGTTTGGTTTCATTGATTTTCTCTATTAATTTCCTGTTTTCAATTTTACTGATTTCTGCTCTATTTCTTATTGTTTCTTTTTCTGCTAAATTTGGACGTAACTTGCCTTCTTTTACTAGTTTTCTAATGTGGGAACTTATATTATTGATCTTAGATCTTCCTTCTTTTCTAATATTTGCATTCAATGCTATAAATTTCCCTCTAAGCATTGTTTTCACTTCATCCCACAAATTTTGATAAGTTGTGTTTTAATTTTAATTCAGTTCAAAATATTTTAAAATTTCTCTTGAGATTTCTTCTTTGACTCATGTGTTATTTAGAAGTGTTTTCAATCTCCACATATTTTGGGATTTTCCAGTTACCTTTCTGTTACTGATTCCTAGCTTAATTCCATTGTGGTGTGAAAGCAGACATTGTATAATTTCTATTCTTTTAAATTTGCTAAGGTATGTTTTATGGCTCAGAATGTAATCTATCTTGGTGAATGTTTCATGTGAGCTTGAGAAGAATGTATATCTTGCCACTGTTGGATAAAATAGTCTATAGATGTCAATTATATCCAGTTAATTGATAGTGTTGTTGAATTTGCTTATGTCCTTATGACTTTGTCCATTTCTGATATAGGATTGTTGAATTATCCAACAGTGATAGTGGATGCATCTATTTCTCTTTGCAATTCCATTCATTTTCGCCTCACATGTTTGATGCTCTGTTGTTAGGTGCATATATATTAAGAATTGTTGTGTCTTCTTGAAGAACTGATCCCTTAACCATCATGTAATGCCTTTTTTTAAAATCCCTGATAATTTTCTTTGCTTTGAAGCCTATTTTGTCTGAAATTAACATAGCTACTCTTGCTTTCTTTTGATTAATGTTAGCATGATGTACTTTTCTCCATCCATTCACTTTTAATCTATATGTGTCTTTATATTTAAAGTGGGTTTCTTGTAGAGAACACATAGTTGGGTCTTGTTTTTTGATCCACTCTGACAATCTCTGTGTTTTAACTGGTACATCTAGACCATTGATGTTTAAAGTGAATATTGATACAGTTGGATTAATATCTGCCATATTCATTGCTTTTTTCTAGTTGCCTCCCTTGTTCTTTGTTCCTATTTTTCTCTTCCACTCTTTTTCTGCCTTTCATGTTATTTTTTTTAACATCTTTATTGGAGTATAATTGCTTTACAATGGTGTGTTAGTTTCTGCTTTATAACAAAGTGAATCAGTTATACATATACATATGTTCCCATATCTCTTCCCTCTTGTATCTCCCTCCCTCCCACCCTCCCTATCCCACCCCTCTAGGCGGTCACAAAGCACCGAGCTGATCTCCCTGTGCTATGCGGCTGCTTCCCACTAGCTATCTACCTTACGTTTGGTAGTGTATATATGTCCATGCCTCTCTCTCATTTTGTCCCAGCTTATCCTTCCCCCTCCCCATATCCTCAAGCCCATGCTCTAAAAGGTCTGTGTCTTTATTCCCGTCTTGCCCCTAGGTTCTTCATGACCATTTTTTGGGTTTGTTTTTTACATTCCATATATATGTGTTAGCATACGGTATTTGTTTCTCTCTTTCTGACTTACTTCACTCTGTATGACAGACTCTAGGTCGATCCACCTCATTACAAATAGCTCAATTTCGTTTCTTTTTATGGCTGAGTAATATTCCATTGTATATATGTGCCACATCTTCTTTATCCATTCATCCGATGATGGACACTTAGGTTGTTTCCATCTCCGGGCTATTGTAAATAGAGCTGCAATGAACATTGTGGTACATGACTCTTTTTGAATTATGGTTTTCTCAGGGTATATGCCCAGTAGTGGGATTGCTGGGTCATATGGTAGTTCTATTTGTAGTTTTTTAAGGAACCTCCATACTGTTCTCCATAGTGGCTGTATCAATTTACATTCCCACCAACAGTGCAAGAGTGTTCCCTTTTCTCCACACTCTCTCCAGCATTTATTGTTTCTAGATTTTTTGATGATGGCCATTCTGACTGGTGTGAGATGATACCTCATTGTAGTTTTGATTTGCATTTCTCTAATGATTAGTGATGTTGAGCATTCTTTCATGTGTTTGTTGGCAGTCTGTATATCTTCTTTGGAGAAATGTCTATTTAGGTCTTCTGCCCATTTTTGGATTGGGTTGTTTGTTTTTTGGTTATTGAGCTGCATGAGCTGCTTGTAAATTTTGGAGATTAATCCTTTGTCAGTTGCTTCGTTTGCAAATATTCTCTCCCATTCTGAGGGTTGTCTTTTGGTCTTGTTTATGGTTTCCTTTGCTGTGCAAAAGCTTTTAAGTTTCATTAGGTCCCATTTGTTTATTTTTGTTTTTACTTCCATTTCTCTAGGAGGTGGGTCAGAAAGGATCTTGCTGTGATTTATGTCATGTAGTGTTCTGCCTATGTTTTCCTCTAAGAGTTTGATAGTGTCTGGCCTTACATTTAGGTCTATAATCCATTTTGAGTTTATTTTTGTGTATGGTGTTAGGGAATGTTCTAATGTCATTCTTTTACATATAGCTGTCCAGTTTTCCCAGAACCACTTATTGAAGAGGCTGTATTTGCATATAGTTGCTTGTAGTAATCTCTCATGATCCTTTGTATTTCTGCAGTGTCATTTGTTACTTCTCCTTTTTCATTTCTAATTCTATTGATTTGAGTCTTCGCCCTTTTTTTCTTGATGAGTCTGGCTAATGGTTTATCAATTTTGTTTATCTTCTCAAAGAACCAGCTTTTAGTTTTATTGACCTTTGCTATCGTTTCCTACATTTCTTTTTCATTTATTTCTGATCTGATCTTTATCATGTTTCCTTCTGCTAACTTTGGGGATTTTTTTTTGTTCTTCTTTCTCTAATTGCTTTAGGTGTAAGGTTAGGTTGTTTATTTGAGGTGTTTCTTGTTTCTTAAGGTAGGATTGTATTGCTATTAACTTCCCTCTTAGAACTGCTTTTGCTGCATCCCATAGGTTTTGGGTCGTCGTGTTTTCATTGTCATTTGTTTCTAGGTATTTTTTGATTTCCTCTTTCATTTCTTCAGTGATCTCTTGGTTATTTAGTAGTGTATTGTTTAGCCTCCATGTGTTTTTATTTTCTACAGACTTTTTCCTGTAATTGATATCTAGTCCCATAGCGTTGTCATTGGAAAAGATACTTGATACGATTTCAATTTTCTTAAATACCAAGGCTTGATTTGTGACCCCAAATATGATCTATCCTGCAGAATGTTCCATAAGCACTTGAGAAGACAGTGTATTCTGTTGTTTTTGGATGGAATGTCCTATAAATATCAGTTAAGTCCATCTTGTTTAATGTATCATTTAAAGCTTGTGTTTCCTTATTTATTTTCATTTTGCATGATCTTTCCATTCGTGAAAGTGGGGTGTTAAAGTCCCCTACTATGATTGTGTTACTGTCGATTTCCCCTTTTATGGCTGTTAGCATTTGCCTTATGTATTGAGGTGCTCCTATGTTGGGTGCATAAATATCTACAATTGTTATATCTTCTTCTTGAATTGATCCCTTGATCATTATGTAGTGTCCTTCTTTGTCTCTTGTAATAGTCTTTTTTTAAAGCCTATTTTTTTCTGATATGAGAATTGCTACTCCAGCTTTCTTTTGATTTCCATTTGCATGGCATATCTTTTTCTATCCCCTCACTTTCAGTCTGTATGTGTCCCTAGGTCTGAAGTGGGTCTCTTGTAGACAGCATATATATGGGTCTTGTTTTTGTATCCATTCAGCCAGTCTATGTCTTTTGGTTGGAGAATTTAATCCATTTACATTTAAGGTAATTATCGATATGTATGTTCCTGTGACCATTTTCCTAATTGTTTTGGGTTTGTTATTGTAGGTCTTTTCCTTCTCTTGTGTTTCCTGCCTAGAGAAGTTCCTTTAGCATTTGTTGTAAAGTTGGTTTTGTGGTGCTGAATTCTCTTAGCTTTTGCTTATCTGTAAAGGTTTTAATTTCTCTGTCAAATCTGAATGAGATCCTTGCTGGGTAGAGTAATCTTGGTTGTAGGTTTTTCCCCTTCATCACTTTAAATATGTCCTGCCACTCCCTTCTGGCTTGCAGAGTTTCTGCTGAAAGATCAGCTGTTAAACTTATGGGGATTCCCTTTTATGTTATTTGTTGTTTTTCCCTTTCTGCTCTTAATATTTTTCTTTGTATTTAATTTTTGATAGTTTGATTAATATGTGTCTTGGTGTGTTTCTCCTTGGATTTATTTTTGTATGGGACTCTCTGTGCTTCCTGGACTTAACTATTTCCTTTCCCATATTAGGGAAGTTTTCAACTATAATCTCTTCAAATATTTTCTCAATCCCTTTCTTTTTCTCTTCTTCTGGGATCCTTATAATTCAAATGTTGGTGCATTTAATGTTGTCCCAGAGGTCTCTGAGACTTTGCTCAATTCTTTTCATTCTTTTTTCTTTATTCTGCTCTGCAGTAGTTATTTCCACTATTTTATCTTCCAGGTCACTTATCCGTTCTTCTGCCTCAGTTATTCTGCTATTGATCCCTTCTAGAGAATTTTTAATTTCATTTACTGTATTGTTCATCACTGTTTGTTTGCTCTTTAGTTCCTCTAGGTCCTTGTTAAACGTTTCTTGTATTTTCTCCATTCTGTTTTGAAGATTTTGGATCATCTTTACTATCATTATTCTGAATTCCTTTTCAGGTAGACTGCCTGTTTCCTCTTCATTTGTTAGGTCTCATGGGTTTTTGCCTTGCTCCTTCATCTGCTGTTTCTCTCTCTTCTCATTTTGCTTAACTTACTGTGTTTGGGGTCTCCTTTTTGCAGGCTGCAGGTTCATAGTTCCTGTTGTTTTTGGTGTCTGCCCCCAGTGGCTAACGTTGGTTCAGTGGGTTGTGTAGACTTCCTGGTGGAGGGCACTAGTGCCTGTGTTCTGGTGGATGAGGCTCATCTTGTCTTTCTGTTGGGCAGGTCCACGTCTGGTGGTGTGTTTTGGGGTATCTGTGCCTTATTATGATTTTAGGTAGCCTCTCTGCTAATGGGTGGGGTTGTGTGCCTGTCTTGCTAGTTGTTTGGCATAGGGTGTCCAGCACTGTAGCTTGCTGATCATTGAGTGGAGCTGGATCTTGGCGTTGAGATGGAGATCTCCAGGAGATTTTCACCACTTGATATTATGTGGAGCTGGGAGGTCTCTTGTGGTCCAATGTCCTGAACTTGGCTCTCCCACCTCAGAGAAACAGCCCTGACGCCTGGCTGGAGCACCAAGAGCCTGTCATCCACATGGCTCAGAATAAAATGGAGAAAAAAAAAGGAAAGAATGAAAGAAGAAGATAAAATAAAGTAAAATAAAATAAAAGTTATTAAAATAAAAAATAATTATTAAAATTTTTTTTAAAAAATTATAAAAAAGAAAGAAAGAAGAGAGCAACCAAAAAAAAAAAAATCCACCCATGATAACAAGCGCTAAAAACTACACTAAAAAACAAAAACAAAAACGGACAGACCAAACTCTAGGACAAATGGTAAAAGCAAATCTTTACAGACAAAAATCACACACAGAAGCATACACATACACACTCACAAAAAAGAGAAAAAGGGAAAAAAAAATATCTTTGCTCCCAAAGTCCACCTCCTCAATTTGGGATGATTCGTTGTCTATTCATGTATTCCACAGATGCAGGGTACATCAAGTTGATTGTGGAGATTTAATCCACTGCTCCTGAGGCTGCTGGGAGAGATTTCCCTTCTCTTCTTTGTTCGCACAGCTCCCGGGGTTCAGGTTTGGATTTGGCCCCGCCTCTGTGTGTAGGTCGCCTGAGTACGTCTTTTCTTCACTCAGACAGGACGGGGTTAAAGGAGCAGCTGATTCGGGGACTCTGGCTCACTCAGGCCGGAGGGAGGGAGGGGCACGGAGTGCGGGGCGAGCCTGCGGCAGCAGAGGCCAACATGACGTTGCACAGCCTGAGGCGCTGTGCGTTCTCCCTGGGAAGTTGTCCCTGGATCCTGGGACCCTGGCAGTGGTGGGCTGCACAGGCTCCCGGGAGGCGAGATGGGGATAGTGACCTGTGTTTGCACCCAGGACTTTTGGTGGCGGCAGCAGCAGCCTTAGCGTCTCATGCCCGTCTCTGGGGTCAGCCGTGGCTCGCGCCTGTCTCTGGAGCTCCTTCAAGCAGTGCTGTTAATCTCCTCTCCTCGCGCACCAGGAAACAAAGAGGCAAGAAAAAGTCTCTTGCCTCTTTGGCAGCTCCAGACTTTTCCCGGACTGCCGGCTAGCTGTGGCGCACTAGCCCCCTTTAGACTGTGTTCACGCAGCCAACCCCAGTCCTCTCCCTGGGATCCGACCGAAGCCCAAGCCTCAGCTCCCAATTCCCGCCCGCCCTGGCGGGGGAGAAGACAAGGTTGTCGGGCTGGTGAGTGCTAGTCGGCACCGATCCTCTGTGCGGGAATCTCTCCGCTTTGCCCTCCGCACCCCTGTTGCTGCGCTCTCCTCCATGGCTTCGAAGCTCCCCCCTCCGCCACCCACAGTCTCCGCCCGCGAAGGGGCTTCCTAGTGTGTGGAAACCTTTCCTCCTTCACAGCTCCCTCCCACTGGTGTGGGTCCTGTCCCTATTCTTTTGTCTCTTTTTTCTTTTGCCCTACCCAGGTAGGTGAGGAGTTTCTTGCGTTTTGGGAGGAGTTTCTTGCATTTTGGGAGGTCTGAGGTCTTCTGCCAGCGTCCAGTAGGTGTTCTGTAGGAGCTGTTCCACATGTAGATGTATTTCTGGTGTATCTGTGGGGAGGAAGGTGATCTCCGCGTCGTATTCTTCCGCCATTTTGAAGCTCCTCTGCCTTTCATGGTTTGAATTTTAAATGATTCCTTTTTGTCTTCTTTCTTAGCATATTTCTTAGCACTTAAAAAAATTTTTTTTAATTATTTTTTTTTTTAGAATTTGCAATATACATTTACGGCTAATCGAAGTCCACTTTCAAATACCTCTATACTACTTCACAGGTAATGTGATTACCTTATAATAACAAAATTATCCTGGACTTCCCTGGTGGCGCAATGGTTAAGAACCCACCTGCCAGCAGGGGACAGGGGTTCGATCCCTGGTCCGGGAAGATCCCACATGCCATGGAGCAAATAAACCCCTGCGTCACAACTACTGAGCCTGCGCTCTAGAGCTGGTGAGCCACAACTACGGAGCCCATGCGCCACAACTACTGAAGCACGTGCACCTAGAATCCACAGTGAAAAGTCTGTGCACTGCTACGTAGAGTAGCCCCTGATTGCCACAATTAGAGAAAGCCCATATACAGCAATGAAGACCCAATGCAGCCAAAAATAAATAAATAAAATTTTAAAAATAACAAAATTATCATAATTTATCCCTCCTGTCCCTTTTATCATTGCTGTCATTTATTTCACTTATATATAAGTATACACAAGCATACATAAACATAAGATATATACATAAACACACATAATCAAATACTTTGTGGGTATTGAACAAGCAGTTATCTGTTAGATCAGTTAAGAATAAGGAAAATAAAATTTTAAATTTCATTTATTCCTTCTTCAGTGTTCTTCCTTACTTTTTGTAGATCTGAGTTTCTGACCTACATTATTTTCCTTTTCTCTAAAGACCTTTTCACGTTTCTTGCAAAGTATGTCTACTGACAGCAAATTCCTTCACTTTTTGTTTGTCTGAAAAATTCTATTTCTCCTTGACTTTTGAAGGATGATTTCACAGGGTACAGAATTCTAGGATGGTATTTTTTTCTCTCTCTCAACACTTTAAATATTTCACTTCTACCTTGTATGATTTCCAAGGAGAAATTGTATGTAATTCTTATCTTTGTTCCTCTATTGGTAAGGTGTTTTTTTTTCCTTCTGACTTCTTTCTGGATTTTTACTTTATTTTTTATTTTATGTAGCATGAAAATGATATGCCTTTTAAAGTACTTTTCCTACTTGTGTTCTCTGAGTTTCCTGGATCTGTGATTTGCCGTCTGACGTTAACTTGGGGAAATTCTGAGTCATTATTCTTTCAAATAGTTCTGTTCCTTTCTCTCTTTCTTCTCCTTCTGGTATTTTTATTATGCACATATTACACGTTTTGTAGTTGTCCCATAATTGTTGGATATTTTGTTCTCTTTTTTTTTCAGTCTTTGGTCTCTGTGCTTTTCCGTTTTTGAGGATTCTATTGATATATATTTTAGCTCAGAGATTCTTTTCTCAGTCACGTCCAGTCTACTAATAAGCCATCAAAGGCATTCTTCATTATATATCTATATCTATATCTATATCTATATCTATATCTATATCTATATCTATATAGCTGATTAACAATAACAATGTTGTTATAGTTTCCGGTGCACAGCAAAGTGAATCAGCCATACATATACGTGTATCCATTCTCCTCCAGACTCCCCTTCAGGCTGCCACATAACACATAACATTGAGCAGAGTTCCCTGTGCTATACAGTAGGTCCTTGTTGGTTATCCTTTTTAATATAGTAGTGTGTACATGTCAATCCCAAACTCCCTAACTATTCCTTCCCTCCCCCCTCCCCCCACCTCCATAACCATAGGTCATTCTCTAAGTCTGTGAGTCCATTTCTGTTTTGTAGATACGCTCATTTGTATTATTTCTGTTTAGATTCCGCATATAACTGATATCATATGATATTCTCTTTCTCTGTCTGACTTACTTCACTCACTATGACCATCTCTAGGTGCATTCATGTTGCTGCAAATGGCATTATTTCATTCTTTTTTATGGCTGAGTAATATTCCATTGTATATATGTACCACATCTTCTTTATCTATTCCTCTGTCGATGGACATTTAGGTTGCTTCCATGTCCTGGCTATTGTAAATAGTGCTGCAATGAACATTGGGGAGCATGTATCCTTTTGGACCGTGGTTTTCTGCAGATATATGCACAGGAGTGGGATTGCAGGGTCATATGGTAGCTCTATTTTTAGTTTTTTAAGAAACCTCCATACTGCTCTCCATAGTGGTTCTACCAATTTACATTCCCACCAATAGTATAGGAGGGTTCCCTTCTCTCCACACCCTCTCCAGCATCTACTGTTTATGGATTTTTTGATGATAGCCATTTTGACTGGTGTGGGGTGATATTTCATTGTAGTTTTGTTTTTGTTTTTTTTGCGGAACGTGGGCCTCTCACTGTTGTGGCCTCTCCTGTTGTGGAGCACAGGCTCCCGCCACACAGGCTCAGCGGCCATGGCTCACGGCCCCAGCTGCTCCGCAGCATGTGAGATCTTCCCGGACCGGGGCACGAACCCGTGTCCCCTGCATCGGCAGGCGGACTCTCAACCACTGCGCCACCAGGGAAGCCCTTCATTGTAGTTTTGATTTGCATTTCTCTAATCACTAGCATGTTGCACATCTTTCATGTGCCTCTTGGCCATCCGTATGTCTTCCTTGGAAAAATGTCTATTTAGGTCTTCTGCCCATTTTTCGATTGGGTTGTTTGTTTTGATGATATTAAACCACATGAGCTGTTTGTAAATTTTGGAGACTAATCCGTTGTCGGTCACATCATTTGCAAATATTTTCTCCCAACCTGTAGGTTGTCCTTTTGTTTATGGTTTCCTTTGTTGTGCAAAACTTTTGAGTTTAATTAGGTCTCATTTGTTTATTTTTATTTCCATGACTCTGGGAGACGGATCAGTAAAGATATTGCTGCGGTTTAAGGCATTCTTCATCTTCGTTACAGTGTTTTTTGTTTTTTTTTTCCCCAACCAGGGATTGAACCCGGGCCCTTGGCAGTGAAAGTGCAGAGTCCTAACCACTGAACCTCCAGGGAATTCCCTCTGTTCAGCGTTTTTGATCTCTAGCATTTCATTTTGTTCTTTATTAAGAATTCCATCTCTTGGCTTACCTTGTCCATCTGTACTTGCATGCTGTCTACTTTATCCATTAACTCTCTTAGTATATTAATCACAGCCGGGTTTTTTTTGACTTATTTAATTTACTTTTTTATACAGCAGGTTCTTATTAGTTATCCATTTTATACATGTTAGTGTATATATGTCAAGCACAATCTCCCAATTCATTACACCACCACCACCACGCCACCACTTTCCCCCCCTTGGTGTCCATATGTTTGTTCTCTACATCTGTGTCTCTATTTCTGCCCTGAAAACTGGTTCATCTGTACCACTTTTCTAGGTTCCACATATATGTGTTAACATACGATATTTGTTTTTCTCTTTCTGACTTACTTCACTCTGTATGACAGTCTCTAGATCCATCAAAGTCTCTACAAATGACCCAATTTCGTTCCATTTTATGGCTGAGTAATACTCCATTGTATATATGTGCCACATCTTCTTTATCCATTCATCAATCACAGCTGTTTTAAATTCCCAGTCTGATAATTCCAACATCTCTGCCATGTCTGGTTCTGATGCTTGCTTTGTCTCTTCAAATTGTGTTTTTCCCTTTTGGTATATCCTGTAATTTTTTCTTGCTAGCCAAACCTGTTGTACTAGGTAAATGGTACTGCTGTAAATAGGTCTTTGGTGTGGGAGAAGGAGAAGTGTTCTATAGTACTATCATTTAGGTCTTGGTATTTTAGTGAGCCTATGCTTCTAAACTGTGAACATCACAGTGTTTCTCAGGTTTTTCCTCCTCCCCCTAAGTGGGACAGTATGCTAGAATGGGCTGGAATTGGGTATTTTCCTTTCTCCAGGTCAGTTAGGCTCTGATAAAATCACAGCAGTTTAGGGTCTGGTTAATTGGTTTACCCTGAGGGCAGGCCTTGTTAAGAAGAACAGAGCGCTCTGGTGTATTTCAAAATGATTCCTTTTCTCCTTTGCCTGCCAGAAGCTTGAGGGGATTTTCCTCTGATATTTACTGTGGGAAACACGTTGAGCTTTTGGAGATACATTTTACAATATGGTGGGGGCCCTATGACTGAGTTTCCTTGTATTTTTTAACCCTGATAGGTGGTTTCAGCTCCCAAGTCTCTGCTCTGGTAATTCATGATTCCCTGTTATTGCCTGTCTCTCCAACCTTGAGGGCAATGGTTTGCCCTGTGTACTCCCCTCTTTTATGGATTCAAGAAGCATTGATGGGCTTCCCTGGTGGCGCAGTGGTTGCGAGTCCACCTGCCGATGTAGGGAACACAGGTTCGTGCCCCGGTCCGGGAGGATCCCACATGCCGCGGAGCGGCTGGGCCCGTGAGCCATGGCCGCTGAGCCTGCGCGTTCAGAGCCTGTGCTCCGCAACAGGAGAGGCCACAACAGTGAGAGGCCCGCGTACCGCAAAAAAAAAAAAAAAGAAGCAGCATTGTTGATTTTTCAGTCTGTTCAGCTTTTTACTTGTCAGGAAGGAACAGCAACTCCAAGCTTCTTACATGTGGAACTGGAAACTGGATATTCATGATTTCATTATCATTCAGTTCAAAATACTTTTTTTTTTTTTTTTTTTTGCGGTACGCGGACCTCTCACTGTTGTGGCCTCTCCCGTTGCAGAGCACAGGCTCCGGACGCGCAAGCTCAGCGGCCATGGCTCACGGGCCCAGCCGCTCTGCGGCATGTGGAATCTTCCCGGACCGGGGCACGAACCCGTGTCCCCTGCATCGGCAGGCGGACTCACAACCACTGCGCCACCAGGGAAACCCCAAAATACTTTTAAGTGTCCCTTTCTTCTTTGACTCATCAATTATTTAGAAGTGTGCTGTTTAGTTTTCACATATTTGGGGGTTTTCCAGATGTCTTTTTTTACTGGTTTTTAATTTAATTCCATTGTGTTTGAGAATATCTTTCCATAGTTTTGAGACAGAAGGGAAGTGGGTAGGGCCCAACCTTTAAAAGAATGACATCGCCATTGAGGATACGACATAAACTGGTTAAAACCAACTAGGCCCAAGATTGCATAAGCTTCAACTTCTGGTAGACAATTAGCCTCGTTACATGCTCACTGTAATGCGTTAGCATACTAAATGCACACCCACAGATACCATGACGGTTCTAAGGGTGACCATAAAAAGGGCGAAAATTGGGTGGTGGCCCAATTCCTGGAAATCCCCACCCTCTTCCCCAAAATAGTTGGAATAATCCTCCTACTCTTAAGCCTATGAAATTACCCAGCCCATAAAAACTGATCACCCCATATTTTGGGGCTGCAGTCATCTTCTAAGATGGCCCACACTCTGTCTGTGGAGTGTGTTTCTCCCATGGCCGCTCTCGCCTTCTGAGACAGACTGCATTCTGCTTATGGAAAATGTCTCTCTCTCAGTAAACCTGCTTTGAGTTTACTATGGCTGGCTCTTGAATTTTTTCCTGCACGAAGCCCAGGTCCCTCACTTGGTGGCCCATTCCAGGGACTTACCTGAGACACGGGACATGACCATCCTCTTGAGCCCCATTTTCCTACAACAGTTTGAATTATTTTAAGTTTATCAAGCTTTATGACTGAGAATATGATCTATCTTGGAAAATGTTACGTGTGCACTTGAAAATAATGTGTACACAGCAAAGGAAACCATAAACAAAATGAAAAGACAACCTACGGAATGGGAGAAAATATCTGCAAACGATGCAACCAACAAGGGCTTAATTTCCAAAATATACAAACAGTTCATACAACTCAACAACAAAAAAACCCAGCCCATCTAAAAATGGACAGAAGACCTAAATAGATAGTTCTCTAAAAAAGAAATACAAATGGCCAATAGGCACGTGAAAGGATGCTCAACATCACTAATTATTAGACAAATGCAAATCAAAACTACAATGAGGTACCACCTCACTCCAGTCAGAATGGCCATCATTAAAAAGTCTACAAATAACAAATTCTGGAGAGGGTGTGGAGAAAAGAGAACCCTCTTACCCTGTTGGTGGGAATGTAAGTTGTTGCAGCCACTATGGAAAACAGTGTACAGTTTCCTCAGAAAACTAAAAATAGAATTACCATAGGATCCAGCAATCCTACTCCTGGGCATCTATCTGGACAATACTGTAATTCAAAAAGATACATGCACCCTTATGTTCACAGCAGCACTATTCACAATAGCCAAAACATGGAAACAACCTAAATGTCCATCAACAGGTGAATGGATAAAGAAGATGTGGTACATATATATAATGGAACACTACTCAGCCACAAAAAAGAATGAAATAATGCCATTTGCAGCAACATGGATGCAACTAGAGATTACCATACTGAATGAAGTAAGTCAGAAAGAGAAAGACAAATACCATATGATATCACTTACATGTGGAATCTAAAATATGGCTCAAATGAACCTATCTGCAAAATAGAAACAGACTCACAGACATAGAGAACAGACTTGTGGTTTCCAAGGGGGAGCAGGGTGGGGGAGGGATGGACTGGGAGTTTGGGGTTAGTAGATGAAAACTATTATATATAGAATGGATGGACAACAAGGTCCTACTGTACAGCACAGGGAACTATATTCACTATCCTGGGATAAACCATAATGGAAAACCATAGAAAAAGAATGTCTCTATAACTGAGTCACTTTGCTGTACAGCAGAGATTGATACAACATTGTACATCAACTATATTTCAATAAAAAAAGGACACTAATGTGTATGCTGCTATTGTTGGGTGGAGTGTTCTGTAAGTGTCAATTTGTCAAGTTGGTTGATAGTGTTTAGGTCTTTTATATTATTACTGATTTGTGTCTACTTGTATTAATTATTGGGAAAGGGTGTTAAAATCTCTAACTAAAACTTTGAATGTATCTATCTTTTCCTTGAAGTTCTATCAGTCTTTTTCTTTCTTTTTTAATACATTTATTTATTTATTTATTTTGGCTGTGTTGGGTCTTTTTTGCTACGCATGGGCTTCCTCTGGTTGTGGCGAGTGGGGGCTACTCTTCGTTGTGGTGCGCAGGCTTCTTGTTGCGGTGGCTTCTCTTGTTGGGGAGCATGGGCTCTAGGCACACGGGCTTCAGTAGTTGCAGCATGTGGGCTCAGTAGTTGTGGCACACGGGCTCAGTTGCTCTGCGGCATGTGGGATCTTCCCAGACCAGGGCTTGAACCTGTGTCCCCTGTGTTGGCAGGTGGATTCTTAAGCACTGTGCCACCAGGGAAGCCCTCCATCACTCTTCTTTTTATGTAATTTAAAGCTTTTTTTCCTAAGTGTATAAATATTTAGGATTTTTATGTCCTCTTGGTGACTTGACCCCTTTATTATTATGAAGTGACCCTTTTTATCCCTGCTAATATTCTTTGCTCTGAAAACTACTTTGAGTGATACTAATATAGACAATCTAACCTTCTTTTGATTAATGTTAGCGTGACATATCTTTTTTCCATCCTTTTGCTTTTAACCTGTGTCATTATATTTAAAGTGTATTTCTTATAGACAGCATGTATTTGGGTCTTGCAGAAATGACAATCTGCTTTTAATTAGTGAGTTTAGACCGTCTGCATTTAATGTAATTGAGCATATAGAATGGGAAATAATGCTGTGGTCATCTCTGGGGAAAAAAATCTGCCATAATCCTCTGAGTCTTTTCTTTCCCCTGGAGCACTTAGTTTCAGCTTGCCAACACCTATGTTAGTTTACTGTTGTTCTGTAAAAATACTGTTGTTTTACTCTTGAGGATAGGGGAATGTTCATATTAAAAAAAAAAAAAGATTTACAGACACACACACACAAAGCATTTGACCTTCAATATCAGTACCCATGAATAATATTGGAGTATTAATCACCCTCTGATGTTACTGGGACTATCAGATGCAATAACCCTTGAAGTGACACGAAGAGTAGTGTCACCTTTTAAGAGCAAAAAAACTAACTTCTCAAAATGCCACATCAAACAAATGCTTCTTTTAACAGAAATTACTTCTTTTTAAAAAAAGCTCAAAAATGTATTCCCACTTTATAAAGCACTCATTGCTTATCTGTAAGAAATGACACCTCTTTATACAACACTTAAAGAAAAGGCTGAATGCAATCTGTGCTCTGTTCCCTTTTTGGAAAGTTATTTTTTTAAATCTAAGTTTTCTAATGATGTAGGAAGTGCCAACTATCTTTAGGCAGAAATGGATGCCAGTAATGTCACCTTAAGAAAACTTCTGTGAAATGTAAACAAAAAACTTCTGCATTTATTTTGCCGTCGCTGGGTTGCTGCACAATTTTGTACTATTCTGGGAACAGCTCTTTGCTCTATTAACAGGACCCCACCTGTTAGGTGGAGTGGTTTCTGTTTTGCGTTTCTATCCCTTAATGACTCATAATGAGTCATGACTCTACGTCTAGCTGTTTAATACGCCTCAAGTCAGATTTGTTTAGCGCATTCTAACAATGGCACACAGTGACCTTTCCTTTGTCACCTCTCTGGAAGGTAACCAACTACCAGGAACTAAGTACAGCAGTACTGGTCACTCTTGCACCCTTTTGGGAAATAGCTGTCTTTACATGGGGAAAAGGAAAGAGTAACAGAAGTGATAATTCCCAATCTTATGGCAAGATGGAAACTAAAAGAAGCTGAAAAGTAGAGGCTGGAATTCTATTCCACAGTTATCTTTTCTCTTGTGTATTTTTAATCTTTCCCTTTCCAGTAGGTAGTTCCTTTCCCCTGTGCTGCCAATTATGTCACTACATTTCTTAACAAAGCAACAATATTTAATGAAAAACCCCACCAACTTGCTAAATCTGTTGTAGCCCAAGTGTCTGCCTCTCTAGGTCATGGGTCATCTTCTGCTGCTCCATGTAGGATGGAGCTGCTCCTCTGTTCATGTGCCTCATGCACAGTGAGGCCAAACAAACTGAAATATCGGAGTTTGGGGCAGAGAAAGGTTTATTGCAGGGCCAAGCAAGGAGAATGGGTGGCTTGGGCTCAAAAGCCTGGAACTGAGACTTACCTGGTGGCACAGTGGTTTAAGACTCCACTCTCCCAATGCAGGGGGCGCAGGTTTGATCACTGGCCAGGGAACTAGATCCCACATGCATGCTGCAACTAAGAGTTTGCATGCCACAACTAAAGAGCCTGCCTGCCACAACTGAGGAACCCACCTGCCACAACTAAAACCCAGCACAACCAAATAAATAAATACATATTGAAAAAAAAAAAAACCCCAAACCTTGAACTCCCCAATGGTTTGGGGGGAGAAGTTTTTATAGGCAAAATTTGGGTTGAGGGCTGCATGGTGTGTGACTTTCTTCTGATTGGTTGGTGATGAGGTAACAGGGTGGTGCTCCAGGGATCTTGTGATCATCCTGAAGTTACCATCCTCCACCATGGTGGGGGCCTTTGTTCACTGCTGTTTCCTAAATACACAGAAAAATGCCTGGGACACAGTAGACAAAACATTTGCTGAGTGTGTGACTGAATTTCAAGGATACAAACTCCAGTGCCTGAAAGACTCTGCTGTACATTTGGGGGCAGCCAGAGGAATCTATAAAAGAGGAGGAAGGTAAAATTAAAAACCAGACCATAAACATGACTATTCCCAGAGTCCTAGGAAAAAAGGAAAAGTAAAGTTTAAATCCTTCATAGGGTCCCCTCGAAGCACTCTAGATACTAGCCTATCTTTTCTGTCCTTGCCCATCCTCTGATTTTACAGTGAAGAGAGAGCCCTTTCTTCAATCTTGCACATAGAGAAATCTCCATCCCTCTGTAACAGGGAAGAGCCAATTCTGACTCCATGTTGGATCTGTTTCTTTGACTTTAACCTTTGCTTTTCGTTGCCTTTGTTATTATAATCATACTTAATGGCCTGTCTCAGGGAACCCTGCCCCTCAGCCTGCATGTTAAACTAAAGTGTCTTTGTTCAGCACACAGGGAGACAATCTGACCCTGCCCACCTGTGAATGGCTGCAGAAAAGAAGAAATTAACACATCCCCTCCCTGATGCTGGCCAAGCCAGGCAAAACTAATGGCCTTTTTACTATACTGCCTCACCTCCTCCCCCTCTCTGTTCTATAAAAAAAACTGGCATCCAGACCCCAATAACATGGTTTTTGGAGACCCTAGTCTGCCACCTTCTCGGTTCGCGGGCTTTCTGGATAAAGTCGTTATTCCTTGCCTCAACACCTTGTCTCCCGATTTACTGGCCTGTCGTGCAGCAAGCAGAGAGCTTGGACTCAGTAACACCCCTACAGGAAATTCTCACCAACCCCCTCCCCCCAAAGAATTGCTTTTGTCCCCAGATTTAGTTCTCTCCATTTCTCCCCACAGGGCAATTCATAGACACAACATCCTTAGGAGCAAATTTCCTAACATCTAGGTGTTTAGTCTGAGTGATTCTCAGCCTTTAGAGGCATTTGAATCCCCTCAAGGACTTGTGGAAACAGATTCCTGGTCTCCACCCCTGAGTTTCTGATTTAATAGGTGTAGGGTGAGATTTGAGAATTTACATTTCTAGCAAGTTCACAGGTGTTGCTGCTGCTGCTGATCTGGGGGCTCCACTCTGAGAATCACTGATCTAGCAGAACACCTCATGGGGTGTCAGCACATACGACCACCTGGGTTTTGCATGTCAAGTTTGTCCCCTCTGAGGTCACCACTGATGTGATGGCAAGAGAATCTGCTCTGCAGTATTCTATGTGGTGGAATCACCCCTTGGTATTGATACAGGTTTTCCCCACTATCTGAAAGTAGAGTGTTCCTATATGGCATAAAGCAAAGAGTATCCTCCTGCTTTCAAATAATTTGAGCTAGATCACTTTGCTTTTACAAAAAATGTACATTAGTACATTAATATGGCAATGGATTTTTTTCATAGTACGTTAATATGGCAATGGATTTTTTTCATAAAAGCGAAAATCCTCTGTGGATGTCTCTCGGTTGTTGAAAACAGGGACTAAGGTAGGTGTTTTGTAAAAGCAAAATAGTGTAATGTGAACTTTCAGAAAGTGGGAGATACCTGTAATCTCATCTCTTTGGCTTGCATCATACTTCACGGCTTCTTTCATTTCCTGGTTATTTGTCACCTTGTCCTCTGTTGATTCTACTTGTCCACTCCCCCATAAAGGGGAGCGTTTTCTTCAAAATCCAGGAGCTCTGCTATTATCACCTGAGTATTCTGCTCTCCAAGAATGCGCCCTCTTCTTCTTCATCATCGTCATCATCATCATCACAGCTGACATTTATTTCCACTGACTGTGTTCCTATGTTCCTTATAATATACCACACTTGACATAAACATGTCAGTTAGGATGTTGCTTTTGGTGGCCATGAACAAAATACCCAACTTTAAAAAATAAGGAAAGTTTTCATCTCACATACCATCATATACTCCCAAGGAAGGGCAGTTCCAGGATTGGCTGACTCAGTGCCGCAACATTGTCATCAATGGGTCTTTCCAACTTCCCACACTGCCATTCTTGCCCTGTTGGCTTTGCCCTCATTTCTGCTTACCTCCTGGTTTAAAAAAATGACCTCAGTGGTTGCAGGTATCCCACACAGTCATGACACCATCTCTTTCTCTCTGTATCTCTTTTTTTTTTTTGCGGTACACAGGCCTCTCACTGTTGTGGCCTCTCCCGTTGCGGAGCACAGGCTCCGGACGCGCAGGCTCAGCAGCCATGGCTCACGGGCCCAGCCACTCCGCGGCATGTGGGATCTTCCCGGACCGGGGCACGAACCCGTGTCCCCTGCATTGGCAGGCGGACTCTCAACCACTGCGCCACCAGGGAAGCCCTCTCTGTATCTCTTTTTAAGAGCCAGGCAGTCTTTTCTGGAGGTACCCCAGCAGATCTCCCCATTACGTCTCATTGACTAGAACTGGGTCACATGTCCACCTCCAGCTGCCAAGAGAATGGGATTACCATGTTGGTTACCCCTGAGTTGGGGTGAGGTCACCTTCTCCGAGTACTTGGCTGTCATTTGGGGGCACAAGGAAGAAGAGGGAAATGATGATTGGTTGGTTGGTTGGCTTTGAACATAAGAACAGAAACTTATGTTCTGGTTATCTACTGCTGTGTAAAAACACAAAAATAACATTGGTTTTGCTCTTGACTTTGTAACTTGTGTAGGGTTTGCTTGGAACAGCTCATTTCTGCTCCACTTGGCGTCTGTGGCGGTGGCTTGAAGGCTGGGCTGTAATCGTCTTCAGGCTGACTCACTCACACACCTAACAGTTAATGCTAGGGGCTTTTCCTGGCAGCAGATATATTTTCTCTATGCAATACTGAAGAAAGGGCTGAGTCCCAAGGGCAAGTGTCCCAACAGCCAGGCAAAAGTCGTATCACCTTTTATGACGAAGCCTCAGAAGACCCCGATTTCTGCTGCATTCCCTTCATTGGAAACAGGTCACTAAGGCCAGTCCATATAAGTGGAATTAGGTTTCACTTTTTGATGGGAGGAGTATCAAGAAATTTGTACACCATAACATGTACTATCGGATTAAATCCTCCAAGCAGCCCTGTTCTATTCTTCATTTTTTTTGTAGATGAGAAAAGAGACTCATGTTAGAACCTTGAAAACATTATGCTAAGTGAAATAAACCAGACACAAAAGGACAAATAGTGTATGAATTCCACTTCAATGAAGTACTTAGAATAGGCACATTCACAGAGACAGAAAGCAGAACAGAGGTGACCAGGGACTGGAAGAAGGATAGGGAGTTATTGTCTCATGGGTTTGGAGTTTCTGTTTGGGATGATGAAATGTTTCTGGGAATGAATAGTGGTGATAATTGCACAACACTGCGAGTGTACTTAATGCCACCAAATTGCACACTTAAAAATGGTTACAATGGTAAGTTTTATATTATGTGTATTTTACCACAATTAAAAAAAAAAAGAGAGAGATCAGGTTAACATTCTGGCAGATTGTATCCTCCAAAAATGGCCACAGCAGTCTTTCCGGGACAGCATGCTCTTCCAGAACCTTCCTCCCCACCCCCAATAGAGGCTGTCTGTTTCTCCTCTTGTTGAAACCGGGCAGGGCTTTGTCACTACCTTGGTGAATAGAATATGGTAGAAGTGACACTGTGTGACTCCTGAGGCTGGGGCACAAAGGAGTAGGGCTTCCGCCTGGCCCTCCCTCTCAGGATGCTTTCCTGGGAACTCAGACACCATGCGTGAGCAAGCTGCAGCCCCAGCTGACAGCCAACAGCACCTGCCAGATGGGTGAGTTTTCCACCGATTCAGTCCCCAGCCTTCGAGCTGTTCCAGCATATGCTGGGAGGAGGATCTGACTCATGTGAAAATGTACAGAGGCCTGCCCTTGTTGCAGATTCAGGAACAAAATAAATGTTGCTATTTTAAGCCACTTCGTTTTCAGGTAATGTGTCACACAGCCATGGTGACTGGAACACATACCTAGTGAGTGACAGAGCCAGGACCTGAACCCAGGACCTGGAGCTGAAAGTCCAACACTCAATATGCCCCACCTCTCTGTGAATGACACAAAAACCTATGCCTGGGCTTCCCTGGTGGCTCAGTGGTTGAGAGTCCGCCTGCTGATGCAGGGGACACGGGTTCGTGCCCCGGTCCGGGAGGACCCCACATGCCGCGGAGCGGCTGGGCCCGTGAGCCACGGCCGCTGGGCCTGCGCGTCCGGAGCCTGTGCTCTGCAACGGGAGAGGCCGCAGCAGTGAGAGGCCCGCGTACCGCAAAAAAACCCAAAACAACAAAAAAAACCTATTCCTGTAGTCTGGCCAGTACATGAATGTCCTGATCTAACTTTATAGTCTATGTATCTAGTACCAAGTGTATCTTCTATTCCTGAAAACTAGCTCCTGCCGCCACCCCCCAGCCACTGCCACCCCCAGTGTAGAGGAACAGCTCCATTCCCAGGCATGAGATCATGGGAAGCCTATAAGGAGCCGGTACAAGGTCATCTTCTGTTCACGTCCTTATACCCCGTGGGAAGCTGTCATGAGCCAGTTTCCCATTTCTCTGGGGTTCTGGTGAGACCTGGGCTTCAGAATTTCAAAACCACTTCCTCCAATCTAGAATTAGCTCCTTAGCAATGGGGTGTCCCCTAACTCACATTGCAGTCACTCTGCCTCTTGGGGTGCTGTACAGAAACCATGGGGAGTTGGCACCTTTGGCTTATTGTAACTTTGCTACTTGTAAAGATGGCTGCTTATAACTTTACTGGTTGAATCAGTCAGGTGCTGGCCTTGGCCTTATACGTGTGAACCTGATACCCAGCAGTTCCCCGTTTGTATCAGTCACATCAATATTTGTTGAACAAATTCACTTTTCCAAGGTTCAAAATCTTGAGAGACGAGTTAATCCTTTCTTCAAGGTATCCTTCATCCAGATCTGTCAATTCTTCCTCTATAAATATTCTCATTTCTGCCTCTATTTCCGTGTCTGTTGTCTCTACCTAAATTCAAACCCTAGTCTGCTTGCTCCTGGATTATAGTAAAACTAGGCTTCCTGTTTCCAATCCATCCCCTTCCGATCCATCTTCCGCAGTACTTCTAGAGTAATCTTCTTAAAATGCCATTTATAGATGGTACCATATGGTTCACAGACTTAAAGCTGACATCTTTAGCTCCTTGTTCAATGCTCTACAACTTGGTCTTCTGTTATTTCTCCAAATTCATCTTCTACTAATCTTCTACATCAACATTTGCTTCTCGGGACTTCCCTGGTGGCGCAGTGGTTAAGAATCCGCCTGCCAATGCATGGGTTCGATCCCTGGTCTGGGAAGATACCACATGCTGCGGAGCAGCTAAGCCCGTGCGCCGCAACTCCTGAGCCCACGTACCACAGCTACTGAAGCCAGCGTGCCTAGAACCCGTGCTCTGCAATGAGAAGCCACTGCAATGAGAAGCCCAGGCACAGCACAGAAGAGTAGCCCCTGCTTGCCGCACCTAGAGGAAGCTTGCACACGGCAACAAAGACCCAACGCAGCCAAAAATAAATTAATTAATTAAAAAAACAAAACAGAAAACACACAAAAATATTTGCTTCTCTCCAGCTTGGCCAACACTATGTCCTTTGAATATGCCAGAATGGAATTTCCTTTGAGGCTTAGCCTAATGACACTTCCTTTCTTCCTGAAGCATCCCTCCACTGCCAGCTCTTCTGAACCTGTATACCCTTGAGTTCTCTGTAGTACTCAATGGGCTTGTGGATGAGTCAGAATACAAAATGACTGACGATGGCAGAAGATAACTAGAAAGAGCAAGTTCATTGCCAGTCAATACTAAATGTGTCTGAGGAATCCAGCTAGGACTGGTTCTTGGTACAGAGGTTCTTAATTGGAATCTAGGAGGCCCCTGAAGTTCATTGCAAAATCCTGCTGAATGTGTATAGCAACATGTGTATGTGTGTCCATAACTATAATCAGCTTCTTACAAAGGTCTGCTTGTGGCCCAGTAAAGGCTAAGAACCCCTGACCTAGACAGAAGGTGACATAACTTAGTGAAAAAAACAAGCAACCACCCCACTAGATTTTAGAGTCACAAGACTGGATTGGTATCTTATCCCAGCTCTGTGTGACACTGGTATGTCACTAACCTTTCTGAATCACAGTGTACTCATTTGGAAAATTGAAATTATTATCTGCTCTGCCTAATCAATTGGGTTTTTGTGAGGAATAAAGAAAATATTTCATATAAAATTGTTTTATAAATGATGAAATGCTCTACAAATATGTTATTATGCTACTTAATTCCAGACCATATGGTTCTTAGCTTATATGTTCCAGTTTACATAATTTCTTACCTCTCTTGAAATAATAGTTCCTTACTAGTCTTATTTCCTCCTCCTGTTGTCTGGGTGCTTCATTGGTCCGGAGTCCATTGCTATTACCTGTATCATGGTCACAAGCTTTGGTATCAGATACTAAAGGTCACTGCTCCTTTTACCAAATTAAAGCAAGCCTCTTGCAACATGTTACTCAGAGTTTATTTTTTTCTAAGGAACAGAAACTCACTGCAGCTCGGCCCCTCCTTTCCCAGTGGAAGAAAGCATGTTATTTAAAGCAGTGCTTCTTAAACCATCTGTAGTGAAAAATCAGGTGGTTTTTTTGTTTTTTTAATTTTATTTATTTTTGGCTGCATTGGGTCTTTGTTGTTGCATGCAGGCTTTCTCTAGTTGGGGCGAGCGGGCGCTACTCTGTGTTGCGGTGTATGGGCTTCTCATTGCGGTGGCTTCTCTTGTTGTGGAGCACGGCCTCTAGGCATGAGGGCTTCAGTAGTTGCAACAGGTGGGCTCAGTAGTTGTGGCACACAGGCTTAGTTGCTCCACAGCATGTGGGATCTTCCAGGGCCAGAGACTGAACCCGTGTCCCCTGCACTGGCAGGTGGATTCGTAACCACTGCGCCACCAGGGAAGTCCAAAATCAGGTGTTTTGTTTTTTTGTTTCTTTCTTCTTTAAAAAAATTCTAATACACTGTAAAAAATTAATAAACAGAAACCTCAATTAAAAAGAGTCAGGAGACAAGAATGAGGAACTCTCAAACCCTGCGATGATAGTACGGCCCAACAGGAAGAAGAAATATTCCTCTTCTTTCCTGGCGAGGACTGAGCCAATGAACAGCCATGGAATCTTTGTTTACTACAGCCCTCCCAACTTCCTTTTCCCCTCTATAAGAGTGCTCCTTCCCTTGCATGTGGCTTGCTATGGTTATAGACCTTGAATTACAATTCTTTGCTGATCATGGATAAACCTATCTTTGCTGGAGTACTATTTGGCAGTCTATTGTTTTAGGTCAACAGTATCATGTATCAATATTTTTATAAAATAAAGAGAAAAATGACATAAAGAGACATACACAATACAAGCTACATTTTTATTAGGATTAGATCCAATAGTCAACTGACAAAATAGCTATGCAAATTTCTAAACTCTTACTCTCAGTTTCTGTACTTATTTCCAGGTGGATTGGAAGAAAACAGTCTGTGGGCCATACTCTGAGGAGGACAGATTTAAAGGTTACAAAAGCATTTTGTGAAAACGAAGCCCAGCGGATAATCTGATTGCTTGCTGGTCTGTGGATGGGCTTCCTGGGTCCAATCAACTACAAGGGAGGAATGGTCACATGGTCTAAACATGGCTGTAGGGGTGGGAACATTTTTCCTTCTTGGTTCTTCAGTTGGTCTAATAATTAAATTGATATAAGACAGATTAACAGGAAAACAAACAAAATTATGTACATGTGAGAGCCCCGTAAAGATATGAAGACCCAAAGGACAGCCAGGTAATTGAAACTTCTGTAACGTTCTGAGCTAAAGAAAGGGGTAGGGATCTGAGGGTACAAAGGGGAGGAAGGCCATTCCTAGGAAGCTAAAGGAGGTGTTTGAAAAACAAAGGTTGTCCTGTTATGCTGATGTTTCTTAGGTAATGAGGTATATCTGATAACAGCTCTCTTCTGGTACGGGCTCTTTTCCAATGTAAATTTAAGCAATTGAGGGGGAAGTAAAGAACTTTCCCTGAATCTACTGTGTTTTTGACTACCTTTAGCCCAAACTAAAACTCATACCAAAGTGGCTATTTTGGGGTAAGAATTCTGCTCACGTTCATGGCCGTTGGCAGAGCCTTGGCTGGAGCACTTCCCGGAGAATGGGGCCTGAGATGTACGCAGACATGCTGTAGGAGCACACACACAGGCCCTGGCAGCACACAGCCCTGCTGTTTGCCAGGGTTGGTCTCCGAGTGCAGCGCCTCAGCAACTTCATTTGTTCAAAACTCCTGGGTGCCCGCCTATGCTGGAAATTGGAGGATGAGTATAATTCCCTGAAGAGTAAGTGTTCCATAACACATAGAACAGAATTTTCAAAAAGACATGCAAATGCTCATTAATTTGAATGCAGAATGACCAAGGTGAGCAACCTGTCCTCAAGAAGCTCACAGCGTACACAGCTTTGTCATAGATGAATTTACCTTCTGTCTACTCACACGTGATAAAAAGTTTTCATTTTCTAGTTCCACAACGGTACCAGAAAAATTAAATTTCTATTTATAGGCAATGTTTAACACTTTCAGTTCATTAATCTCTGAATTCCTTCCATGTATGTGATCAGTTTCCTTGTTGAAGGCTGTATCATAAGCCCTAGCATTCCTAGTGTCCAGCACAATGATATATCTGCCTATATTCAACTTTTTTTTATACTGTTGGCGGTGGTTGTGTTGATGATGAAAAAGCAGCAGGGATGAGGACCCGGGATTAACATCCAGCCCTGAGTTACCAATCTGTGAAATGGAGTTCATAATGTCTACCTCACAAAATTGTAGATTATAATGAGATAAAAGTAAATAAAACATCTAGCATAACACCCAAGTGCCCAAGCTGTAATTTAAGAAGTAAAAACATGGGGTGTTCCCTGGTAGTCCAGTGGTTAGGGCTCACCACTTTCACTGCCATGGCCCGGTTTCAATCCCTGGCTGGGGAACTAAGCAAAGGGTGTGGCACGGCCAAAACGGAAAAAAAAAAAAAAAAAAAAAAAGAAGAAGTCAAAACATGGAACTGTCAGGGGCTATTTAGTTAATAGCCTTCTTGGGAACTTCTGTAGATATCACCGCCAAACGTGATAACTCATGTTTAAAATTATGATCAAGAAAGGGTGCATTACGCTTGGCACTGTTTAAAAAAAAAAAAACAGGCAAATGAGCAGTGAATCTTAAGTTATTTCAAAAAAAATTGTAAAAACACAATTCTAACATGACAGAATGAAGCTGGACTGCACTTTTTCCTCTAATGAAATGAATAAAAATGTTATTTGCCACAAAACGTCATATGAAATCCAGATCACAGCTGTTAAACCATAAAGCTTTCTAAAAATTCAAATGGAAGGAAGTGCAAGTTTCTGCCAAGTATAAGATGCCTTCACTTTTCCCTCCCATTACAATCATCATATAAGCCTGTGGGAGGCTACAGGCAATTAGCTGCCAACCTGTACTTTAAAATTAGGTTTCATACAAAAAGCCCGCAGTTCTACCTTTCCTAGAAAGATGAGCTCTGTGCTCCTGGACCTGCTTCCCTGCGGTCAGGTGCTCTAGTTTGCCCAGTTCCACCACCCCCACCTTCGTCGCCTGCCTCTCTCCTCTAAGCACCTGAGTCTGCAACCTCTCCACTGGCATAGCTCCCACTTTTATAAAGAACTGGGGTGCTCAAGCAGAACAAATAACTTGCCTAATGTTAAACAGTGGTAGAGGATGGGTTTTCAACCTAGATATTTCAAATAAATTCTCTTCTCTTTCCACTGTAACAACTGAAAATGAGATGAATGCACCTCATTTATTTGACTTCCTTTACTGGTCTACTCTGCCACAAGCCAGTTGCTAAGTATGTATATTTTCCTTTCCGTCCAAACTTATCTGACCCAGAACTTGCCACACATTGTAATTTCTGTTCTGCTGTAGGCCAAGGACCATCTTCTGTGAAAGTAACTCAAAGCCGTCTTCTCATGGTTGTGTCAAAAAAAGCAACACAGGATCATACTTTTCAAGTGCTGCACTTTAATTTTATTAAAAAACAAGCAAACATCATCGACGTATCAAATGCTTTAATTCACATTTCTCTCTCTGTAGGCATTGACCACAATACAGACCCAACACAACAAAAGCATTTAACACAGGGTAATTAGTGATAGGGACATAGTACTGAGGCCAAGGGGGGAGAAAGTACATGAGGCCAGCTGGCTGCTCGAGCGGACCCGTCACAAGCGTCCTTGACACTGTGGGTTCACAGAGCCGATCCAGTCAGTTCACCTGCAGGTGATCAGGGCCAAGGATCTGGCTGCTCTAAACCTGCACAAAACAGAACTAAAACCAGAGCGCCGACTTATGTGCTGGGCTCATTCAAGCTGATCAAATTTGAGAAGAAGACTGCTGGCAGAGCCCAGAACTGGAGTAATGAGAACAAAAGTTCTTAGGAGCCACTGTCACCCAAGTACACAAAGCACCCTTCCTTACTCTAGGAATCTGCTCAGATAGCCCAACCTTCTCATCCAGTCAGGTTGTCCCTTCGCCTGGACAATGTCAGAGGAACAAGGAAAGCAATCTAACTTTCCAGCTCTCTTTTCCACATTCCGAGTCAGTCATCAAAAAGTACCACGTGATGGTGATTTCCTGTAGTTTATCTTGCAAGGCGCATTCTGCTTTGACACTTCCTTTATCGGTGAGGTAGCTCAGGGCATCTTTGCAGAGACTGAAGTGTCCTAGGTCTACTATCAGCAGTACACGTCAATTTATAGCTTCTAGGTGACTTAGTTTCTGCAGACATTTCTGTAGGTGACTAACCTCAATCATTTAAGTTCTGTGAACTTCTGTATTAGAGGGTGACATTTTGTGATTCTTTCTCCAGAACCTTAGAATGCACCTTTTTGAGACCTGTGGGCCTCATGCACTGACTGCACAGTCAGGGCCATGGGGGTAAGTGTGTGTGTGTGTGTGTGTACTTACGTAACTAAAATTAAATACACAGACCATTTCTATACTTTACTAAAATTAGAAGTACAAGGAACAGAGGCTAAGTCAGTGCTTTACTATTCAACAAAATGCCTTCAAAATTTGTGAAATAGCCATATTCCAAGTGGCCCTATTCCAGGCAGCAACTGAGACATCCAAAATACTCTTTTTACAAAAAAACACGAGGTTTCTGGATATGTAAAAATCAGTAGAAAATTAACCAGGTGACAGAGTCATTATAGTGGCTTCCGAACTCTTTGAAAGAAAATAGTGGAAACTATTTTCTTAAAAAAAGGAAGTGTTTTATCTACTGAAAGCAGCACCCCGGCGTGGGGAGAAAGCAGAAGCCCCAGTGGGCTCCACTCCACTGGCCCCTGAAGCACTGCTTGTCCTCCAAGACTCCATGGATCATAGCCCAGAACCCATAGTTCCACAGAAAAATCTGAGGCTACCAATGTTTATGTAACAGAGTTTATCAATTTGCATAGGATATGAACCAATTGTTCATAGAGTTCCTTTAGAAGATAGATTTTGGGGGAAGAAAGCAGTTAGTGGAGTGAAGGAAAAACACATTTAAGAACATCCAATTAATTCAAAATTTCTGCATAGTATCTAGCCGGCAAAAGCCCTGGGTGAACACACGAGGTACAGACGAGTAACTTTAACATTTCAGTGCGCATCAGAAGCACGTGAGGTGCCTGTTAATGAAACCAGAGATGCCGAGGTCCCACCTCCAGAGACCCCAATTCCTCAGGTCAAGGGCTGGTTGCTGGGCTTAGGCAGCCACACCGTCAACCAGCTCCTGAGGTGATTCTGATGCTGCGGACAGACTGCAGAGTATACTTGGAGAAACAGGAGATAAGCCTTCAAGGGAAAATTTGAGAAAGGCAGGGGCATACTTCTAAAAAGCAAAACCAAAACCACCTCTTCTGTCTTGTTGCTGAGAACACACTTTCATTCAGATTGGGATAGAGTAACAACACTGTTTTCTTTTTAAATTTCTAGATTTTTAAAGTAAATCTACCTATGTTCCATTGTCCCAAATTAGGTAGAATTTTTTAGAAGTCTGAATATAAAGTGCTGGTTCTTGTTTCAGTGTTATCGTTTTGAGGGGAAAGCCACACAAAGCTTACAAATTACGTATTCAGATCCACAGGAATCTGTAAATTAACATCACCTGTACAGTTTCCTAAGTGAGCGCAAATTTAAAATTCCATAATATACATTAAATACAATTTTACTTTATATTACAAATGCACACTAGTTTTCTTTTGACATACTGGTAGTATTCATTTTTACAGCACAAAAAGAACTGTTTACAATTTCTGAGTCACAGTATATTTTCCAACTCTAAGCAGGCAAACATATACTACATGTTTTTTGACACACACTAAAAAAAAAAAATAATAATTTTGACTATAAAATTTTATAAACATTAGCTACATCAAGGGGTCACAGCTAATTGTTGCAGAAAACCTAAAACACATTTAAGATCATGTAATCTTACCATTAGACAACTTGTATTTTAAAACACAAGTCAGTTTGATTTCTATTAAATATAACAAAGCACTGAAAATTATCTCCATCTACTTATGGGATCCCTAAGAGCTGCCAGGTATTCAGTATTTAAGTTGCTAAGTTTGCGAGGAGTTAGGAATGCATTAGAACAGTAAAAGATGAGAGAAATCTGAAAACAGGCATGAAGACATGCTTTACTACACTTCTTCCTGAGAATTTAGAAGTTACTTTTTTTTTTTTTTTAATCAAGACAGTTTAAAATGGAACAGAAACATCCTGTGGCAAATGATGTTTTGTAAAGTGTGGAATCCCTGGTAATGTCAACAGTTGCTACTCTAAAATATAACTTGCAAACATGAGTCTTATAAATTGTACTTACTTAAAACAAGGCACATGCCTACACATTTATTTGAAATGCTGAGTAAATGTGCCCAAAAAGTTAGTGAATTTTTAAAAAGTAAGATATTATGTTTTATGATATGGTATTCTGAAATAACTTTCCTAAATAAAAATTAAGTCTGAATGAGTGAATACAGTAATAGGTAAACTTTGTGAAGGGTCAAAGCAGGGAAAAAACTTCACTGGATTATGAAAACTGAAAAAACAGTTTTTAAATAAATGAGGGTGTTGTATATAAATCTGTTCAAAATCAAATGTAACATTATAGTTACAGTTTTAAAAATTAAAAAAATGATAAGTTATTTTGATTATTTTAATTCTGATATCCCATATTAAATATTTACTTTGATTCTATAATTAGCACTACGAATTATAGATAAAATATAGCCTAAAGCAAAGTGAATTTAACAGTATATTTGTAAAATGTGATATCTGTAACAATTTTGACCATGAATTAAACAATGAAGCTCATTATACTCAAAACATGATCAGCCCCTTGAAAGAAAATCTACAAACTCTCCCACCACCGCAATAGGTAACCTACCACGAATGGTATATGAATAAGGTGAAAACAGCTCTGCTCACAAAATCTTAAGAATACTAGAATTTAGCTGCTCCCACTGAGACCTGGAAGAGGTTAATTTAAGCAAAATAAAAGCATTCTAATGTAATGTACTGACTACTGTATACACTACTTAGTTGTTCCTTCAAAACATGGCCTGGGCCTGAAGGTGACTGAAATTTAAGTTTCTGGCAATTCATAATAGATGACAGATTCCTAATAGACCCTTAAGGGGAGCTAACAGTGTTTGGGGGGATACATTCCAATCCTTCAGAGATTAATGTCATAAAAGACCACCAAGCCCACAAATGGGCCATTTGTCCTAAAACACCAGGCTGGAGGCCCCGTGGGGTGGCCCCACGGCCGGACCTGAGGGAGTAGGTTGGGGAGCAGCAGAGGGGCACCCTCGGCATATTTCTGAAGAATGAGAATATCTACATAATATATCTGTCACGAGAATTAAATTATGGGTTTCAACTATTACTTAGGCTACACTTCTGATTGTGAGTAGCAGAATTTATGTGATCAATTTAACTTATTAAATAAAGCAATATATTGTAAACACTAAACACAGGTATACGACAATGAAGAAAATAAATAAGTAAAAAAATATATATCTCTCATTTTAAAATAAATATGATATAAACATTTTAGCAGAGGATTCCATATCCACTTCCCCAAGGGGAAATTCTGTTAAGTACTTTGGATATAAAAGACTACTATATTTCAAAATACTACCAGACCACTAAATTTTTAAAACTTATCAATTAACACTGAACATTTTTGGGCAGTTAATCTGACTGGTAAATTTTCTTTAGTACATTTTTTTGAATTGTTGACACTGTCTTTTAATCAAAAGAGAAGTCGGTGAACCATCCAGCTTTAAACCTGTAACTTTCTTTTTCTTTTCTTTTCTTTTTTTGGCCACTCCCCCTGCAATGGAAGCGTGGAGTCTTAACCACTGGACCACGAGGGAAGTTCCAAAACCTGTAACTTCCAATCCAAAGTGCTCTGAATGTTAATTTTGCAATTCACCTAGGTGGTTCTCTTTTGGCTACACTGGGATAAAACAAGATGCTGAATTTCAGCTCAACTTGGTCATTAACAGAGTTAACCAAACAACATTAGGGGGTCTGAAAATGTTCCTAAAATAAAATTTAAAGTAAAAAATCTGAGTGTTGTCTTCCTTTTCCATGTCTCCTTTTGGGGTTCCTGGAAACAGATCTTTATGGATCCACCCGGTGCTGGGCTGTAGGAAATCTTAAGAGGCATGCTGCAGGGAGGATGTCCAGCACGAACCTTGCCAGTTTGACACCAACTATCTCCTTTCAAAAACGCAAGTAATTTTTAAAACGTTATGGTGTCACCACAGTAAAAATTAAGATGGAAATGATTTTCCCACCCACATCTTGTCGCATGTACGTGTCCATCAACTGTGTGGCTCAAGAATAAGGAACGAGTGCACACTTCAGCGAGCCAACTCTCAAACACAGAGCCTTCAGGGAATGTCCTGGGACTTGTAGTTAGTGCTACATGATCAAAGAGTTTGCTGAAAAAAGACCAGGCATTTGGAAGCAACCGGAGCTCTGGCTGATTTTGGAATGCTATTTACATAAATGTATACCCATTAGACTACTGATGAAATGAAGACTAAACCAGCTGACAGAGTTCTATTTTGGATGAATGTGTAACTACTCGCTTGTGAGGATTCTACACTAAGCTCTCTTTTCCTCCTCCACCTACTCAGCTTCCTTTGTGTCCTCTGGATCTGAAGTACTAGAGATGTCGTCATCTGTTTGTTCTCCAGAGAAATATAACATCAGCGCGTGTGTCTTGTGGGTTATGGTGACAGTGCAGGGCCCCTGGGCCCATGGCTCCCCATCTACCTGCATCGGCATCATCGAGCACTTCAAGATCAGCTAGAATTAGGGACAAATAACGAGAAAACCGTCAGCCCCCAAAAAGCTCAGAAAAATCTTCCTTAATAACACCCCAAGTCCCTTAACCCTTCTCAGGGACATTTATTAGCATTTCACTCTTAGAAAATTAATCTGAATATATCTTTATTCTTCAATTGTTTAAGGGATTTTTTTTCACTGAACACTTCATTTCTTCAGCTGGATCGAGGGTCATATTTCCTGTTTCTCCCCATCCTACTCACCCCTGGTGGAGGGTGACTAACAGCATGGGCTGTAAACCACATACTGGTTTAAGGCAAGGTATAGCACGTATACTTACTTCTACACATCAATGGCTTAGAAATGGACAAATTGGTCCATTGTAGCAATATTTCACCTACCCGCACTGTATGTGCTTGTCCTATTCGAAAAGGATTTGCCAGTTTCACTTGAATCTGAGCACAGTGGAAAGACCCATATACTCCAACAACTTCCAGTAAACCATCATCATGCCTAAAATTGGACAAAGGAAATATGGATTATGTGATGCAATAAAATAAAATCAGCCCCAGTAGGACAATTACTTTTTAACACAGGTGGACCAACAACTTATGAAGTATTGATATTAACAAGGTATATAATAAAGAAAATCTGTGGGGAAAATGTTAAAAGTCTACAAAGAACGACAGAAACCAGCGACATAAAAAATCACTTGCAAATGTACATACCTGGCTAGAGGGTAAGTCTCATCTCCCATCCCTTCCCACAGTCTGCAGCCACCGCCCCAGTAGCCAATGTTCAGAACGATAATACCTTCCAAATTCGGCAGTTCTACTCGCTCACCATCCAGCTCTAGCTTTAAAGAAATACAAGGAGTAAGTTACTTCAGGGTATGCTACTGCCAGACATACTCACTTAGAATTCCCATCCATTTTCATACACATAAGATGTGACAGCTGGTAGGAAGACTGCTTCCTACTCCTCACTCCAGGTAACCTGGCCTTTCTCACCTGTTCAATGTTTACTGTAATAAATGAATTATAACAAATGAAAATTTCTAAAACCAAGGTCATCAAAGAAATCCTTTTTTGTTGAATCCCCTTATATTTTCAGGTTTTATCTAACTTGCTGTTTTAATAGCACCTCACACTGTTGACCCCTTCCTCTTTTCCTGAATTATTCTCCTCCTTTGCTTTCTGGGAACCAGACTACTTCTCTAGATGTTCCTCCTCAGTCACTACTCCCAACCTCACGTTGAAGGCATTCCACATAGGCTATGTACTGGGCTCCTTTCTCTTCTCTACACACTCTGGATTGAAATCTGAGCCACTTCTATCTTGCTAATTGCCACCTCTGTGCTGATGGCTCTATTTTGCTTGTCCAGGAAAGTGAACTGGGCTAGATCTATAAATCTAACTGCCCACAAAACACTGCCAACTGACTGTGGCACCTAATCTACTTTCCCAAGAAAGAGTAGCACTCCCCCGCCCCCAATGCCGCAGCCTAACCAGAAACCTGGGAATTATCTTTGACTTCTGTGCCTTTACCCTCCATACCAATTAATCACTAAAAACAACTGATGCTGCTTCTTCTAAGTAACCATCCTTCTCCATCATTCCTGACAGTACCCTAGTCCAGCAGCCCATCGTTCCTCTAGCTTTACTGTCCTCTTATTCATCTCTCAAAGATTGGTGAGATTGACACTTATCCCCTTATTACATCCCTTCAATGGCTTGACTCAGTGCTCATGATGAAATCCAAGTTCCTTAACAAGTCACAAGTTCCTCTGTGATCTTGGCCTCTGTCCATCTCTCCAGCCTCAGCTCTCTTATCCCTTTCTCTCCCGCAAGCTATGGTCCAGCTTGAACACACTCAAATATGTCACATTCTCTCTTGTCTCTGGGCCTCCACACATGCTGTTCTAAGCCTAGAATAATTTTCACCTCTCTTCACTTAGCTAAGTTTTATTTAATTTGCAGACGGCAGCTTGTCACTTCTTCCAGAAAGACTTCCTTGTCAGTCACTTTCCCTCGACAGTTTCCAGTCCCTGGGTTATGTACTGCTCTTATCTATTCCTCTAAGACTGCATATTTTCCTTATCAGATCACTTCTCATGCCATATTGCAATATGATTTAAATGTCTTTCTTCTCTCCAGACTGTAAACTTAGTGAGACCGAGGGATTTATCACTGTACAGCTAGTACCCAGAACAGTGCCTGGCATTTTGTAGGTGGTTTCACAAATAATTTTTGTATAAATAAACTATTAGACCAAAAAAAAAAAAAAAGTGCTACCTTGTATGCTTCACTCTACCCCTGCTATCAAAGCCCAGGAAAAAGGAAATATGATAAAGCAGAAGGCAACATTTTTTATGGCAACCCTCGCCATTCCTCCTGTGCCGTGAGCTCAGCGCCTACCTCACCGCAGCAGCTTTCCTTGGCGAGTATACAGTCAGGCTCGTCCCTCTTGGCTCTTTTTTCACTCTTTCCCTAAGTTGTTTATTGTTTGGCTCTTCCCTTCTTACTTTTTTTTTTTTGGCTGAGCTATGGTATGTGAGATCTTGGTTCCCCATCCAGGGATCAAACCCACGCCCACTGCAGTGGAAGTGTGGAGTCTTAACCACTGGACTGTGGAGGAAGTCCCCCTTTTTACTTATTTTAGTAGTTCTAGGTTTCTCTGTATTAATGTCTTTGCCATTGCTATTAACGATTACAGATTCTTTTCTGAAGCAAGCAAGAAATACATATTAAACTTTGCCATATCGTGATGTCAGGGGTGCTGTAGCAATAAGCAATCATGAATATCCTATCTTTATTGCTCATACATTTCTATTTTGCTTTAGTATGTAAGAGAGACACATCACAACCATAATAGGAGTTAAACTTTGGGCTTAAACTTCCTCTGAGTACATGATGAGTTAGGCACTGTGTCAGAGAACTCACATGGACGCTGTTCAGAGTCTGTCTATGTAACAGACTCTGGAGTTACATAATCCCGGCTTCAAATCCTGGTTACCTATATCCTTGGGCACTTTGTGAATGTGGGCAAGTTATTTAATTTCAAATAGTTTTCTGCGAGATGGGAATATAATAGCACCTGCCTTACAGGTTGTAGTGAGAATTCAGTGGGAAAATGTGTACAAAGCACTTAGTAAAGTGTCTGGTACACAGTAAATACTCCCTGTGTGTTAGCAAAATATGTTAATAGAAAGTTCAGCGTTTTCGCTAAAAAAAAGTTCATAATCCAGAGACCACCTAAAAGTTTAAAAGCTTACATATATACACACCAAACATAAGGTACATAGCTAGTGGGAAGCAGCCGCATGGCACGGGGATATTGGCTCGGTGCTTTGTGACCGCCTGGAGGGGTGGGGTAGGGAGGGTGGGAGGGAGGGAGATGCAAGAGGGAGGAGATATGGGAACACATGTACATGTATAACTGATTCACTTTGTTATAAAGCTGAAACTAACACACCATTGTAAAGCAATTATACTCCAATAAAGATGTAAAAAAAAAAAGCTTACCTCAACTTTTTTATTCAAATCTTTACATTCTTGCACTAAACAATCTTTGGTTCCATAAAATAAGTAAACAGCCTATGAGAAATGGACAGAAAATATGATATTAAAGCAATCTAAGAAGCCCTGTAAGCAAGAAAAAGACACTGAATCAAAGCTCCCTGATGTGATGGTTGAGTCATGTATCCAGAGAGTGGACTAGATACAGATGGAAGAAGGGGCACCATTACTTCTGAGTTTGATTAGCCCATTTTTTCAGGGGAAAGTAGGATGGGTGATTTGTGCTTAAATGCTGTTTTCTCCCAGATTATCCAAAAAGGTACACCTTATAAAGAAATACTGTGTTAAAATTAGAAAATTCCACCTTTTCCTAGTATTTCAGATTACTTAATGAAAGTAACACAGGTAAGTCTAGCAAACATTTTATAATCACTTTTGAATACAGAAAGGTTGATGGAAGCACTGAGATGTTAATTAGCAACTGTATAAACAGCAATTCTTATTGCCTTAGTAACTATATTAATAAAAGAGAGCTATTTGTAAATTTGAAATATTTGTAAAACAGAACCAGGAACAAAACTGTTTTGTATCTATTTTTTGCATCCTATTGCTCAATCACCAAAAGTCATTAAAAAGATTCCAAGACAAAACTTCCACCAAAGGAATCAACTGTACTAGAAACCAGAGATGATCCCAGTTAAAAGTGCGGTAAACAAACGGCTCCTTTTCTTACCTCATCTGCCTTTTAGAGTCTTTTCAGGCCAATGGAATCTAGTTTTCCATTAATGACTTCACCAAAAATTTATCCTGCCTAAATTTATTTCCAATTCTACTTGCCATTTAAGTAAGATAAACTCTCATATATTCCATTTAGTTGCCATCTAAGTGAAATATGCTGTAAAACATCCCAACTCTGAGTTAAAAAATTTGGTCGTGGTTATGAAATACTTCAATATATTTAAGGATCTAATTTGACAGTCTTACATAAAACAGAACAGGTAAATGTTTCCATAAGTTAGTTCTATCTCAATCTAGTTGAAAGAGTGCTAGATATAATTGAACTATTGATTTTTACTGTACCTTAGGTGATAAGCAGGAAAGGTTATTTTATCCAACACACCTTATTAAGAATTCTGCTAGAAAACAGAGATGGTGCCTTCTCACGATGAGCGTGAAAATTGAGGGCCATAAGAGCATCAGGTCCAACAGAAAAATAGTTGTTCATTGTGAATTCCTGTGGAAAAGGGTAAAAATAAGCAACAGATTATGCTTCATCCAAGCCTGTGTTATATAATAAATATGTAAATCTTAGTCTTTGTGTTCTTTATGAAAATTAAGTACTTTCTGCATTCACTTTTTGCGTAGTTATTTTATGCTATCCAGTGAAGTTTCCAGAGATAAAGCTTCAGTTCAAAGGCTGATCCTATAAGATATAAATTTCACTTTCCATTTCTGGTTAATATGCTACATCTAAATGGCTCTACTTTGCACCCAGGCTTTCCACTCCTGTGTTCCCATTACATTTGCTTTTTACTTCCATTGCAGCTCTCAGGCTCTCAGCTTTTTCAGTCTCAATCAGGCTATTGGTCCCCGCTTAACTTATCTTACTTCCTAGTCCAGCCTGGATCCCCTCAACCTAGCTGCACTTAATCTTCTTCCTGAGCAATAAGCTTGCATTTCTGACTTCTTGTTCAGTGGGCCACAGACTCAAGGGTGACATGCCCAAAATCTTAACGCATTTTCTTCCTATTCAAACCTGAAACTCTATTTTTCTTATCTTGGTTAATGTCACTTCTATACATCCTGTCATAAAAACTAGAAATCTGGCAGTAACGTTTTTTCTCGCTTCCCCTGACACCAATCAGCCGCCGAGTCTTGATCAATTCCGCCTCTAAAGCGTCTCTGAATTGTCCTCATCTGAAGATTCCCTTGTTTTGGGTCATAGTGCAGGTTTCTAAGCTATTTTCACACTATCTCCAGAGTATCTTTTTAAAAATACAGATCCGCTATCTCTGTATTGCTATTTACCATGATGTGCACCCTCTCGTCTCTATTTCTTCTACCTGGGAAGCCTTTTGTTCCTTTCTCTGTTGATCTAAATTGTATTTAAATTTTAAGGACCAACTCCCAGGTCACTTCCCCTGAAATATTTCCAGCCTGATCTACCAGGGTGGAACCAGGCACACCCCCAGCCTATTTCATAACCAGCTCCCTAAAGATAAGGACCTGTCGCTGTGTCCCACCACAGCACCACAATGGAAGCACTCCATCATGGTTGTTGAGACCACTCGAAACTGCAGCCCTAAAAACGTACCTTGAGTTTTCTTAAGTTGTAGTATCCTTTATTTGTTACTTGAACTTTCCATCTAAAACAGAAGTTAAAAAAAGAACCAGTAATTATTACCAAATTAACTGCCAATTAACTATAATTATTACCAATCAACTCTGGACACCTGGTAGACGAGGTTGTTCTATTAAAATAGCATTTGGAGAAATAAGCACATTTAAGCAAGTATGTAAGTTTTGAAATGAGTACTCAGCCTAATTTATGACTTCAGTCCTTACATAACAACAAAATATACAGCAACAAAATAAAACACCAGTATCCATGTATAAGTACAACTAACGTAGTTTTTTACCTTTAAATTACATTTAACTTTATAACTATACAAGTTTTCATTTATAATCCAAACAATATTCCCAAAGCTCAAGAAATCTACTTTTGGGGGGAAGTATAACTTACCTATCTAGTTTAACTCCATCTGCTTCCATCACGTTTCTTAAGACTTGTGCAACTGGGATTTCTCCCGCATAGCCTGTACCCCAACCCAAGGTATTAGATAGATCGTTGCCTGTTCCCAGAGGCAAGACTGCAACTTGTGGAATGTATTTCTCTTGTCCCTATAATATAGAAGATATATTTTTGATTTTTCTCTTCAGACTATTTGTAGGGTAACAGTATTTGGTAAAATTTAAAGCCAAAGCAATAAAGATACAAATATAATAATAACTGCTCAATCACAATATTTAAAATTGGCAATGTCTTCTAATATTCATCTGCATAATAAAAAATATAAGCACAAATACTGTATAGTTATCTTAGAAGTGCTTCTGTGAAAGGCAAGTAGGTCTTAAAGATGGATACCTTAATCTTCATTTCATCAACTGCATCCAGGACCCAGCCCACAGTCCCATCCCCTCCACAAACAAGGACTCGAGCTGAGTAATAGGGAAGAAGGGTACAAAGTTGCAGGGCTTTGACAGGGGGAGTTTTAGTAACATCAAAAACCTAGACGTGAAAGAAAAGGAAAAAATTATTTTATCCAACACTGTCATCCATCTGTGAGGATAATTTCCTTCTAGATGAGTACATAGATATGCATAAATAACAATACTGGCTACAACGCGTTTATCTTTAACAATATGCCAGGCACTATGCCAGACTACATTCACTGTGGATCATCCCAATGCTGACCCTACAAAGCACGAGTAAGCCTCATTCTACTGTCCAGGAAATGGAGGCACAGGAAGGTTAAATAACTTGCCTACGCTTCCTCTGATAATTAGGTGCTAACATACAAATTCAATCCTGTAGTTTATCCATTATACAATACTTCCTCTTTGCTGTTCACATAAAACCAGGCTGTGCTAAGTTCACCTTTAACTAGTGCTTCATATTTTATACTGGATTCAAAAACTCCATTACTAGTGCAAGTTAGTACCAATTTCTGGAAAACAATTCTGCAATATGCATAAAATGACATAAAGGTGAAAGGATCCTTGATACCTATAATTCTGTAAATGATCTAGGAAAATATTTCAAAAGACAAAAATGCCCCGTGTGTAAAGATATTTAGTGTGGCATTATTTATAATGGCACAACCTTAGAGAGAAACTTGACCTCCAACAGCAGGAGACTGGATATAGATATATCCATTTGATTATTTCTTAGTCACTTCATACATAATTATGAGGACTATGTTGCAACACGGAAAAATATACTTTTAGGTAAAGAAAACAGAATGTAAACTTCTACCTAGATTATTGTTACAAAATGCTAATATGTAAATGCACAGACAATTCATGGAAAGAACATGGACAACTGAAAACAACTGATGTATTTGTGTGGAGATAATGCAGGTGATTTTCTTTCCTTTTACTTTAAAATTTTATTCATTTATTTATTTTGGCTGCGCCACGTGACTTGCAGGATCTTAGTTCCCTGAACAGGGACTGAACCCCAGGCCACGGCAGTGAAAGTGCCGAGTCCTAACCAATGGACAGCCAGGGAACTCCCCTTTCTCTTTCCTTTTAAAATTATTTTTATATTTCCTTAAGTTGTGTAATGTTGAAAGGGAAAATTACAAATTAGAAAGAAAAGTTACTGCATTTATGATTGTTGCACAATGAGTTGTTTAGTTTTTCAAAATAGAAGCCGCTAGCATGTCAGCTCAATCTTAATGGTCTGAGTCTTTTATTCTCACATTTAAAAATGTTGGTGTGCAATTACTCCCAGTTGCCAGCAATCACTGTTTTACTCTCTGTTTCTATAGATTTACCCTTTCTGAACATGTCATATAAATGGAATCATACGATATGGGTCCCCTGCATTGGGCTTCTTTCACTCAGCATGTTTTTGAGGGTCATTTATTGTAGTATGTATGTATGTATCAGTAGTTCCTTTTTATCACTGAATATTCCATTCATATGGGTATATCACATTTTGTTTTATCCAGCCACCGACTGATGGACAGTGGGGTATTTTCACTTTCTGGCTATTATGAATTATGGTGCTATGAACATTTGCATAAAAGTGTTTGTGGGATATATGTTTTTGTTTCCCTTGGGTAGATTCCTAGAAGTTCTAGGGGGTACGGTAAATTTATGTTTGACTTTCTTGTTTTAAAAAAATATCTATTTATTTATTTGGCTGCGCTGGGTCTTAGCTGTGGCACGCGGGATCTTCGCTGCCACATGCAGGATCTTCATTGCGGCGTTGTTGGATCTTTAGTTGCGGTGTGTGGGATCTTTCAGCTGTGGCATGTGGGATCTAGTTCCCTGACCAGGGATCGAACCTGGGCCACCTACACTGGGAGCATGGAGCCTTAGCCACTGGACCACCAGGGAAGTCCCTGTTTGACTTTTTAAGAAATTGTCCAAGTGTTTTCTAAAGTTGCTGCAGCATTTTACATCCCCACCATGAGAACCCCTCTTTCTCCACATATGTGAATGGCTCAATACTTTCATAATTATTATTCTTCCCTACAATCAGATGATTACTGGTTTCAAGCATTAACAGCCATTACAATTTACGGAAAATGTAAAACTAAAAATGAAAAGTTTAATACAGAAAGGAAGGTTTTCTCTTTGGTTACCTGTACGGGATTGAGGAGGATCCTGAATTCTCCCAACAGTCCTTCTCCCATATTAGTTCCACTACGAGAGTTGGCCAGGATTATTAATGGAGTCCACTGCTTTCCAAGCTTAGATGCTAGCTAAAAAAATTAATGTGAGTGAAAAGACCTTAATATCTCAAAGATGGTGAGCAATAAGTTTTTTCATTTCTTAATAACAAAAGTGCTGTAAATTTGCTGAGAGAACAACTATCCCAATCGATACAATATAAAAATCAAAGAATTCTAAGAATGGAAAAGTTCCTTAGAAATGAACTAATTTCTGCTTAATATATAATTCTCTTCTACATTATTCTAGATAAGTCATCCAGTATATACTTGGATACTCATGTAAGAAGGAATTCACTAACAAGGCGGCCCATTCCACTACTAAATCAAATTATTAGAAAGTTCTGACTTAAATTGAGTTAAAAATCTGTCTTTCAATAACTTTAATTGTTCTACTTTTTTTTTTTTATTTGTTTTGTTTTTTTTTGCGGTACGTGGGCCTCTCACTGTTGTGGCCTCTCCCGTTGCGGAGCACAGGCTCCGGACGCGCAGGCTCAGCGGCCATGGCTCACGGGCCCAGCTGCTCCGCGGCATGTGGGATCCTCCTGGACCGGGGCACGAACCCGTGTCCCCCCATACCAGCAGGGGGACTCTCAACCACTGCGCCACCAGGGAAGCCCCATTGTTCTACTTTTGATTCCTGAGGCAAGGAATAATTTCATTTGTTCTTCCATATAACTCTTGTGTTCAAACACCTTAAGCATTATATTGTTTATTAGTCTTGTCTCCCAGGCAACACGTTTCAACCCTTCATAGAATGGACATTGATCTTCTCTGCTCTCTTAACCCTGACTGTCCTTTTCTGGATGAATTCTAATTTTCAGGCTTTTTTTTTTTTTTTAATGGGATATTCAGAAATAGATTCAAGAATCCAGAACTGTACAAAGCCCAAAGTCAAATGAAATTAATGTTTCTCTAATCTAACCACTTCTTTCCTCTCCCCTTCTCCTTGTGGATATAACATTAATGAAGATGTTCCACGGTTTTACTGAGTGATTCTCATCCCCTATGATCTCAGACTGAATTCAGATACGTAAGTGTTGTCCATTTAAAAAAAAGTATCACAACAACATTAAACATGTTTTAAATTTTAACATCCCTCTTTCTTTTGCAGGAATATTGACAAAGATGACATTTAAGATATAAAATCCGAACTTGGAAAAAACACAATTTAGTTTTAGAATGAAATAGTTTAACTACTTTGGGACATTCAAGCAGGAAATAATTGCAGATTTTACAGTTTTTCCTTCAGAACTACATGAAGACTGAAAGATGTTTGTACCAATTTTCATACACATACATACTGCCAAGTATTGTCAACAGCTTTAATGCTCACCATTATCTGTGGGAGCATCTAACGCGCAACATAAACTTATCTCCAGGCCCCTACGTGAGGTTCCAAACAAAAAAATTCTTTTAGAACAACGTGTGAGGAAAATCTGTTTTCACTGACAATAATCATGAATCCCAAATCCGACTGTTCATCAGAATCATCTGAGGACTTAAACAAAATACAGATTCCTGGGACTTACCCTAGATCTACTAAATCAAACATGGTGATGGAGGTGGGCTCAGAAGTCTGTATTTTTAAAAAGCTCCTCAAGTGATTTGGACTCAGTGATTTAGGATCCACTAATATAACATATTCCAATTTCCCTTCAGACCTGAAAGAACTCGAGCGCCAAAATTTGCGGCACATCTTTAGCAAGTGGGTAGGGCATTATGGCTTACCATAATGAGTCTTCTCACACACACAGCTGTGTTTCATACACTGACTTAAATAACTTTTTGGAAATCAGTTACATAAGGAAAAGTAAACTCTGATTACCATTGCATAATCTGTTTTTTTGTCTTTACGCATCTGATTAATGGAGGTTAAATAACTTGGTGGAATGATGAGGTTTTTGAATTCTCCAAAATCACACTGTTCATTCTTTAAGCTATTTTTCATACACTCATCATGTACTGTTTTCTGACACCAAATGCACCTGAGGGAAGGAAAAAACAAAGACAATAATTAACTTTAAACCACAATCTTACTCATCTGCAAACCAATCATTTTTGTCAAAAAAAAAACTGAAATAGTAATTTCATCACCAATGAAAAAATCTGGCAAATAAAAAACTTATAATTGTATCTGCACAGTGAAAATAGAGCAATGAACTTTTTTTTTAATGCCCTTTTTTTTTGGGGGAGGCCATGCGGCATGTGGGATCTTAGTTCCCTGACCAGGGATCAAAACCGTGCCCCCTGCAGTAGAAGTGCAGAGTCATAACCACTGGACCACCAGGGAAGTCCCTAGAACAATAAACTTTGAGCATACTTGACAGTTTAATCTAACAGTGGTTCTTAAAGTGCGGTCTGGGGAAGATCCTTTCAGGGTGTCTCTGAGGTTAAAATCATTTGAATAATAATATGTTATTTCACCTTCATTCTATCCAAAATATACGGTGGAGTTTTCCGGAAGCTATATGATATGTGCTAAACCAACAGACTGAATGCAGAAGTAGATAGGAGGCGCTAGCTGACTTCCACACCAAAGAAATGTACCAAAAAAGTAAAACGATGCCAATCTTCTCACTAAATTTTCACAAAAATATTTTGTTACCATTATTGTTATTTTTAAAATGAATATTTAAACAATTTCTCAGTTTTAATTTACAACGTGGTAAATATTAGTAGATATAACCCACATAAACAAAGCTGGTCTAGAACAATGGTTTTGTGTACTATCGATTTGTGCTTTGGCTGGAGTAGGTTCGTGAGGCCTAAAGGCCTTTAGCTTAAATGCCCCATTGGCCTGGGTCCTTAAAAGAGTTCCTCAGGGTCCAGTGTGAAAACCGCCTGACTTATAACCATCTGTGAACACTTTAGCAAATATAGTAAAATAGTCAACTTCTTATTGGCAGTTAATATGAAACTAATCTATATGTTTGCATCTGAAGTACAGACAGATATTTATGTTCTAATTTGCCTCTACATTTGAATGCGTGCATGAAACAAGCAGAGAATAGTACTGGCAAAGGTCCTGGGTTTCTATTATTAATCTACTAAGTATTTAATCCACTCACAGATAAGGCTGTGACTGTACAGACAAAAACAGGTCAACAGAAAACAATGGTTATAATTAAATAAATAAATTAAAAATAAAAAGAGGATAAAAACTCTTTCACCCCAAGGTCAACTCTCTTGGACTTCTATTTTAAAGTTTTTTTTCAGCTGGATGTTCAGTTTTATCAAGTAATTACTGCTATTAACCCAAGAATCCTATTTACTGCCCAAATTACAATTATCTGCAGGATGTGTTAAAGGGAAAACTGTAAATTAACTTGCATGATAACCCTGTTAACACTTGTTTTCAACCTAAGCTTGAGAAACAACGACAGACTGCTAATGCAGCCGAAGTATACCACCTCCACCTACCGCTCTACCGTTAACTTTAAACTAGTATATTATTACTGAAAATAACCTGAAAGGAAACCCACTGAATTATTTCACAATGGTTTCCTCTGGGAAGAAAAATGGGACCGAGGGATGAGAAGAACATTCTCTTTTTACTCTATGTTCTTTGGTATTGCTTGAGTTTCTAAACACCAGTATGTATTCATGAACTACTTGTATAAATTTTTAAAACTGTATTTTAGATGATATTGGCTTATGCTTTAGAATTTAGAAAATACAGAAAGACATAAAAGTCATCCAGAGATAGTTACTCTTAACTTTTTGATGTATTTATTCTCAGTTTTACAGTCCCTATATGTTTATTTTTCAGGTTAGGGATATGATGTATTTTTATATATATATCTGGACCGTACTTTTCTTTGGAAATTGTATCATGAGTTCTGTCCTATGCCATTAAGTATTTTTTAAAAAACATGGTTTGTTAAGAATATTAATATCATATCACATGGATATATCATAATTTTTTGTGAATTGATTCATGGTCTATATTCATCTTTTACTAGGTTTTAATAACTGCATGTACTTTTAATTTATATAGGATATCAACTTCTTTTCTGTCATAGTTATTGCAAACATTTCAGTTTTCTCTTAAATTTACCTTTTAATGTACTTTAGTTTATTTTTTGCTAGACAGATCTGTACTTCCCTTTGTGGTTTATTTAAATGCTTTCATGCTCTGAAGTCCTTTACCTTTCCAAATTAGATATTTGCCTATAGCTATTCCCCCCTCACACTTGTTTTCATATTTATGCCTTTAATTCAGTGCTTCTTAACCTTCTGGGGCTACAGATTCCACTGAGAATCTCATGAAAGTGTCAGGCTTCCTGGAACCTTATCTATCTATGAACTAAGAACTCCTGCTTCAATCCATCTGGAGTTTATTTTGGTATAGAGTGTGATATGAAGAGTCAACTTTTATTTCCTCAAAGAGCACATGTCCTAGCATGATTTATAAAGTAATCTTTTCTATCCCACTGATTTGTGACACCTTTATCATTTAATAAGTTCTCATAAATTTCAGAAGAGACTCTTAACCAAGGTGATGGCTATTATCAGCCTTTGCTCTGTAAAGGTAAAGCCAAAATACTTACTCCTTATTCAGCTCTATATTTTTCCTGAGAAATACCACAATCAAAATCGAGACCTGTTCTCGATATAAATTTTGTAATTGGTATTTTATTTGACCTAGATTTCAAACCTGATGGGAAAATAAGACATTACTAATAATGTCTTGATACTTAGTTAGTTTTAGCAGTCATGTCTTTGAGTGATTGTTTATGATCTTTATTCTTTCCCCAACTTTTTATTTTGAAAAATTTTAAACCTACACAGAAGTCAAAAGAATAGCAAAATGAATACCCTTAAACCAACCCTTAACTCTGATTCTTAAGTAACATTTTCTCCCACATTTTCTTTCTCTCTTTCAAAATAAACTCATATTTTGCTAAATCATTTGAAAGTAAATTATGGACATTATGAGATTTGACCTTTCAATACTTCAGCAAGTATTTCCAAAACACAATGATAGTCTCCTTGCTTTTATACACACACACACACACACACACACACACACACACACACACACAATTTAATTTTTATTGGAGTATAGTTGATTTCCAATGTTGTGTTAGTTTCAGGTGTACAGCAAAGTGAATCAGTTATACATATATCCACTCTTTTTTAGATTCTTTTCCCATATAGGCCATTACAGAGTAGTACTGAGTGGAGTTCCCTGTGCTATACAGTAGGTTCTTATTAGTTCCTTGCTTTTTTAAGTGTTTTTGCATTAAAAAAATTTTTTTTACAGGAACACAGGTAAGCCCACCACCTATATTCCAACATTAATATATTAACTGTAACTGCTTTGTTTCATTTCTATCTATCCATTAATCTATCTTATTTTTGGTGCATTAAACATAAATCGCAGACATTAGAATATCTCTTAAACACCTCAGCAAGCAGGCATATCATTACCTTGAGTTCAGTATTTGTTTACAGGTTTTTTTCTTTCAATGTAAAATTTATATATGATGAAATGTACAAATATGTACATCTGCTGAGTTCTGACAAGTAAACATAATTATGTAACTTATCCTTATGAAGACACAGAACATTACCCTATGTGCCATTCTTGTGCAGGGGTATGACTGTTTTATTAAAAAAAAAAAAAGTCTTCTCTAAAGTTACCTGTTCACAATAGCTCTCTTCTTTAGTATGCTAGAAGAGGCAACAGAATTATATGTGAAGCTGAGATGGTCATCTATGAAATTCACACTAGAATGGGGTTGGCAAACTACAAATACATCTGCCTCCTAATTCTGTGAATAAGTTTTATTGGAATATAGCTACGCCATTCATTTATGTGCTGTCTGTTGCTAGTTTTGTACTATGATGGACGGTAGAGTGAAGTAATTATAACAGACCATATGGTCTGCAAAGCCTGAAATACTTAGTTTGGCTCTTTATAGAAAAAGTATGCTCACCTCTGCTCCAGAAGATAATTTGGTACCCTTTCATTGTTTCGGATAATTAATGAAATGAATAAACATTAGAATCCAGAATCATAAAGTTTAAGATCAAAGCCTAGAGTAAAGCTGCCAATGTAATTACCTTCCAAGAGTCAGAAGCCTGTTTTATTAATCACTGTGTGTGTGTGTGTGTGTGTGTGTGTGTGTGGAGGGGGGTGTAATGAAGAAAAGGCCTTATAAATAAAAGGTTTTTTAATAAATAAAAAAGCGTTTTATAAAGGTTTTTATAAATAAAAATACAATATAAACCAAAAACTTTTCTTAATGAGAGACAGAACACTATAAGGAACAAAGGTTTACTCAATAAACATAATGAATACTTAAAAATAGAACCTGATTTCCTATTTTAGTCAGAATAGAGGTTAGAAGAAACAAAAGAAGTGTGGGGAGCAGTGATAAGATGATACTAGGTGCAGACATACTCTGCCGTGGTTGGGGCAGAGGCAGGAAAACACAGAAAAGAAAGAAGCCTACAGGGAAAATAGGATCCAGCACAGTGCCTGGCACAAAATATATGCTTAATATGTGAAAACTAAATAACGACAGTGAGTATAAATTAAAAGTCCTTTGTCACTTATTCTGTAGCCTTTAAAATCAGTTACCACCTGTCATATGGCCCTTCAAAATGCGACCTTGTTGAACAGTCTTCACAGTTCACTTGAAATCTTAGACTTCTCAAGAATGTGACGCAGACACAGAAGGAGCCCTCCCCAGGGCTGGATAAAATCCAGAGAGGGACAGTCTGGTCTGTGTTTAAAGGTTGTAAATATTTATTCTGTTCCTTTTTCCAAAATATCTCATTCCTACAGAAGGTCACAGCAGACTGTAATCCTGCATAAAATTATCTGCTAAAATAAATCAGAATATTATAAAATACATACTACTTCAGGACACTGTGCTCTCTTCTCCTGGGAATGATAAACACTTCCTAAATTATACAGGAACCATTTTTACCATGGGTGAGGAGTTCCAGCATGCTGGGAACAGACTGCTCAGTAACCAGTAAGAACAAGCTAAGGCAGAAAAGGAGACCTATCACTGCCATGTTCACTGTGCTCAAAGGAGGGAACACAAAATTAAGGACAGAGGCTCATGTTTAAGAAGTACATAAATATAGCAGTGGTTCTTAAACTTTAGAATTATCTGCAGGGCCTGTTAGGCAAAGATTGTTGGTTGACAGCCCAAGTTTCTGATTCAGTGTGTCTGGACTGGGGCTAACACTGCCAGGAAAAATAGAAGATGCTCAGTTAAATGTGAATTACAGATAAACAACAAACAATTTTTGGTCTAAGTATGTCTCAAATATTGTAAACATTTTATTTTGTATTAAATACAAATATTTTATTTAGTGTGTAAATCTAAATCTGTGTTAGAATTTGCATTTGTAACAAGTTTCCAAGTGATACTGATGCTGCTGGTCTGGGGACCTTACTTTGAGAACTACTGAGATATAGGATATGATGTCATCATTAAGAAGGAAAAATTGGGGGCAGGGGTGAGTAGATTAGGGAAGTGTTCCTGGAGTAAAGGGCACAAGATGAGTCATTAGGATGCCTAGAGGGACTTCCCTGGTGGTCCAGTGGTTAAGACTCTGCACTCTCAATGCAGGGGGCCAGGGTTCGACCCCTGGTCAGGGAACTAGATCCTGCATGCCGCAACTAAAAGTTCCCGCATGCTGCAACTAAGACACAGCGCAGCCAAATAAATTAAAAAAAAAAAATCTTTGAAGGATGCCTAGAAGCTAGCCAGGAGGAGGATACTTAAGCCTTGAGAAAAAAAAGGGTAGTATGAAAAGGGTATTTAAAGGAAACCACAACCAGCCTGATGTTGCTGGTGCATAAAGTTTAATGCAGATGGTGGTAGATAAGACTAGACAGGCAGGCAGGGTCCAGAGAGCACGAGGACCTTGTATACCACGTTAAGCACTTGGAGTTAACACTGAAAGACCATCACTTTAAGTGATGGGGGTAATTGAAGCGTTTTAAACAGAGCAGAAACCCCAATCAGATATGCATTTCTAGAAAGATCTTTTGGTTGGAGAATCAGAGCATTATGATTATTTGTTAAGGAGTATATGAAATGCAGTTAAGATATTTATAGAAGCCATTTTAATCTAATTCTGCAGAGACACAAAGAAGGGAAGGAAATAAAACAATATTCAATTCATGCCTTCTTTCCAACTAATCCCAATTCTCCAAGACTGAAGCTTAACTAGGGAGACAATTATGAAATTTTTTAAAAGACACTGGTAACCTAGCTCTCACTGATGCCAAAAAGACATCTAAATTTGAAAGATATCAAGTAAAAATGGTTATAAATCTCTGTAGTTGTTTAAAGTATATATTTTGGTAACTTTTAAAGTCTAAATCTTAAGTACAAAATTATTTAAAATAAGATTTAAAAATAATTGTTGATATAACAATGCTCATGCTAATTAAAAAAAGGATTTTTAAATAAAATAAACAAAATATAATCAAAAAAGTAACTTGCTATCTCATGCCAGCTTTCTATTTCTGTTCTTAAATATGTTTAGGGACTTTTCAACTTGTCAGAAACAAAACCCATCACAATGAAGATGTCCAGACTTAAGGCAGAGAAGAGGCCAGGGGTTAGTATTCCTAACCCTGTACTGGGGGTTAGAAATCCAGAATGCCAGTTCTACTTTACCACTGAGTAAATTTCTCTGAACTATCAAATTCTCTCAAATGAGTTAGAACAGATAATCTGCAAAGCAGCATCCCCTTTTATTACCAACCTCTAACATGAGGAAAGGACATCTTCACCTATTTTCAGACAACATTTAAGAACACAAATGTGTTGTCCAGTGTGTATATAAAAGCGATTAAAATATTCTTGGATTAATCAAAGTCACTTGTCTAAGATGCTACAGGTCCTGAAACACCATCTGGCAAAAGGAGTGTTCTTTTGGAGTGTATTTCACTATAGCACCGAATATAGATTAGAAAAGATACTTAAAGTGCTCCTCTGGAATGACACTTGTTTTCATTGTACATTCATAACACAACACCCAGGATGAATCAGTTTTGAGACTCTAGGGAAAAGTTAATTTGTTCATACTTCATTTTTTCTCATGCAAAATGGAGCTAAACAATAGAAACAAAAGCTAAAATATAACATACAGTGGCCATAAAGTATGTGGCACTTAGAGACCTCTGGATGAAAGTTAAGAGCCAAGTTTTATTACCCAAAAGGGCAAGTTGGCTAAGGAGTGTAGGCTAGATGAATCAACGAGGCAAATGACTATTGCAAAGCTGCCTCACTGTATATAATACCAGCGCTATTTATTAGCTTGTGTCCTCTAAGTGGGCAGTTGAGGCCATTTGTGGAGATCAAAGCAGGCTGCTACGCCCACTCTTTGAAATCCTGACTCCCTCCAAGCATTGTGGGACAATCAGTACCCACAAAGGCCGTACCTGTAATCGCAGAGCTTGGGTTGACTGCCGCATTGCTGCTTGCAAACCACACAGTAACTGCACAGGGGCACGTTGCCCCGGATCCAGTGGTGGTGCATGGCGTCCAAGGCCTTGCTGTCATTCTTGAGCATGATCTCCTTGCAGTGAAAGCGCTTGTCGGCCTTCTTGAGGCAGCCCTCGTCCACGCGCAGCCCGCAGCAGTCGCAGAAGGCGCCCTGCAGGATGTGCTGCGCGCACACGCAGCAGTAGGTGGGATGGCTGAACAGGTCCGTGTCGCGCCACCCATGCTTGCTCTTGCGGAAGATGTCCCTGCGGTGCAGCTGCCGGCGCGACCGCTGGAGGCTGCACCAGAAGGTGATGAACACGGGCAGCAGCACCGAGCACAGCGTCCACAGGACCAGGTGCCCGTCCGCAAACAGGCCCTCGTAAGGCGCCGGCCGCTTCTCCCCTTCCATCTTCCCCAAGGTCTATTTCTAACTAGGAGAGACACGGGCGGGTCCACCTCGGGCTCGCTGTCCCCGTCCCGCCCTCCTTCCTGCCTTTCAGGGGATCCCAAAAGCGCCGTCGGCCCAGGTGGCTCCGCTCTCTCCAAGGAGGGGCACGCGCGCCGTCTTCCCCGCGGCGCGACCCCAGTGCCTCCGGGTGGCCGCGCCGCGGACCTGCGGCGCCGAGGGGGCGGCGCCCAGGGCTGTCACGCTCCGTCCCCTCCCTCCTCCTTGGGCCCGGCCACCGCCTCCTCACCTCGTCCGGCACGGGGAAAGGCGCAATCACAATGTACAGGCTGCCCCCACGGGAAGGCCGGTGCGGCGCCCACTCTTTGGGCGCGACAGCGCGCGTGGGCCGCACGGAGCCTGCTGGCTCGCGTAACCATTAGCCCACACCCAGCAAACATACGCGTACTGCAGCTCCTGGGCCCGCGCGGCCTCCCTCAGGCCCGCCCCCGCCCACCGCGCGGCCCCGCCCCTCTCGCGAGGCCTCGGGGGCCACGGCCCCGGCCCCACCCGCCCCTCCGGCCCTACCTAGTCTGGGGCGGTGGCGCGGCTCCCGGGGCCAGGTTTCGGGCCTTCCTCGCACCCTCGCGCCACCAGGAGGCCTGCGGGGTCGTGCGGACGCCACTGGAGCTGCCCGGGTCCACTGGAGCCGCGGGCGAGGGCGGGGCCTGCGGCTAGAGCTCGGCGGCTGGACTGAGTGTAATATGCGACCGGAAGGCCGAGAGGCCTGCGGCGGCAGGGCCTTGGGGAGGGGGAGGAGGAGCAGGATGGGAAGGGCGGCCCCCGTGGGCGTGGCTTAGGGAGAACAGTGGGCGGAGTAACAATTAGGTGGGGGCGTTAGAGAGGATGGATGGTTGAGTCTTCTGAGTCTGTAATCAGCGAGAGTTCTAGCATGAATGATTTACACAGTATAAATTAACCTTTTCTGTGACTTCCAGCCTCACTGGTGGAGGTGGGAGCTGGCGCAGTTTTGAAAGTTGTAAGGGAGAAAACTGGCAGTTTTGAGAGTGTTATGTTCTGATAGAACAGGACAATCCAAGTAAAAAATTGGTAGCTGTCACGTGCGCTCCCGCTAGTTACTTATTAAACAGAAAGCTGAGGGCTTACTATGTGCCAAGCACTGTGCGAAGAGCCCCAGCTCTCCCAGAGTGCCAGGACTGTTGAAACATGCCTAACAAGAAGGATTTATTAGCCCTGTTTGTAATGGCTTACTGCACCCCAGCTTCAATCTCTGCACTTACCACGCGCCATGCTAAATTTATCATCCCCATTTTACAGATGAGGAAAACAGAGGTACATGATTGTTGTCACAAACCCAGTGTTGGGGCTGAGATCACTTTGTTTTAACTTCGTCACCGAAGTTGCTTCCATCTAAACCATCAAAGAGAGAATTTCTCTTATTTTGTTACTTCTCTGAGAAACTGTGCCCTGGACTGTCTTGTTAAAAAGCAGATTCTTATTTCCTTTTTCAGGGATGAGGACTGAGAGTCTTCATTTCTAATAACTGGTCTAATGTTGATGGTTCCCAGGCCACACTTGGAGTGGCAATGCTGAAACATTTAATAACCTGGATTGTGAAGATTGAGGGAGGGCATATGGTGAAATGGGAAGAGCAGTTAGATGGCATTATGAGGCCTGGGATCAGATTCCTGCCCTCACACATCTAATTGTATCTTCCTGTGCTTGTCTGTTCATCTCTCTGGGCCTCACGTTCCTCATCTGCCACATGGGACAGTTGGATGAGATCTCTAAAGCTTCCCTTCCGCTCTGATAGCCTTCATGTGTATGGAAATATCGTTGTCTTTTATGACTCCTAGTTGAGGCAGAGCCCTTAAATTAGTTTAGATTTGGAAACGTAACAAAAGAATATACTTTTAAAAAGTGAGGATTCCCCCTCCCCATTCCCATTATAGAACATTTGGGAAATACAGAAAAATATAAAGGAAGAAAAAGAATCATCCATCTCTCACCTCAAAGACACTCTATGTTTGAACATTTTGGCCTATTTTCTTCCATTATTTTCTATGGAAAAAATGGATAACTTTTTTGTACACATAATTTTGATCATATGGTAGATATATTCTCTATCTAGCTCATTTTTCATTTAACATGACAAAATATCCTTTACATGTTTTTATAAATTTATATTTAATGGTTGCATAATATTCCATTCTATGAATACAGTTCACAGTTTATGTAACCTTAACTCCGTTGTTGGCTATTTAAGTTGTTTCTAAAATATTAGAAGCAACTGGACCGCCTGCCCCCGATGTCAGAACACAGAGGTCATCCGGGATCCCCTTCACCGCGCTCCTGTTTGCACCTTCTGTTTCCTAGGTCCTGTGATTTCCCCTTTCTTGGTGAATTCTCTAGTTTTTGTGGAGCACATTCTTCAGTAGCTTTTAGAGCAAGGGTACAGGGGAAGCATATATATATATATTTTTACATCTTTATTAGAGTATAATTGCTTTACAATGGTGTGTTAGTTTCTGCTTTATAACAAAGTGAATCAGTTATACATATGTTCCCATATCTCTTCCCTCTTGCATCTCCCTCCCTCCCACCCTCCCTATCCCACCCCTCCAGGCGGTCACAAAGCACCGAGCTGATCTCCCTGTGCTATGCGGCTGCTTCCCACTAGCTATCTACCTTACATTTGGTAGTGTATATATGTCCATGACTCTCTCTCACTTTGTCACAGCTCACCCTTCCCCCTCCACATATCATCAAGTCCATTCTCTAGTGGGTCTGTGTCTATATTCCTGTCTTACCCCTAGGTTCTTCATGACGTTTTTTCCTTAAATTCCATATATATGTGTTAGCATATGGTATTTGTCTTTCTCTTTCTGACTTACTTCACTCTGTATGACAGACTCTAGGTCTATCCACCTCATTACAAATAGCTCAATTTCGTTTCTTTTTATGGCTGAGTAATATTCCATTGTATATATGTGCCACATCTTCTTTATCCATTCATCCGATGATGGACACTTAGGTTGTTTCCATCTCCGGGCTATTGTAAATAGAGCTGCAATGAACATTTTGGTACATGACTCTTTTTGAATTATGGTTTTCTTAGGGTATATGCCCAGTAGTGGGATTGCTGGGTCATTTGGTAGTTCTATTTGTAGTTTTTTAAGGAACCTCCATACTGTTCTCCATAGTGGCTGTACCAATTCACATTCCCACCAGCAGTGCAAGAGTGTTCCCTTTTCTCCACACCCTCTCCAGCATTTATTGTTTCTAGATTTTTTGATGATGGCCATTCTGACTGGTGTGAGATGATATCTCATTGTAGTTTTGATTTGCATTTCTCTAATGATTAATGATGTTGAGCATTCTTTCATGTGTTTGTTGGCAGTCTGTATATCTTCTTTGGAGAAATGTCGATTAAGGTCTTCTGCCCATTTTTGGATTGGGTTGTTTGTTTTTTTGTTATTGAGCTGCATGAGCTGCTTATAAATTTTGGAAAATAATCCTTTGTCAGTTGCTTCATTTGCAAATATTTTCTCCCGTTCTGAGGGTTGTCTTTTGGTCTTGTTTATGGTTTCCTTTGCTGTGCAAAAGCTTTGAATTTTCATTAGGTCCCATTTGTTTATTTTTGTTTTTACTTCCATTTCTCTAGGAGGTGGGTCAGAAAGGATCTTGCTGTGATTTATGTCATGTAGTGTTCTGCCTATGTTTTCCTCTAAGAGTTTGATAGTTTCTGGCCTTACATTTAGGTCTTTAATCCATTTTGAGCTTATTTTTGAGTCCTTGCATGGTGTCTACAAATGTCTCTGTTCCACCCTCCATACCTGATTATTTATCTGCATGTAGAATTCCAAGTTGGAGATAATTTTCCTTCACACCATTAAAGACAGTTCTCCATTTCTGCTTGCTTTTAGTGTTGCTGTAGAGATGTCTGACGTTACTCTTATTCCTGATCCCAAGAATGCAAGTTGTTTTTGCTTTCCTGAAACTTGTAGAATCTTCGCTTTTTCTCCAGTGTTCTGAAATTTCACAAAGATGTGCCTTGGTGTGAGTCTGTTTTCATGTATTTTGCCAGGTTTTCTGGACCTTTTCAGTCTAGAAGCTCATGTCCTTCAGTTCTGGAATTACTTTGTTGATTTCCTCCTCTCTATTTTCTGTGTTCTTTTTGAAACTTCTGTTATCTGGATGTTGGACCTCCTAGACCGTTCTCTCTCTTTTTATTTTTATTTAATTAATTTATTTGTTTAACATTTTTATTGGAGTATAATTGCTTTACAATATTGTGTTAGTTTCTGCTGTATAACAAAGTGAATCAGCTATATGCATACATATATCCCCATACCCCCTCCCTCTTCTCTCTCCTTTTAAAATAGACTTTATTTTTTAGAGCAGTTTTAGATTCACAGCAAAATGGAGCAGAAAGTACAGAAAAATTATCCACATCCTGAACCAGAGTGGCGTGTTTGCTACAATCCATAAGCCTACATTGACACAGCATCATCACCCAAAGTCCATAGTTTGCGTTAGAGTTCACTCTTGGTGGTGTACATTCTGTGGGTTTGGACAAATGTATAATGACATGTATCCACTATTATAGTGTCACACAGGTTATTACAGTGCCCACAGATCATCTGGGTTCTGCTTATTCCTTTCTCCCCAGACCCTCACCCCTGGTAACCACTGACTTTTACTGTCTCCATAGGTTTACCTTTTCTAGAATGTCATATCATTGGACTCATACTGTGTGTAGCCTTTTCAGATTGGCTTCTTTCACTTAGGAACGTGCATTTAAGTTTCCTCCATGTCTTTTCATGGTTTGATAGCTCATTTCTTCTTAGTGCTGAATAATATTCCATTGTCTAGATGGACCACAGTTTATTTATCCATTTACCTCTGAAGGACATCTTGGTAGCTTCCAAGTTTTGGCAATTATGAGTAAAGCTCCTAGACACATCTGTGTACAGGTTTTTGTGTGGACATAAGTTTACAAATCCTTTGGATAAATGTCCTCTGTGTAAACATTTTTTTCTCAGTTTTTTTTAATCTCTCATTTTTGCTCTAATATTCTAAAAGATTTTCATAGCTTTATTTTTGCATCTTTTTATTGAGTTTTTAATTTCTAAGAACTTTTTTGTTGATTTGTTTTCTGAGTCTTACTTTTTTTACAGCATCCTATTCGTGCTTCATGGGAGCAAAATTTTTCTCTCATCTCTCGGAGGATACTGTTAGATATTTTTTTCCTTCCTCTCCTTGCCTGATCTGTGATTGCCTCAAGTTGCTTTTTCCTGTAGTTTCTTTTGTCTTCATCTTCCATGTCAGAGGCTTTCTCAGATGTCTGATGATCCTCCCGGTGACTCTTAGGCACCTTAAGATTTGAGAACCGCTGCTAGAGTATCTCTTAATCCCTCAAGCTTGTCATCCCAACTGAAATCCCACAGAGAAAAACAACACATATTTCAGTATTTTTTTCTCCAGAAGAATTGGAGCTTTTCTCTTCCAGTTACAGCCTTAGCCATTTTCCTCAATGAAATATAACAGTAGCCTTAGAGGTGGTTTCACGAGTTATTCAGTCCATACTCCATCCTTCTTGTGTTTATTTGTACCATCTTACATTCCTACACCTTTGCCAGTGCCGTGGTCATTCCTGTTTAGGCTGGAGAGAAGCCTGGCAATAGCTGTCAGGGACCTGGTGAGACCTTGGCCATCCTTACCTGCTGGGCAGATGTAAGTTGAGGCCAACGTCCTGGCCCAGAGCAGAAATTATAGCCTGCTCGGGGAAGTATGCAGCAGGCCAGAAAGGGCCCTGTCCAAGGCTAAACCGTCTTACCATTGTATTGCTGCTCCAGAGAGGAAGGTGTGTGTTTGTGTAGCAGGACTGAGGACACGTGAAAGGAAACTCAGGGCGTGGGGTGTAGAGACAGAGCAGGGGAAAGCAACTCACACTTAAAAGGGGCCATATTTTATTTTCTAATAAAGATGTATTTTTATTTCAACAGTATATAAAATTATCTTAAGATGTGTTTGGTTAATCTCGATATCATTTGGTCATTAAAAATTTTTTTACAGGCTTTCTATCATGTCTCTGAGAATGGGGAGGGTGTGCAAATATAAAGAAGAGTGATTTCACAGAGAAGGAGGAATAATAAAACAGTAATAGTTTCCAGGTATTAGTTACTATATCTGTCAAGTACTTTACATACACTTTCTCTTTTACGTCTCAAAACACCTTAAGATGTAAGTTTTATTATAATAATTATTATTTTTTAATAGTGAGTAAACAGTGACTTGGATAGTAAAGAAATGTGCCCAATGTCACACAGCTTCAGTGTGGCACAGATAATAAGTTTCAGAGCCAGGATTCAAGCCCAGCTCTATTGATAACTCTGCAGCCCACAGTCTGGACCATTATATAACTCAGCCCACACAGCAGATATTCATTCACTTTTGAATGAAGTATCTGGCAGGACCCTATTATTAACTTAGACCCCAAAGCACCCAGATTTGGACACGCTGACCATCCCATTATACCCCCTGTATCAGTTATCTGTTGTCAGAGTAGTGCTGTGTAACAAAGTGCTCCTAGCTCAGTGGCTTGAAATAATCATTTACTCTTAAGGGTCTGCAGGTTAATGGGAGGCTCTGCTACAGGTGGTGGTAGCTGGAGGTCAGCTGAGTGAGGCTGGACTGGGCTGGGTGGGTCTGCTGGAGGCTGTACATCTGTGCAGACACTTTTCATGGGAGTTAATTCTGAGACCTAGCTTGAAGGATGGCAGCTGTCTGGGGGAAGCTCTTTTTGTAGCAATGGCTGCAAAATGCAAGAGGGTACCCCTAACTCTGCAAACACATTTCCTGCCTCTGTTTGTGTCATGTCTGCTACCATCCCATTGTCCAGAGCAAGTCACGTGGTTGGGCCCAAAGTTAAGGGGCAGGACTGCAAAGTCATATGGTGAAGAGCATAGATGTGCACTGGTGGTGGTGAAGAACTGGTGCTAATAATTCAATCTGCCTAACCCAAACCTAACATCTGCCCACACAGTGTGCCTATAAATTAATGTGTGGGTAGGTACACGTGAGATTTATGGAGGTACTGTTATGAATAGTATACAACAATTATATGTACATGGTAAAAATGTAGAGTTTATAGTCTAGTGGGAAAGGGAGCCAAAAAAACTAATAATAAAAAGGAAAACAACTGCAAAAAGGAATGTTAGAATTTATTTTATTGGCTCTGGGCCTAAAGAATGTGGACACGTTATAATTTTCTTGAGACAGATTCAGCAGCTTTCTATAGGGGAAAAAAAAAAAAAGATGTTCCCTTGTTTTTGAAGTTTCTTTAGCTCACAGAATTTGAAATCACTGTCTTATCCTATTGAAAGAGTATGCAGTGTGATGGTGTTGAGAACTTGATGGTGTCGGCTTTATCACTGATCTTTAAACATTTAAGGATTTCTTTTTAAAAGAGGTGGGAAACCCACATGAATGAAAATATCAGTTATGTCAGGGTGCTGTGATATGGTGGTAGCACTCTTCCTTTATATATTCTTAAATGTTGTCAAATTGGTAATGTAGCTTTCCCATGTCTCAGTATCTGATGGGGACCTTCAGATCAATTAAAATCCTAGGAAAATAGTCTGAGGTACTGCAGTGCCACCCCTCTCCACCTCCAGTGGATTCCCTGGTATTCTTGGCAACTTCTGGAATGGTGAATGTTGGTGGCCTGAAGTGTCTTTCCCCTGACCTTTGTTGTCCCAGGTTCTTCTCTCTACTCTGCCACCTTGTGGATTTTTTGGGAATTGTGTCTTCTACTGTGAGCCCTGTTGACTCACCTAATTGATCTGGCTGACACTTTGCCTAGAAAGGAGCATAGGCAGGTAGAAGAGAATTCTCCCCACCAGAGTGACACTCACAATCAGGTTACCTTGCTCTTTCAGTTTTTCTATAGTTCCCCCTTTTGAGATGATATCTTCAGAGCCCACCTGAAAGGCATTTGAATGACCCTGCGACTATCACACCTGAGGGGCCCTCTCCACCTGAGACCTTGAACCAGCATCCCAGGGTGGGATACAGGCTTTCTCCAGTCTCACTTCTCCTGTCCACCCAAGTTTCCCTTTTCTTTCTCTCTCTCTCTCTCTCTTTTTTTTTAAATTAGAAAAGTAACATGGGACTTCCTTGGTGGTGCAGTGGTTAAGAATCCGCCTGCCAATGCAGGGGACACAGATTCAATCCCTGGTCTGGGAAGATCCTACATGCCATGGAGCAACTAAGCCCGTGTGCCACAGCTACTGAGCCTGCGCTCTAAGGGCCCGCGAGCCACAACTACTGAAGCCCCCACGGCTAGAGCCTGTGCTCCACAACAAGAGAAGCCACCACAATGAGAAGCCCGCGCACCGCAACTAAGAGTAGCCCCAGCTCGCCACAACTAGAGAAAGCCTGCGCGCAGCAACAAACACCCAACACAGCCGAAAACAAACAAACAAATAAATAAATGGAGAATATTAGAAACAATATTAAAAAAAAAGTAACATAAGCTTACCTAGAGCTTACGGTCCAGTGGAGGAGACAGATTTTAAAAAGTAAACAAAGACAACATTTACCCATTACGGGGAGTGCTGTGAGGTAGAGAGTCATGGTGGTTGTGGGGTGGCAGGGAACCTTCATTAAGTATGCTGGTAAAGACAGGCTTGCTTGAGCAAGAGAAAGTGCAAATTGAAACCTGAAGACTGAGAAGAATCCAGTCATTAAAAGAGGGAGGAAGAGCATGTGCAAAGATCCTGGGCGGGAAAGAGCTTGTTAAATTGAAAGTAACGAAGTGTAGCTGGATTGGCATGAGCTGGAGGGGTGCGATTGGAGTGGGGTTGGAAAAAACCACAGTCCCAGGTAACACAGTGTCCTGTAGTGCATGGTAGGGTTTCTGATTCTGTTCTGAACCCAGTGGGAAGATAAAGAAAGACTCGTAAGCAGGGAAGTGATGAGGTCCAATTTATATTTTGTATTTCTGTTTTTAGAAGACCATCATTACTGCTGCATGGAGAATGGATTGAAGCAAACAGGGAGGGAAGCTGGGAGACCAGTTGGGAGCCTGGTGCAGGAGGCTGGGTGAGAAGTAGCAGTAGCCTAGACTCTGGTAGTGGCATGAGAGATGGAAGAATCTGGACCTACACTGTTCAGTGTGGTAGCCACTAGCCACATGTGGTTACTGAGCACTTGAAATGTGCAAGTATAAAATACACACCAGGTTTTAAAGACTTGGTACAAAAAAAAAGAATGTAAAATATCTGATTAGTACTTTATCTTGATTACATGTTGAAACAATATTTTGCGTATTTCGTTAAATAAAATATAATTTAAAAAATTTTACCTGTTTTTTTAACTATTAAAAAATGTGGCTACTAGAAAAATTTAACTTATGTGGCTTGCATCCATAACTTACATTATGATTTTATTGGACAGTGCTGATATAGACAGCAGTTACCAAATTAAAAAATACTTTTGTACTGAATTTACATTGGATACATTAGAAATTTCTAGCTAGGTATAAATTTTTTTTCTGGTCCGTAGAAGATGTTTATTTGATATAACAAAACAATGCAGTTAGTGTTTGTTCCAACCACAAAGAACAAGAGGAAGAAAAAACTTGACAATGCACATAAAAAACCAAGATGCTTCGTGTGACAAATGTATATTGCTAAAATAGTGCTCCTAAAATTTCGCAGTTATTGAAAACTGTATGAGAACAGAAGGATGTTAATAGCAACAGAGTACATAAAACCAAACATCTAATTTTGAGCAAATTAACATATGAGGCAACTTTGCTAACAATGCATGATTTCTTTTCCTTGATAACAGTCTGTTCAGACTGTTTTTATACCAGCAGAATGGGCAGAACATTTAAGTTTAATATCAGTTACACAACATTAGCATAAACTTGGGCAACCACCGATAGGGGGTTGTTTTCTTTTGAACTGGCAAAGTAACTACAGAAACATCAGATCATTTCTCTGAACTGAGAATTTTATCCCAATAAATGCCACATACCTTCCACACATATTTTTATAATATATTTAATAATTTATGTAATATATATTGGTGATTTGAATTTAAAAAGACTTCAGCTTACTGAGATTTTATTATCTTTATAAAAATAAACTTAAGTGTGGAGTAAGGCTGCTTACAGTATTACTGACTTATTGCACAAGGCCCTTTTGGGGTATAATGGGAAGAGCTCCAGGCTTTAAAAACAGAAGAATTTGGCTCGACTTCAGTAAAATGTATGAACTTGGACATCATTTCACCTGTCTGAACCCCAATTCCTTACTTGTAAAATGAAGATGAGCCATGCATCTCATCCCTTATCCCTCATCCTTAATCACCCACGTGGTAGGTACTGTTATTTCCTTTGTACAGGAGAGGAAACTGAAGTTCAGAAAGGATAAGTGATTGACCGAAGTTTATGTTGCTAGAAAGAGGGGAAGCCTGGGCATGAACCCTGGTCTATCTGGCTTCAAGGTCAGCTGAAAAAAAATTTTTCCCCTCATTAGGCTCCTTGCTAATTTCCCTGCTAATTTCTGAAATTACTGGGGAGGTCAAAATGGATTGGTGAATGGGTTTTGGAAAAATGTCATAAAATATGTAAATGTGAGAGGTGATTAATTCTCAATGAAACAGTAGGAGCATGAACTGAAGCTACAGATAAACACAAACTACGCCATGATGTATATATAGACATATCTATTTAAATGAAATGGTTGTCATGTGTTGCTTTGTCAAATTCAAGCTCCAAAAGTTTGATGACAGAAGGATAATTTCCTTCCTCAGGATGAAAATTTATAGGAATTCAGGGGAAAATATTTTCGTGATCATACTGAAAATTTAGCGTCAGATGCGTTTAGCGTCATGCTGTGAGTGCTGTTAGTCAGAGCATAAACAGCCTTTGGGCCGGATGTGGCTCTCTTCAAGTAGGCTGGCTCTTTGACCGGGGGGATTCATTCTGCAACAGGCGGAGAGAGGGATCAAGGCAGGATGAAGAGGTTATTTGTGCTCCTGCTGTCTCTCACCTTACTGATTTTCTTCTCAGGTGAGCATTAACTCCCGAAACCTATTTCTGTGCTGACAAGATAAACTGAAATAAGTCTATCTTATATTTTTAAAATATTTTTTCAAAATTTCAAGTAATATGTAATGTATAATAATTCAGTGCTTCTTTTTTTTTCTTCCTAAGAGCAGGCTCCCGGAATTGGTATAATTAGGGATAAATTATATTTTTAATCTTTAAACATATTGAACACTAATTCTCAAAAATGCTGATAAATCTTCAAGGATACGGTCTTTTCGAGTTTATCTGAGATCATCAGAATTTGATATACTTTCGTTTTTCCTTTTTTTTTTTTTTTTGGCTACGCTGCGTGGCTTGTGGGATTTTAGTTCCCTGACCAGGGATTGAACTCAGGCCCACTGCAGTGAAAGCAGGAGTCCTAATCACTGGACCGCCAGAGAATTCCCTTGATATACTTTTATTATAATAGTATCTTTTGGAATTTGTGTGTGATTATCAAAACTTGACTTGCTTTAGTTATAATATTTTCTTTGAGGGATCGTGGGTGCTTATCAAGTTTAATATAATCTTATTGTCATGGGGGAATTTTCTAATAACAACTTAAACTTGATTTAGTGTATTGAGGATTTAAAAGAATCCCACCAAAGCAACCCTGAGGGACAATAAACACACTGACCAGTGAACTGAAGAAAATATGTTTAAAGAAACATGTTCATTAAATTAACAGCCACTTTTAGAGGAATGAGCCGTGGCGGCAGCAGGTAAATATGCTTTTACTCTGAGTTAACCATGTTAGAAACAATTAAAAATTCCCCTCTGACCCCTCTGGAACGCCTCGTCCTTTGGGGCAGGTCCCTTTGAAAGAACTTTTGTGCATTGACCCAAATTGGACTTGCAAATGCTTCGCCTTGGAAGGTGAGATGGAGCATGGATGCGTGTGTCTGAGAGTCCCTAAGGTCCCTTCCTGACTTTTTCAGGGGCCTCCCCGATTCTGACGGAAAAGGAGGCCAAACAGGTCCTGAGATCCCGGCGCCAGGACAGGCCGAGCAAACCCGGGTTCCCTGATGAGCCCATGAGGGTGAGTTCTGGGCTCTGGCTCTTGGAAGGGAGAGGGAGATCATTTGAATGCTTGTTCATTATGAACCCAAATGAGGTGCTGGTCCCAGCCCAGCATGGGTGCTAGATGGAGGTTCTGTGGAGTCCCAGGTGTAAGGTGATCTCACCTTCTTATTCACGCCTTTTCTTCTCCGGAGGTGCCAGCTCTGCTCCCCTACTGTTCGAACAGTATTTAAAGTGGAAACAGTGGGGCCGATGGTGGGAGTCCAGAATCCCGCGTGGGCGGCTGGGTGGCTCCCCTGAATGGGATGCTAGGGAGCTGTGCCCTGAGGCTGGTGCCAACCCCATCTTCTCCCTCTTCCCTTGGGTGCCGGGCAAGCTGGACCAGCATCCCCGGCTAGTGATGCTCTGTCTGGGTAGGCAGAATCTCTGCCCCTGCTGCCACCAGGTTCCACCCTCGCCTTGTGCCTCTGATTTTGGTCTTTGGCCTCAGCTCTGCCCTGTAGGTTTGTGGCATCCACCTAGTCTTTCTGAACCAGAGTACCCTCTGCTGCCTTCACTCTGTGACTTGTGGTGGGTGCTACTAGGCCCTGCCACCCTGGCCTCAGGCCAGTTCGGGCCTGGCTTCTCTCTCCCTCCCACGACGGAAGTGCCGACATTCCTGGTATTTTTACCCCACTCAGGTGAATGTAAGTAGCAGGGACCCAGGCAGAGTCAGCGTGTCTGTGAAGCCGTGTCTGTGGTCAAGGCTGGTCTCCCACCTGTGCCCACATCAGCCGGGCCGCATGCTCACCCTCTGTTCATTGCATCTCTGTGTTGAGGCCCAGAGGATCTGCAGCAGCACTGGCCTTTGCTCCCTGCGGAATCGTGTGGGTAGTTGGATTAGTTCACTTAAAAGTCTCTCAGTATGATGCCGGGTCGCACAGCGGTGAAGAGTACTGGCTGTGGGCAGACTGTCCCGGTTTGAATCTCCCCATTTTCAAACTATGTAACTTTGAAGAAGTCTCCTCACATTTCTGTACCTCAGTACTCTCGACTATGAAAAGGGGGTAAACAATATTATTACTCATATTTCTATAATATTATTATTATAAGAGCATGAAACAACTACTTTATGAGAATAAAATAAAGTAATTCATAGTAAGGCACTTAAAATAGTACTCAGCAAGCGGTAACAGCTCCTTTGAGTATTAAGTACCGGGGACGGGGTGGGGCCGAGGCTGCAGACAGTCACCTGGGTTTCTGCTCAGAGTTGGTGGCAGACACAGAAGAGTCAGCAAATCACTGTTTCACAGAACGGCTTAGAAACGAGCAAGCGATTCAGGCTGTTAGGGGTGGACGTGGCTTTGTTCTCTTTGGTAGGAGAAGTCAGAGGTGGCTGGAATCTCCACACACAGGTGGAAGGGGTCTGGGAGGTGGGCCAGCGCAAGAGCAGCAGGGCTTCGGGTACGTTGGACTTTACCTTGGGTTCAGTAGAGGACAATCAAAGCATGTCTCGAATGGGCGAGTGCACAGTCGGGTTTTAGACAGATGGCTTGAGATGCATTTAGAAGAGGCCCAGCATTGAAGTCTGAGCACACCAGGGCTCAGAGGTGGGCAGAGACAGAGGATCCCGAGGGGATGAGAAGGAACGTGAGGGGACATTGGGGGAAACCAAGCCTCCAGCATGGGGGATGAGGGTTGGGAAGGGGCGGGGTGGATGGTGAGGGAGCCAGTGGGGAGCAGGATGCCTGGCCCGAGGGTCCTGGGGAACTCCAACTGGCTCTTTGCTCTTTTGGGGTGATGTCTGGAGGGGCCGTTCCAGAGGCTCTTCCCTGGGGGCCCTGGAGGCTGTGGGAGGCTGGTTCAAGGGGCTCTGAGGCAGCAGGCCCCCTCCAGGTGCTCAGTAGACAGGCTCTGCTCAGCCCCAGCGTTGGCTGGGTGTTTTCTCTGCTGGCATCTGGCCCTGGCCGTCCTGAGCTCTGGTTGTGGAAGGGCGGCCTGGGCAGGGACTGGGGGTGGTTTAGGCATCAGGCAGCACGTGGGTGTGGGTGTTACGGCTCCGCCTCCGCCCTCAGCGTCCTTCCTCCCCCCATGCCAGCTACACACCGTGCTACACTTTATCCCCAAACGCTGCTTGGGGTGGTCCTTCCCTGCCCAGAACTTCCATGAGCTCCTTCTCTCTCATTTCCCTCTTCCTGGCTCCTGGTCATCACCTGCCTTCACCTGTGACAACCCTCTGCTTGCCTCTGGCATTGCTACTTTACTGAATATCTGGCTTTTTGGGTTTTGTTGGTTTTGGTCATCTTTTATAGGCTTGACCACCACTGACTCATCTTGGCTGCCTTGAACCTGCCTGATCTAGTTTCTGTGATTCTCTCTAGACTCACCCACCATTTCCCACCCATCCCGTGTATGGTACAGTCCCGTATGTCTGTCACAAAGACACTGACCTGTGTCCAGAATCCTCAGCCACTTAGTTAAGTTTGGAAAAATGCCTGTGTGCCTGCAGTTGAAATGTGAACGTAAATATGCAGTAAGTTGTTTGGCGGCTAGCCTATACCTGTAGTTCTCATCCAGGGGTGATTTTGCTCCTCCGCCTCAGGGACATCTGGCAATGTCTGGAGACATTTTTGGTTGTCACAACTGGTGGGAGGAGGGTTTGCTATTGGCATCTAATGGGTTAGGGCCAGGGATGCTGCTAAACATCTTAGCATGCACAGGGCAGCTCCCACAACAAAAATGATGTGGCCTGAAATGTAATCGTGTCGGGGGTGAGGAACACTGGCTATGATGATGGACAGTCTCTTTCTCTTTTACTGCGTGTGTCACTCTGTGTGTCTCTCGCACTGTCATACATCCACCCACACGCAGTACTGGCTGAACCAACACATAGTTTCTGGAATCCCATTTTTCTTAGGAGCGTGTTTCTTAACCTTGGCCACATGCCGGAACCAAATGGGGAGGTTAAGAATCTGATGCCTGGGTTCCCCGCACAGAGGGGTGCCCTGCGGTGTGTCCTAGGCATTGGGGAGGGGGGTGAGAGCCCCCTAGGTGGCATCAGTATGCAACCGAAGCTGAGAACCAGTGGGCCAAGCCTTCTGGGGGAGACCCGCCATGGGTAACAGCAGCTCCCGTGGTCCGGTTGGGAATGCATTTAGCTGAGTGTTGAAATGAGGGTCTGGAGAGTAGATGGGATACTCGTTCAGATGCAGGTCAGAGAGACAGAGTGAGAGGGTCAGGTGGTCAATCAGAGAGCACTCCTTGCTGACCAAGATGGGCACTTAATTATACTTCACCTCGACCGTGCCGGGCCGAGCACCAGGCACTGAGTCCATAGACTAGACATTCTCCGTTCATTTGAGATGCTGTGTGCACTGCATGGGGACGGATGAGCCAGAGCATCCGGCCTGTTTCCAGCTCTCTAACAAGGTCATCTGGCACACGGGGTCTGAGGACAGGGCCTTCAAGCTCCAACCGGAAGGAGGAGAGAGGCTGGTCAGGCTTCTTGGAGGAGGCGCCACGGAGCTGAGGCTGGAAGGATGCGGAGTTTACAGGCAGTGCAGCGGTGGGCGAGGTGGGAAGAGAGTTCCCCCTCAGTGTGATTCCATGCGGTGTTCTGCACAAACTCGTTGTGGACTTTGGGCTTTAGAATGAGGATGAGTCCTTTCCTTTTTTTTCCTTACAGAGAAAACCCAGTTTTCTCTGTAAAATGCAGAGGTTGGCCCAGAGTCTGACTAGAAGTTTCATCCCAGGTCTCATATAGAATATGAGGGTCTGGATAGAGCTTCAGGACGACCAGGTGCTTGGTGCCAGTCAGCAACTGGTAGGAAGAGCCCTGGCAGCCGGCTGTGGACTTGGTGAGGGCCAGAGGGGTTTATCTGGAGGCCCTGGAGGGGCTCACGTAGGCATTTTTCTCAAACACCAGGGCCTCCCGGCCTCCTGCACTTGCTGTCTGACCTGGTTCCCCCTTGTGGCTTGTTGTTGACTTTTCCTTTTAAGGGATTTACTGAGAGCAAGATGAATAATACGAATCACCTGTTATATAAAAAGAAGCAAAAAAAAAAAAAAAAAAAAAAACAACCCCCTCTTAAAAAAAAAAAAAAAAAAAAAAAAAAAAAAGAAGCAATTCACCCCCTTTTAAAAAAATTACAGTATTTTGTATTGAAGTACAGTTGATTTACAATGTTGTGTTAATTGCTGCTGTACAGCGAAGTGACGCATTTATATATATATAACTCATTTATATATATATATATTCTCTTTCATATTCTTTTCCATTATAGTTTATCATGAGATATTGAATGTAGTTCCCTGTGCTGTACAGTAGGACCCTGTTTCGATTCACCCCTTTTATCTGAGCGGCTGACAGATGTCACAGGCATCCCAGCCTGCATCACTGCTGAATGAAGCGTTGGACGCAGTGACCCCACGTTTGTCAGCAGGTCACCAGGAGGCCATGAGGTCGGACCTCTGGCCAAGGGAACCACCCTTCCCTGCGCTTTACCTCTTGCCGAGACCACCTTCTACTCTCCTTCTTTCTTTGTGCAAACCATCTGCTTGCATATCCCTTTGCTAGAGATGGACACACCGTCCTGTGTGTGCAGGATGGTACATACTGCGTGTATGTGTGGATTGTGTGTGAGTGTGTGTGAACGTTTGTGTATGACTGTGCATGTATAGGATATATATGTATGTGAGGGGGTGTGTGTGAGGATATGTATGTGTGTATGACTGTACATGTGTGAGGGGGTGTGTGCATGTGTATGTGAGCGTTTGTGTATGGGTGTGTGTATGATTCTGTGTGTGCATGTGTGTTTTGGAACAGGCCTTGCAGGATAATTTTTTCAGAAGCTCTGGATTCCAGTTTCCTGTCTTTTGACCTTCACTTGAGTGTCTGGGATTTATGGCATGATGGGTGATGGGCACAGAAGGTCCTCTCGGGGCCAGGTTGGAAGGACCTGGAGTCACAGTGGAGTGGACTTTCATTCTGTACTCAGTGGGAGCCACCAAGGGATTTGAAGTGGGGGATGATGGGATTAGGGCTGGCGTGCTGGAGCCGTTTAGAGGCTCAGGACACAGCCTCTTGGACGCTGGCCTTCAGTTACCATTATACGTGGGACATGGGAGATTACATTGTTGGACGTGTTATTGTACCTCCTTCCCATGGCAGCCTGGAGACAGACAGGTGGACTGGGACGGATGAGCAGAGGTAGTGATCTCTGGGAATGTGTGTGCCCTCGGGAGCTGAACTCTGAGACTCGTGTGCTCACCACTAACTCAGAATTACCGAGAGATGACCGGGTGCGTTATTTCATTTCGCTTCTCCCCTCTGAGGGACTGAGCGGAAGAAAAGCCTTTCAGAGAGGGGAGAGGCCATTGACGAGAGTAAATGGATGATGCTTTGGGAAGGTATTAAGAATTCAAAATGAAAGCACATACGAAGATTTGCAGTAGTCTCTCCTTGGGAGTATCTATAAAACAATGTGATATTCTTGACACTTGGCTTTAATATTGGCAGATGTTGGCTTCTGTGGGATGATAGGTGTTTTGGAAACAGGTTCAGACAAGCTATGCCCACACATGCAAACGACTGGACCCTTTTGACAGCTTGTATCCTCATGGCAACAACCGTTCTTTTTTGCCTGTGTGGTGGATAATGCATTGAAAAGATCACTGGTGTGCCCTGCATTGTGGGGAGGGCTGGCTTCCACCCCAGAGGATTGGGAACACCTTGCTGGCATCCTTGATGGAGAAAGGTAGGGCCTCAGTGAGGATGGGGGGAGAGAGGAAGAGGAGACCCGGATCCGGGGAAGAAAGCAGGAGGGGTTCTGAGTGCATGGAGGCAGCTGGGGAGGAAGAGGATGAAAGGCCCCGAGCTGGGGGATGTGAACACGGGTCAGAGAGAGGGGGCAGGTGGGGAGGTTGAGAGGGCCCAGACCTGACAGATTCCCTGTGGCAGGAAATAGCTAACACATCTATTTTATGGCAACTCCTTGACATTGGGTTAGAACTTGTTCTCAGCTCTGTGCGGTGATTACCCTCTGAAGCCTCCAAACCGTAGGAAAAGTCTGCTGTGCACAGCAACCTTGTGTTAGTGGTTCTTTGGGGGAATGACAGATGGCAGGTGTGTGCTGAAGGGGGGCTGACGAAAGAGGGAGGTAATCGCTCAGATCTGGACGCTGCAGTGGTGGAGAAACACGAGTCCCAGATCTTCAGAGATTTTGGGGAATTGGGTTCTAGATGTCACAGGAGTGGGATGGGCACTCCAGGAAGCCTGGGATTCACGTGGGGACACCCCATCTGGAGACATCTGGGTTTCAGCTGAATTCATTTGCTACTCTAGGACTTAGGACTTCAGTTTGTGAAGACATCATGTTAGAAGAGCTTGTAACAAAGCCTCAAGATCCTAATGGAGGAAAAACAATCTGAGAATCTGATGAGGACAGGGCTGTGTGAAAAGAAGGGCTGGACTTGTGGTTAGAGGGAAGAAGCTAGAAAAAAGAATCCTGAGCTTTCCCTGGAATGTGTCCTCAGTCATGACTGTGCTTCTGTTGATTTTCAGGGATTAGGGCTGAACTCTTGCAACTCAAAAAGTGGTCCCCAGCCAGGCCGCTGGGCTTCACTTGCGAGCCCAGAGCCTCAGGCTCCTCCCCACACCTGAAGGCGGATCTGGGCCACAAGGCTGGGTGACCGAGGTGCACATTTAAGTTTAAGAAGTGCTGTCCTAGAGAAATGGCTCTTAGCCTCTGCTCCCGGCATCCTGCGGACTGGGAACCAGCCTGCGCTTGTTTTGTTTTGACACAAGGATCCCTCTTCCTTCCTCTGGGCGCTCTGCTCTGTGGATTCCTGTTTTCCAGGACCCCTGGCTCCTGGTTTCTCCTCCTGCTTTGTGGTTTTTGCTGCTCAGTTTCCTTTGCTGGGTTCTTAGCCCTTGACGGTCCTTTAAATGTCAGAGCATCCCAGGGCTCTGCTCTCTGCCTTTTCTAGTCCCCGAGCTTAAATATCACCTCTATGCTGATGACCACACACTCCTATCTCTAGCCTGGACTCTGTCTGTGAGCTCCCTCACGCAACTGTCCACTTGGCTGTTTGCACTGGAACATCTAACCAGCATCTCGGACTTAACAGCCTCAAGAGGAATTCCAGATTTTTGCCTTACACCAGCCCTGCCCTTGCCTTCCACGGTGGGGTAAGGTGGGCCACCTCCTCCTAGTTGCATGGGCCCCAAATCCAGAATCTGCCCACTTCTCACCCTCCCCTGCCACCACCCGAGTCCCTAGAGTGGACTGAGCAATACTCTCTTACCCTGCCTCCCTCTTCCTCTCTAGATCCCTCTGCATCTGTTCTCAGCAGAGCAGCAATAGTCAGTTCTTAAAAACGTAAACCGGATCCCATCTTTCTCCTGCTCAAAATCTTCCAATGACCTCCTGCCTTACTCCAAACAAATCCATGGTCCTATAGTGGCCTACTAGGCCCTAGAGGTCTGTCTACTCCCTCTGCTCCCTCCTTGGCCTCTACCTGCATCTCATCCCTGCCCCCCACCCCTGCCGCCGTTCCAGCCATGCTGGCCTCCTCATTGCGCCTTGAATGTGTCAGGCTTGCTTGTCCCTTCATTGATGTAGTTCAGGCTATGTGGAAAGCAGTGTTGCGTTTATTCTGTAACTTGCTTTTATTCACTCAATAATACATCTTGTTCTAGCTCATTTTAAATTGAAGCATAGGGTAAATGTATGATGCTATGATCTGAATGTTTGTGTCCCCCCAGACCCCAAATTCATATGTTGAAATCTTAACTCGCAAGTGGTGGTATTAAGGAATGGGGCCTTTGGGACGTACTTAGGTCATGAGGGCTCTGCTCTCGTGGATTGTAAATGGGATTAGCACCCTTATAGAAGAGACCCCCCCAAAGCTCCCTAGTCCCACCAGCCACGTGAAGATATAATGAGAAGTCTGTGACCTGAAGGAGAGCCCTCACCCACCCGTACTGGTACCCTGATCTTGGACTTCCACCTCCTGAGCTGTGAGAAATAAACTTCTGCTGTTTATAAGCTGCCCAGTTTGTGGTATTTCAGGTTATAGCAGCCCGAATGGACTGAGACATATTACAACTTATTTATTTAGCCCTTCCTGGAACAATGGCCATTTTACTTATTTCCAATGATGAAGATCCTTGTACACATGTGTGTTTTGCTGAGTTCAGCGATAAGAAATGAAATTTCTGAGTCAGAGGGTTTATGTCCTTCCAGGTGCAATGGGTACTGCCAGCTTGCCAAACTGACTTACCAGCTCCCACCAGTAGTGTGTATAAGAGTACCTGGATCCCTGTACTCTTGTCAGCACTTGATATCATGAAAGTTTTGTGTGTACAACTTTCAAAATGGAAAGAAATCCTATCTACTCTTCTATCTGCACAGGTATATGGAGACATGTTGCCAAACAATAATGACATTGTTTTCTCCATGATAAAATTTGGGACAAATTTATACTTTTTATTTTCATGCTTTTTGCTATTACTTAGTATATTAGTTTCTTAAGGCTGCCATGGCAAAGTACCACAAACTGGATTGCTTGAAACAATAGAAATCTATTTATTTATTGATCTGTCTATCTGTCTATTAATTAATTTATTTTTAATGGTCGTGCCGGGCAGTGTGTGGGATCTTAGTTTCCCCACCAGGGATCGAACCTGCACCCGCTTCAGTGGAAGTGCAGAGTCTTAACTACTGGACCACCAAGGAGGTCCAACAATAGAAATTTATTCTCTCTCAGTTTGGGAGGCGAGAAGTTTGAAATCAAGGAGCTGGCAAGGTTGATTCCTTCTGGGAGCTTGGAGGGAGAATCTGTCCCATGCTTCTCTCCTAGCTTCTGGTGGTTGCTGGCAATCTTTGGCATTTCTTCACTTGTAGCTACATTACTCCAATCTCTGCATCTGTCTTTACATGGCCTTCTTCCCTGTGTGTCCCTGTGTCCAAATTTCCTTCTTCTAAGGATGCTCGTCTTTGGATTTAGGGCCTACCCTACTCCAGTATGACCTTGTTTCAATAAGACCACATTCACAGGATTCAGGTGGACATGAAATTTTGGGGGACATTATTCAATTCAGGACATTCAGTTTTTTATTTTTAATAAGTGTATGTGTAGTTTTCACCAAAAACAACACAGGAGAGGGTTTAAGAGTGGGGCAGCAGAGTGTTGAGTTTAAATCCCAGCTCACCACTTACTGGCTATCACATCCTGGCCAGGTTGCTTAAACTCTGTAAGTCTCAGTTTTTTAATCTATAAAATGGGATATGATAATCAAACCTACCTCAGAGACTTATTGTGAGAGAAAGCATGCAAAGCACAGTGCCTGAGTGATGACATTGGCTCTCATTCTTCTTGTTTTTTACAAAGCAGCAGCTGAATAAATACTTTTTAAAATATAACAAAACAAAAACCTCTTTGGCTCCTCACTGCTTATAAGATAAGGGCCAAGTATCTTGGCCTGGGAGACAGACCAGCCCTAAGCCACCATTGTGTCCCATTTCCTGCCACTCGTCCAAGGCCATTTATGCTCCAACCACCTGGAACTTCTCATTGTTTTTAAAAATAAACCATCCTCTCCCTGGTCTCAGCATCCTTTCACAAATGATTCCCTTTGCCTGCAGAGCTATTCTCCATTATTTATGCCTGGTACCCTCTTCTTCATTCTCAATGTCACTTTTTCTATCTCCCCTGAGTTGGTCCTGCCCTCCTAGTACTCACTCACAAAACAATACTATATATAGGTACATCTATATGTATGTAAATTTCTAGAAAAGGGTCTAGAAATATGATCAGTTGACTCTTAATTGTGTCATCTCATTCAGGAGGTTAAGATTGCAGGTACCGATCTAGGGAACTTTATGTTTGATGTTTAAACTTTAAACAGTAACAATATGTTCATGTGTTACTTGTGTAATTACAAATAAAAATTTAAGCCATTCATATTTATTATACAAAAGTTGGAAACCAAGAAAGGGTCAAAAGAAGAAAAAAAGAATCTGTTGTAGTCTTACTCCCTCTCCCCAAAGACAGCATTGCCATTTTTGATGTATTTCTTTTTAGTCTTTTTTTGTGTATTTTTAAAAAGTATAATCACACTCTACAATTTTGTATCTTGGTTTTTCTCTTAATATTATAACATACACATTTCCTCATATTATTAGAAACTCTTTATAACCATCATAATAGTGAATTACCCTCTTTTGTTAGTTAGATCATTTCCACTATTTTTTTAAATTTAATTTTTATTTTATGTTGGGGTATATTTGATTTACAGTGTTGTGTTAGTTTCAGGTGTATAGCAAAGTGATTCAGTTATACATATATCCATTCTTTTTCAGATTCTTTTCCCATATAGGTTATTACAGAAGAGTAGAGTTCCCTGTGCTATACAGTAGGTCCTTGTTGGTTATCTTTTTTTTTTTTTTTTGTGGTACGCGGGCCTCTCACTGCCGTGGCCTCTCCCATTGAGGAGCACAGGCTCTGGACACACAGGCCCAGCAGCCATGGCTCACGGGCCCAGCCGCTCCGCGGCATCTGGGATCTTCCCGGACCGGGGCACGAACCCGTGTCCCCTGCATCGGCAGGCGGACCCTCAACCACTGTGCCACCATGGAAGCCCGGTTATCTATTTTATATATAGTAGTGTGTATATGTTAATTCCAAACTCCTAATTTATCCTTCCCCCCACCTTTCCCCTTTGGTAGCCATAAGTTTGTTTTCAAAGTCTGGGAGTCTGTTTCTGTTTCGTAAATAAATTCATTTGTATCATCTTATGAGATTTCCACATATAAGTGATATCATATAATATTTGTCTTTGACTTACTTCACTTAGTATGATAATCTCTAGGTCCATCCATGTTGCTGCAAATGACATTATTTCATTCTGTTTTTATGGCTGAGTAATATTCCATTCTATATATGAACCACATCTTTATCCACTCCTCTGTCGATGGACATTTAGGCTGTGTCCATGTCTTGGCTATTGTAAATAGAGCTGCAGTGAACATTGGGGTGCATGTATCTTTTCGAATTATGGTTTTCACCAGAAATATGCCCAGGAGTGGGATTGCTGGGTCATATGGTAGCTCTATTTTTAGTTTTTTAAGGAACCTCCATACTGTTCTCCATAGTGGTGGTACCAATTTACATTCCAACTTACGATGTAGGAAGGTTCCCTTTCCCACTATTTTTTCTGTTATAAACAGCACTCTAAAATTTTGTTCTTAAAGTGCTTTTAATATTTTGAATTATTTGCTAAGGATATGTTCCCAGAAAATAAATTATTGGATCCAAGGATATGAATACAGTATTTTTGAACCTTTTAGTATATATTACCACATTGCTTTCTAAAAGTTTTAAAAAATAATTTATGTCTTGGCATCCAAGAGAATGTTTCAGTAGAGGTTTTAAGGTAAAGATAATGGGAGCATGATATAATATCTTAAATTGGATTAGAGTTGGCCATTTCTGGGGCAGAGTGGATGCAGTAAGGGAGGATTAGGGACGTGTGGGTGTCTGTGTGGACACCTTGGTGCCACTCATTGGCATTAGAAACCTAGGAGAAGAAGCAGGTTGTCTGGAATGATGGTGTGTTTGAAGTTCTTCTCTGACAGCACCTGCCTTTGTACTTGTTTCTTCTGCTCTTGTCTACCTGGTTAACTCTTACTCATTTGTAGAGATTCACCTGAAATGATGCCTGTTTTGAGAGGCCCTCCTGATGCCCCTACCCTCCCACCATGAATTAGAGCATCCCTCTGGCCTAGCACTCACAGCACAAAATTGCTATTTCTGACTTAAAAAAAAAATCTCTCTCTCCTACTAGACTGCTCTAAACTGCTTGAGCAGATGGACTGTTTGTTTCACTTCTGGGTCCCCAGCACCAAGCACAGAATTTGACATTTACTAAATGCTCATTATACTTGTTTCCATTCCTTTCTTTGCTTCTCTCCAGGGGAGAAATTTTGTAGGACATTACTCTACCATAGAACCTGGAGGTTATTTCAAAGAAACCTTCTATTGCCTCGCTTAAATTCATTAAATTTCTCTTAGTCGTCCCAAATTTTAGGGAAAAAATTATTGCCAACTGCTGGGGTGAACCATGGAAATTCTCTAAAAAAGATGACATCCGAGCTAAAATTATGTCCTTTGTGATTGTATTCGTAAGCACTTGTGTGCCCTGGGAATATGCTTTCCATTTTGGCCTGTGTTCCTTTAAGGAATGTTCTTGTGGGGCAAGTATAAATCATATTAGCTTTATTGTAAATAGTCTTTGTGAAATATGCTTTCATTTTTAGCCCCTTGACAAATGTATGTAGTAACTCCGTTACCCTTTTGTTCCCTGTGATCTCCGAGACCAGTTCAGAGCGACTGAGATACAAATTGTGCACATCACTGATTTGCCTTCTTTTAGGGCTAAGCCTTCTAAGTGGCCCAGAGCAGTTAAGTTCTGAGCCACCCTTCTGCCTATATGACTATCTTGCTTTTACTAATGAGCAAAATAATTCATCCAGATGTCGATGGACCTTTAATTTCATGCAAATGTCACGGGAAGGATTTTGCCTTCTTGGAAAAAGATCCCACCTTCATCGATTAACTGTCTACGTTATGATTCTCAGCTTGGATCAGGTTCCAGTGGGTATTTAATTTCATTATCACACCTCTCCTGTGCCGTCATAAAGGACCCCCTCCAATTTCTGCTCTAAATCTTGAGAAATTATTTACTTAAATCATTCCAGTTGGCATTGGACACGAAATGCAGATATTAGTTTTTGTTTTGCTTTAATTTTTTTCCCCTTGAAAAAAGGAATCTAAAAAAAAATGAAAACTTATTTTTCATCTACCCCTTCTTTCTTGATCCAGGAACATTTGAGATTACCATTAATGCTGGGTCATTTCTAACTTAGCCAACACAATTGTTGAATTTGTGGTTTTCAGCAGATTTGCAGTTTGGCTTTTCATCTTTGACTAATGATTGCTTTTAGGCCTTTGTGGCTTATTCATTTCCCTAACATTTTAAATAAATAGTGAAATGTCATGGAAACCAGGGCTTGTTTCTTTCTCTCTCTATGTGTGCATCTGTTTTGGTTGTTTCTCTTCAACAGTGATTTCAGCCTCTATTGAGGGGTGTGAAATACATGTTACTCTTTGATGCTTTTTATGTACATTTGGCCTGGGCCATTATAATGAGCAGATTGACGCAGATGCCCAGGAGCCTCCCAAGGAGGATTTAGTAAGATTATGGAGAAAGAAGAGTCATTTCATTTATTCATCACTTGTTTGTACATTTCTCCTGTGAGTTTTATTGAGGCCCTACTATGTGCCAAGCACTAAACCGTATACTAGGTATTCCTTGGACACTCTTGTCAAAAAGCCAGTTGGGTATTTGGCTGAGACGGACAGGGATTAAATGAATAAGGATGCCAATGAGCATATAATTATAAGTGGTGTATAAATGCTGTATAACAGTGGTGACATTCTTTCTTATCACCACCAATCTCATTGGAAAAGTCTTTAACTATTGGGAAGCTGTCAGGTTCATGATCACAAATATAAGTTTTCCAGAGTTCTAATTTCCCCTTGAAAGCTCAAATTTTATCATTTTGTAACAAAATGATATTTCCAGTTTCCCTGGAAATGATAAGCTCACTTCATTCACTTTTGGGAATATGTCTGCCAAACACACGCATAAAACACACCTACTTCAACTCTTGATGCCAGCAGTCCCCCAGGTGCTTTTCCTTGAGAAAATCATTGTACTTTGTCGTGCAGCAGAAGTGCTGCGTGCATGCGGTCATTTTCTACGGCTTCACCAGGGCATGCTTCAGTGAAACTGGCATTTTGAGAATGTTTTATTTGTATTTACTTTAACTGCGACCGTGTGATGAAGGATATGTCGACCACTAGGACAGTTGGGTGCTACTGCCTCGACTCCTGCCGAGGCGTCAGTTTTACCCACCAATGCACACAGTGAGAAGGCAAATGTCTTAGTATTACTCGAAAAATAGTTTTGACATCATGGACCCCCCGAGGGGAGCACAGACCATGCTTTGAGGACCACAGCTATTTTTTCATTCAACAAACATTTATTGAAAGTTTCCTGTGGACCAGTTCCTGGGAGAGATGCTCCATCTACAACCTCAAGGCATGCTCACATCTTCCACATCTAATAGTAACCAAAGTTAACTGAGGAGGGCTTAATAAAGAGACTTTTTACAAAGGTGTGGCAAGATGAAGGTGAACTACCAAGAAATGATAAAGGATGCAGGGCTAAGACTCCTGAGGCATGAGGGCGGAAGGGAAGAGTGTGGTTCCCAGACCCGGAATGGCAGCCCTCTAGGAGCTGGGTCTTCAGGGGAGGGATGCAGCCAACCTGCCGAGACTCCTCGGGGAGGTTGCAGGGGAGTACACACCCTCACCTCTCCCCTCCTACCTCTAGTCCGCTGCTGGCGCCTCCTATACGCCAAACCCAACCGGAAACCCCAGGACAAAAGACTCTGTGGTTGCAGTTCATCTAGGTCAGTCTCTTAGTGCAAAAGGCCAGGTGAAGGAGGGGAGAGAATGGGTTTAGAAGTGAAAATGGAGACTACATATTTGGCACAGAGCTTTATTTGTACCATTTCATTTAATCCTGGCAACCCAGTGAGATAAGTGCGAGGGCCATCCCCACATTGCAGATGAACAAACTGAGGCTGGAGAGGTAAAGCAATAGTACTGGCAGGGTTTTGTTTGGAACCAGACCCTGATCCGGACCCAGACCCAAACCTCTTAGCCTCTCCACCACACCGCTCTGGCAAACAGGCAGGCAAGAAGATGGCAACGTGGGTTTCCTTCAGTGAGCTGCTTACACGGAACAGTTGAATAAGCAAAGCTGTATGCTGAGAAGTCCTTGTTCCTTATTGACAAGCCTGCACACTGCCTTCCTGTTCCTCCCGATGACTATTCTTCTGGCCAAAGATTCCTCAGACAGGGAAGACAGGGCAGGGTTCAGCCCCAGACTCACAAACGTGTCCAGCAAGCTGCTGGGGAATCCTTGTTGGATCCCATGAGCAGCCCTCCCAGCATCCAGCCCTTCCCCAGCTGCCCCGGAGACTCCACGCCCAGGACACAGGGTGCATTTTGAAGAGTTAAATGAAAACAACGATAATCAAAACAATTTTAAACTGCATGAGTCCTGGGGGAAAGAAAAAACATTTCAGGAAAATTGGACACCTCCTAATTCATTCCTTTGCACAGTCATTAAATTGAAAAAAAAAGTTATATTTAAAATAGGATGTAGACTTCCTAGGGGTTTTTCTTGAAACTTAAGAACTCAAAGTTCTAGACTGGACCGTCTGTTAAAGCTTCATTAATGCCATAGGAGGGTTTTCATGATTTAGGATTTTTATATCTATACATGCCAAAATAATCTTATATTACCACATATGACTACTCTCGCCCAAGGTGAAATGCCACTTCTCTGGTTAATGGCCTGCAGCTTTGGGTTACCCGTATGTGTTTATGTGGACTGTTCCATGCACACTTTGCAATGATTCCCATCCCATAATCTCAGCACCAAGGCTTATTTCAGGGCAATATCGACAACATACATCCTACAAATTAAAAGTCTTTTTTTTTTTATCTCTTCTGTGGGGGAAACATAAAGTTCACATGCCAATATGTGAGCCAAGACACATGACACCTCCACTAAAAAATCTGATGTGGCCCAATTAAGTCCCTACTGTCAGAATGTGGTCACTGCTAAACAGAGTAACCAGGGCTATGCCAGGAGAAGTCCAGAGAGCTATGGGGTCACCGGGAACCTGAGAAGGCTGCCTGGAGGAAGAAGCATCTAAGCTGAGGGCTGAAAAGTCAGGAGTGAGACAGGAAAAAGAGAAGGCACAGGGGTGTGCCAGGCAGAGAAAATAGCATGAGATTAGAGAGCAGAGCGAGTGTAGCCAATCCAGGGACAGACGGAGTGCAAAGGGTTGATGGTGGGAGAAGAGGAAATGGGTGAGGCTGGGCCATCGGGAGCCCCACAAAACATTGGAGGCACTGGAATTTCTCCTGAGCCCAGTGGAAGCCATTCAGGTATTTTAAGTGAGGAAACAACATGGGTAGATTTAAAAAAATGTCACTTTGCAACAGGATAAAGAGATAAACAAAACAAAACAAACAACAAGGCTTTTTCACTCTCTTCTTTATAACTTTTTATTGTTACATAGTTTCAAAACAGTAATATGTATCACTGTTGTGATAAAAAAACCAATAAAACCATTTTCATTTTTCATGTTTTAAAAACCTACCCTGGGGCTTCCCTGGTGGCGCAGTGGTTGAGAGTCCGCCTGCCCATGCAGGGGACACGGGTTCATGCCCCGGTCCAGGAAGATCCCACATGCAGCGGAGCGGCTGGGCCCGTGAGCCATGGCCGCTGAGCCTGTGCGTCCGGAGCCTGTGCTCCGCAACGGGAGAGGCCACAACAGTGAGAGGTCCGCGTACCGCAACAAACAAACAAAACAAACAAACAAACAAAAAACCTACCCTGGCAAAAGACCTGAACAGATACTTCACCAAAGAAGAACACGGATCACAAACAAGCATATGAAAAGCTGCTCCATATCATATGTCATCAGGGAAATGCAATTTAAATCAGCAATGAGATACCACTACACACCTATTGGAATGGCCCAAATCCGGAACACTGACATGATCAAATACTGGCGAGGATGTGGAGCAACAGGAACTCGCATTCACTGCTGGTGGGAATGCAAAATGGTACAGCCACTTTCAAAGAGAGCCTGACAATTTCTTACAAAACTAAGCGTCCTCTTACCATATGACCCAGCAATCATGCTCCTTAGTATTTACCCAAATGAGTTGAAAACTTATGTTCAACACAACAACCTGCACACAGACGTTTATAGCAGCTTTATTCATTATTACCAAAACTTGGAAGCAACCAAGATGCCCTTCAGTAGGTAAATGGATGGATAAACTGTGGTGCATCCAGACAGTGGAATATTATTTAGCACTAAAAAGAAGTGAGCTATCAAGCCATGAAAAGACGTGGAAGAAACTTAAATGCATATTACTAAGTGAAAGAAACTGATCTGAAAAGGCTACATACAGTATAATTCCAATGATATGATATTCTGGAAAAGGCAAACCTCTGGAGACAGTAAAAGGATCAGTCATTGCGAGGGTTAGAGGGGAGGAAGGGATGAATACGCAGCGCACAGAGGATTGTAAGGCAGTGAAAATACTCTGTATGATACTATAATGATGGATACGTTATACATTTGTCCAAACGCATAGAATATGCAACACCAAGAGCGACCCCAATGTAAACTATAGACTTTGGGTGATGACGCTGTGTCAACATAGGTTCATCTCTTGTAACAAACGCACCACTCTGGGGCGAGATGTTGATAATGGGGGAGATTGTGTGTTTGTGGGGACAGGGGGTATACGGGAAATTGCTGTACTTTCTGCTCCATTTTGCTGTGAACCTAAAAGTGCTCTGAAAAATAAAGTCTATTAAAAAGAAAAAAGGAAAAAATACCCACCCTGGCTGTGGGGTGGAATGTAGAGGAAGGAGGTAAGACGAGAGACAGGGAGAACCCTGCAGATGCAGTGGCAGGGATCTAGCAGGAGGGTGGGGACTGAGACTGGGCAGGGGCAGTGGGGATGGGGAGATGGGATCCAAGAGCATCCACGGGATTTAGGGGTTGCTTGGCTGGTGGGGGTGGAGAGTGGGGAAGAGGTGGGAGCCCAGGAGCAGGCTGGAACTCTGCTTTACCAGCCATGTGGGGTCACGGCCAGACGCGTGGAGAACTACTGCTGGTGGTCTGGGCGATGCCCATGGACCACTTCTCTGTTTGCAGCAGGGGATGGAGAGGCAAGGTATGGAGGGAAAGAAGAGAATTTGTAAGTGATTAAGACAAGAGAAGTAACACTTCACTCTTATTTAAGAAGCATCCTATTGATTTATCATTTTTCTGGTGTATCATTTATATGGGATAATGCAATGAGAAACAACACACAGAAAACTCACAGCCTGAACTGGCTTTGTTGAAGATCAAGCCACTTTGGGAAGAGAAGGTTTACCCTGAACCTGGAAGTGACACTCCTGTTGATCGAGGGCAGAGCAAGAGCAAACTGAGGAAGAGGAGGGGGAGAGACGATAACTGCATGCAAAGGAACAATCGCCCCTCCTCCAGCCGGATCAGTGTGTTCAGTGGTCGATGATCAACGGATGCACAGCCCAAGAAGCTGGCTCCTTTGCAGCAAACATCAGTAACAGCTATCATTTACGCTCTTTACTTGCTTCTAAGGGCGACAGCACACCCCTCATACGCCATCATCCTGGTACAGCTGCTGGTTTTCTCCACCCTGTCCCCCATCCATCCTCCACCTGGCTCTGTCCGGCTCCGGAAGTGGACCCCTAGAAACTGCATCGCCTGGATCCCTGGCCGGCTGGCTTCTGCGTGGGCTTGGCAGGAGATGGAGGGCAAGAGGAGAGAGAGGATGGGGTATTTGTCTCCTGCTCTTCCCCTGCTTTACAGAGGCTGAGCCCTTGCCCTGGGCCCTGCAGGTCTAGGCATGGCCATGGGGTTTTTCTCTATCGCTAGTCCCTGGTACTGGAATGCGCTTCGGTGGTTTACACAGCCTGTTTACACGGCTGTGAATGGTTCCTTCATTAAAGTTCCATTAGGGGAACCATCTGAAGGAGAAATTGTGGTTCTAGAGAAGCTCAGAGACCAACAACGCTTTGTTGTCAGTGACAACCATGGACCAGGGCAGGAGGGGGCCCTCTCTGCCGTTGTGAAGAGTGGCAGGAGGTGGTAGATCCCACGAGGAGGTGTCCTCACTTGCTGGTTACAGTGACATTATCCAGAGCCACAGACCAAGCCCAAGGGGTAGTTGATCATCACCTCTTCCCTCCTTGCAGGAAGGCAGTGCTGGCGAAGGCCTCTGAAGAGCTGTGGCCCTTTAGGGCTGCATTTGGGCAGATCAGTCTGTTGGGTTGGAGCAGAAATGGTGGGGGGTGTGGGACGTGGTGTGGGCGGAACGGGAGGTAGAGTGACGGATGGAGGGGTGAGGAAGCTGGGACAACCTGGGTGGCAATGGTGGAGACCCGACCTGCAGAAGTGGCAGAGATGGAGGGAGTCATCTGAGAACTCTTCTGGAGACAGGCTCAGAGTCCTCACACTCAGTCTCAGGATGAGTTGAGGGAGACACGATGGTCCACGTCTGGCTCGGGTTCCTGAGTCGATGGAGAGGCTGGTCACGGAGCTGGGCAGCACCGGACAATCAGCTGCTCTCTGTTGTGGACACACCAACACTTAGAGCCAGTTACATTTCATAGACATGGAATCATACAACACGTGGTCCTTTGTGACTGGCCTTTTTCACGTAGCAATGTTTTCGAGGTTCATCCGGGTTGTAGCATGCATCGTTCCTCGCAATGGCCATGTAGTATTCCCCTTGTATGGGGACACATTACATTCTTCATCCATTCATCTGCTGATGGACGTTTGGGTTGTTTCCACTTTTTTGGCTATGATGAATAGTGCTGCTGTGAACAGCTGTGTACATGTTTCTGTGTGAACATATGCTTTCACTTCTCTTGTATACACAATTGTGGGGTCAAACGTTGACTCTGTTTAGCATCTTAAGGAGCTGCCAGGCTGTTTTTACAAAATGCCCCTTATCCCTAGTAACTTTATTTTGGCTTTAAGGTTTATTCTGTTTGATAATAGTATAGCAACTCCAGCTTTCTCACAGTTATCCCTTGCCTTTTAAAAAAGATGATTTTATCACAAATGTGTGCGGCCATAAATAAATAAATATATTATTTAGTTATGCATGTTTTGAGCTTTATTAAAATGGTGTCGCACTGTAAACACTGTCTTCCTGGACTTGCTCTTTCCACTCATTATGCTATTTCTAAGACTCACCTATGTTGTTGTATGTAGCTATAATTCACTTTTTCATTGCTGTATAATATTCCACGTTGTGACCCTACCATAATTTATTTATCCATCCTCCTGTCAATGGATATTTAACATGTTTCCAGATGTTTCCAGAATTTTGCTACTACAAACTTATTGCTGCTGTGAACATTCGTATCTGCTCTGGTTCTCAGAGTGGCCAGCAGCATTCTCAGCTGGGAACTTGTTAGAAATGCAGATTCTGGAGCCCTAACCCAGACTCACTGAATCAGAAGCTCTGAAGGTGGGGCCCCAGCAGTCTGTAGGTTTTAACAAGTCTTCTGGGTGATTCTGATGCCTGATGAAATTTGAGAATCATTGCTCGAGGATATAAACAAGAGTGACATTTCTGGATCGCAGGCAACCGATTGTTTTCCAAAGTGGTTGTTCCATGTAACGCTCCATCAGCAGTGTCTGTGAGTTCCCATGGATACACACCCTCGCCGCACTTAGGGTTGGTGGCGGTTTCTCCTGCCTGGATGTGCTGCCCTGTCTCAGAACCACAGCTGTACCCCGCACATGGGCAGCTCGACCATCAGCCGTGAATAAAAGCTTCTCTTTGATGTGGGTTTGTTTTGCCAGGAGTACATGCACCATCTGCTCCGCCTGGAACGCCGTGCTGAGGAGCAGTTCCTGGAGCACTGGCTGAACCCCCACTGCAAGCCCCACTGCGACAGGAACATGGTCCATCCTGTGTAAGCAGCTCGGGACCAGCCCCCGGTACGTTCCTTCTCCCTGGCCTTCTGTTTCAGGGAGATGGCGGTGGGCCGTGCAGGCATGGCTCGGGGGTCTTCGAGAGCATGGTGTTAGGGGAACCAGCAGGTGAGCTGGTTATGGGTTGGAGAACGGGAAGTGCAAGGCAGGAGAGGTCGGCGGGAGCCAGGTTGAGAGGACCACTGGGGACGCGCACGGGGGCCTGACACCTGCTGAGTCACCAAGAGATCCCAAGTACGGGAAGGATGTGACCCTATTTGCCATCCAGAAAGGGTCCCTCTGGGATACAAATCTGGAGAGACATGGCTTGCTGAGACTTGGGTCTCTCCAGGTGGCGTCAGCATCCATGGGCTTGACTGGTGACATCCATCACAACGGTCACCATTGTCACCAGGATCAGCAACTTCTTTACTGCCTCCCCACAGCCTTCCAGACTGGGGCTCTGCCCAGCCTGTGTCCCATCTTCCCTCTTCTTCTGGCTTTGCCCTTTCAGTCCCCCTGACCTGCATGGTTCAGCACTCCCAGCACAGCCCACCTCTGTACCTCTGTTCCTGCGAGAGGCTGTTTGCTGCTCCACTCACAGTGTGTCTGTGTCCATCTCCTCGTCCCCTTTCCAATTCTTGCGAGATTACATAACTAAATCCCTTCAGAGGTTAAGCCTAGTGAGTCTCATTCCTCCTCTGTGATTTGTATGTATTAAGCAGGACAGGATATAACTGGGTACCTGATCATTTGTTGTTAAGAGAAATCTTGTTTCCTTGCTGTTTATTTTGTGCTGCTGTGCATTGACACAGGAACACTCCCGTTAGAGGACTGCTCTTTATAATTTTCAGGGTGCTATCGCACAAAATCTCTCATTTGATCCTCTTAACACTCCTGATCATTGCAGGGCGTGTTTTTTTTTGTTTTTGTTTTTTGGTGGTATGCGGGCCTGTCACTGTCGTGGCCTCTCCTGCTGCGGAGCACAGGCTCCAGACGCGCAGGCTCAGCGGCCATGGCTCACGGGCCCAGCCGCTCCGCGACACGTGGGATCTTCCCGGACTGGGGCACGACTCTCAACCACTGCGCCACCAGGGAAGCCTGCAGGGCGTGTGTTTTAACTCTGTTTTATAGGGGACCTAACTGAGCGTGATTAAGCTACTAAGTCATGCTGGGCAGTAGTTGGTATGTCTGTCTTCTGACAACTCCAAATCCTGCAAGCTTTCCGCGGGCGGTACTGCTGGAACCTGGCTGTGTGTGTGTGTGTGTGTGTGTGTGTTGGGGATGGGGGTGGGCACGGTCCTCGGGAGGGGCTTTAACAGACAGTGAGAGGAGCATCTGCTAGGAATGGAACAGGAGTTCTGCTTTTGAGGGCTAGGGGCTGGGTTGACATCGTGCTCTGGTCCCCACTGCCTCTGGATCCCTGTTCTAGGTCAGAGCTTCTCCCACCCCCGGCACCAGGGACCTTTTCCCTCCAGCACCAGAAGCCCGCTCTTGGCTTCTTTCAGAACACAGCACTGCGGAGTACTTAAGAGCTCAGACTCTGGAGTTGGGCGGACTTGGGTTTGGTGCTCTGTGTTCCTGCTCTGTGACTTTGGACAAGTCACCTACCCTCTCTGAGTCTCCATTTCTATATCTGTAAACTGGGGTAGTGATGATATCTACAGAGCCTGGAGTGTAGTGACTGGCTCTGTGAGCAGAGGCACTTGTCACCATGGTGCAGGCCAGGGGAGGGGAGAGGCTTCCGGGACGCTGGTGGTGGTGGGGCGGGGGTTGCTCCTGCCAGACAGGATCCCACGGAGGCCTCGCTCCAGGCAACATCCATTTCAACCAGGAAAACCAGGCCGTAGTTGCTGGAGGGATGGGTCCACTTGGAACTTGGAGTCAGGTAGCATTCAGATTGTGACTCCATTTCGGAAACGATTCCTAACTTCTGTCTCGGTTTCCTCACCTGTAACACGGAAGAGTTCCTCCCTCATAAAGCTGTTCTGAGCATCAAAAAAGTCAGTGCATGGAAAACAGCGCTGCCCTGGCGCATGCTAGGAAGTGCTCAGGAAATGGCAGCTCGATAACTGTTTCCTCCTCCTCCCCCTCCCCCTTCCCCTCCCCCTTCCCCTCCTCTCCCCCCCCTCTTCCCCCCCCCCCCACTTCTTCTTTTTTATCGACATCATCATCACATTAACATTATTTTCTTGTTCTTTTCCAGCAAGCATTTTGATAAACAGCGGCGCGGATACTATTGAAACAAGATGAGGCTCCTTTCGTTTCTTTTTCAGCTGTGGAATGGGCGTCTTCAGGCTTTGTGAGTCGTGGGCACAGCAGAGGTTGCCTTGGGGACTGATGGCAGATATTCGTGCTGCTTCATTTGACTAACGTGCACAACTCATTAAAACCAATCGTTAAACTCCAGGCCCCCCTCCCTGCCCCGCAATGGCCTTCCTACCACTGTGGCAGGGTGAGCAGAGGGAGAACCTTTCCTGGGGCCGGTGGAGCTGGGGCCTCCAGAACAGGAGAGGGGTTAGCGAGCAAGCCTTGTTCTGCTAAGTGAAGCACACCGCTTGGGGCGGCTGGGGTTTTGGTCATTGCTTTTTTTTTTTTTTTTTCCTCTCCTTTTCTGCTCTAATAAACACTGGTGTTAAGCCTGCTTTCCATGGTTGTCTCCTTTCCTTTCCTACAAGAAGAGAAGCAGAGGTTTTTCTTCCTTGTTTATCTTTGTGACTCCAGGATCAGAAAATTTACTGTTCTTTGAATAGATGAATGGATAAAAATACAAACACCCAGCAATTTTTTCACAAGAGCCATCTCTTTTGGTAAAGAGATTATTTACCTAAGGCCAGCTCTGGAAATAGAGCCATAACTTAGTACCAGCTCTACACCCTGGTCTTCTAGCCAAGGGGACATTTCTTGTGGAAAGTGGGTTGCAGTTTCTATATCCTAGTGCCCCTCACCTGCCCACAAACCCCAGAATCAGAGATTGGACTATCAAAGACCAACAAAAGCAGAAATTGGGAGGGCAAGGGAAAGTGGACAAGGTGGTCCTAGGGAGAATGTGATGACATCCTCAAAAAGGATAAGGAGAGATGCTCGTCCGCCCTGGGCTACAGAGGAGGGTCTGTGCCAGGGGAGCCGGGAGGGCTTGTCCACGAGAAAGTTACTGAGCTCTCAACAATGATGATACTAACATTTATTTTATCCCTATTATGGGCTGAATCCTGCACTAAGATTTTTACATACAGCGCCTCATTTGTTCATCACACAGTGGACAAAAAAATGTTGCCTGCCGTTTCAGTAAACAGCGAATGTTGCCGGCCATCAAGCCATCAGCCACTGAACTGCCCTTGGACCGTGGGTGCGTCCTGAGGGGAACTCACGATGGAGAAAAACAGGATACTGACCCTAGATAGTGAAGATGCATATCTAAGGAATACTTTCAATGAGCCCAGACTTGCAACTTCCTAAACATGGAAAAGCACTAAAATCATTAACTTGAGATGTCTGGTTTTTTGTGATTAGCAGTAATCTTTCAATGTTCAGCTACCTGTGTGTTTGCTTTTTTTTTTTCCCCAGCAAAAACTCCTGTGTATAAGGCTCCTCCCTCACCTCTTCAGAGCAGTTCTCAGAGCTATCTGTGAGGCTGTCTCCCAGGCGAGAGTCCTCAGTAAGTTCCCCGAATAAAACTTAAAATATTTAGGCAGTGCGTTTTTCTTCAGTCGACAACACCTACTCTGTGCAGTAGCTGTGGTTATTATTCCCACTTTATAGATGAGAAAACTGAGGTTTACAGAATTTAGGTAGTGTATTAGTTTTCTACCTTGGCTGTAACGAATGACCAGAAACTTAAAACAACACACGTTTATTATCTTACATTCTGGAGGTCAGAAGTCCAACCTGAGTCTCATGGGGCTAAAGTCGGAGTGTCAGCCTCTCTGCAGGCTCTCGGGGTGAATCTGTTTCTTTGCCTTTTCCAGCTTCTAGAGGCTGCCTGCCTCTCTCATCTTGTGTCTCCTTTCCTCTGTCTCCAAGGCCAGTAATAATGAGTTGAGTTCTTCTCACACCATATCATTCTGACCAGCCCTCCTACCTTCCTCTTCCACTTTTAAGGACCTTTGTGATTACATTGGGCCCATTCGGATAACCCAGGACAACCTTCCTATCTTAAGGTTAGTTGATTAGTAACCTTGATTCCCCATTGCCACTCAAGGTAACATATTTACAGGTTCCAGGGATGAAGATGTGGACATCTTGAGGGGAGGTGTTATTCTGCCTACCACGGGCTACCAGAGCTGGAATCTGACCCTAGGAAGCCCCTCACTACTCTGGTCCCCCAACCATTCTGCACCTCTGCCCTTAAACCTGAAATCCATCTGCCTTAAGTGGTTAAGTCGTTTTCTCACCTGAGCTCCTTGAGTGCTCAGAATGGGACCTTAATGGGACACTATTGCACCTCCCATCTAGCAGGGGCATTGTTTGAGTGCCAGACCTATTCCATGGACTCTGAAATTTAATACAGGGACTTGTATGGGGCGTAGTGGCAGACAGAACGGTTCTGTTCAGGCCACCACACCACCTGTGTCTCAGGGTGTTTTCCAAGAAGTAGGAGCTGCACATGTGTGTGGGGGACAGGATGCAAGGTAATGACACTGATAGGTTCCAAAGAAGAGCAGGAATGAAGCAGAATTAAAAATAAAGCAGACCCACAGGGAGCCAGGGTCTCACATCCCAGCAGAGCAGGAGGGGGCCTCCTTGAGTTTCTAGGAAACTTGGACACAGCTCACATCTCAGGGGCAAACACTCCTTTTATGATCAGAGGGCATTCTTCTTCTATCAGATAGACCCTGATTTTCAACCTCCTCCCCTGGACACACAGGCCGGCTGTGCTTACTCTACCTGGTGCACACTTCCCAGAGGCCACAGACAAAGGGGCTAGAGCTCTGTGTTCACAGTGAGCTCACTCCAATGTCACCTCCCCCCCTCACAGCAGCTTCTCAGATGGAAGGTGAGTGAGAGCGAGGGCACCTCAGGACAAACTTGACAGCAGCAGAAAACGGGCTTGGAGCCAGACTGCATTCCAATCCTGGCTCCACCAACTGACTAGCTGTGTGCCCTTGGGCAAATTGATTAACCTCTCTGGGCCTCAACTCCCTTGTCTGTAAAATGGGAATAATGATAATAATACTTAGTTCAAAATGTTGTGATTATTCCTTTACTGAGTAGCACTCCATAAAAGTAGCCATTACTACTTAAAAAAAATTCTTGGGCATTATTTTATCAATCAAGATAAATTCTCACTCTCTATTTATATTTTAAAACTTCTTATTTAGAGAAGAGGTAGAGAGTGGTTGGGGGAATCCGGAATACAGAAGGGCTAGAGAGCGGTTGGGGGAATCCAGAATACAGAAGGGCTGTCTCCCTACTTGAGAAAGAGTTGCCATCTTTACATTATTGAAACTTCCTATCTCTGAACAAGGTTTATGTCTCCATTTATTTAGGCCATTTTTTAGCGTCCATTGTTACAATTTTATAATTTTCTTTCTAAAGATTGTGTTCTGTGAGCATTATTCCTGGAGACCTTGCAGGACTCTTAAAATTATAATTGGGATTTTCTATTTATTTATTTATTTTTGGCTGCGTTGCGTCTTCATTGCTGCGTACGGGCTTTCTCTAGTTGCGGCGAGCAGGGGCTACTCTTCGTTGCGGTGCACAGGCTTCTCATTGCAGTGGCTTCTCTTGTTGCAGAGAGTGGGCTTTAGGTGTGTGAGCTTCAGTAGTTGCAGCACGCCGACCTTAGAGTGTGTGAGCTTCAGTAGTTGTAGGGCACAGGCTTAGCTGCTCCGCGGCATGTGGGATCTTCCAGGACCAGGGATCGAACCCATGTCCCCTGCATTGGCAGGCGGATTCTTAACCACTGCACCACCAGGGAAGTCCTGGAATTTTCTTAAAATTCCATTTTCTAGGGAATTCCCTGGCAGTCCAGTGGTTAAGACTCTGCACTTTCACTGCTGAGGGTGCAGGTTCAATCCCTGGTCGGGGAACTAAGATCTTGCAAGCTGCCATGCAGTGCAGCCAAAAAAAATTAAAAAATAAATAAATTTAAAAATTCCATATTCTCGTTGGTTATTCCGCTGTGTATAGGAATAATATTGATTTTTATATATTGATTGTGTCCAGCTACCTTTCTGATATCTCTTATTAATTCTAATACTTTGGGGTTTTGAGAGGGTTACTGTGTAGGACATTTGCTCCTCTCCCAAGTTTAGAACAAATTGAGAAGTAAATACAGGAGTCAGATGGACAGTACAAGCTGTCACCTTTATTACTCATAAGGTTCTTTGCAAAATATGGGTTAAATCTGTGGCTACAATAGGCTCTTTAATAGCCCATTCTGAAACAGGAGGGAAGGAGGCAGGGCACAACATTTAAAAGAATGACATAGCCTGAGGACATGACATAAACTGATTAGAACCAAATAGGTCCAAGATGGTGGAAGATTTGACTTCCGGCAGACCTTGAGCCTCATTATACGCTCAAGCCTCATTATACGTAATACATTAGCGTACGCTAAGTGACACACCGACCAGCGCCATGACAGTTCTGAGGCCAACCATCAGAGATCAAAAGTGGGCGTTGGTCCAACTCCTGGACACCTCTGTCCCTTCCCCAGAATACCTGGAATACTCCTCCCACTCATTAGCCTATGAAATCACCCACCCCTATAAAAACTGAGAACCCCAAACCCTGGGGCTGCTCTCAGCTTCTGAGATGGCCCACACTCTGTCTGGGAAGTGTGTTTCTCTCTAAATAAATCCACTTCTTACCTATCACTTTGTCTCTCACTGAACCCTTTCTGCCATGAGACATCAAGAACCTGAGCTTTGGGCTTCCCTGGTGGCGCAGTGGTTGAGAGTCTGCCTGCCGATGCAGGGGATGCAGTGCTCGTGCCCCGGTCCGGGAGGATCCCACGTGCCGCGGAGTGGCTGGGCCTGCGCGTCTGGAGCCTGTGCTCCGCAACGGGAGAGGCCACAACAGTGAGAGGCCCGCGTACGCAAAAAAAAAAAAAAAAAAAAGAACCTGAGCTTCATTAAGTCCTGAGACCAGGTGTGTAATTTCAGTTAAAAGAACGTGGGTTCAAGTCCCAATCTGAGTTACACAGTTTCAATTCCATAATTAAATGTACCCAGTTGCACATAGAGCTGGAAAACTGCAGGCCCTGCCGTTGTAAAGCCCATGGAGTAGAGGAGCAGAGGATGAGAGGTTCCTACGGGCAGGCTGGTTCCCCAAGTGAGTAGAAAGGAGGGTACTGCGCTGTGCAGGCTCAGTTCCTTCTCCAAACGTGATAAATTACTCTTTTAGGGTGGGTGAGGGAGCAAATAGAGGCCAAGGGTGTTAGTCTAATGGAGAATAAGGAAACATGAAGAAACAGGAAACAAATGTCCCTCACATATTGTAGGTTCCATCACATTTTCTATGTAGAAAATCTTATTGTCCATGACAATACTGTTTCTTCTTTTACAAGAGGTATAACTCTTATTAGTTTTTCTTGTCTTATCACTGTACCTAGGACTTCTAGAACAGTGTTGAACAGAGGTCATAATAGTGTCTTCTTGCCTCATACCTATCTTTAAAGGGAATAAATATGATTCCTGTAGCCTTTTGGTAGAAAGCTATTTTGGGGCTAGGGAAGTTCCTGTCCGTTCTTAGTTTGAAAAAAAAATTAGAAAGGGGTATTTAATTTTTTGAATGCTCTTTTGCATTAATTGAAATAAATATACTGCGAGTTCCTGGGTGGCCTAGTGGTTAGGGTTCCAGGCTTTCACTGCTGTGGCCTGGGTTCAATCCCTTGTGCAGGGAACTGAGATGCTGCAAGCCAAGTGACATGGCCAAAAAAAAGGCCATATTATTTGTAACAATATTAATGTGATAATAATAGATTTTTCTAATGTTAAACCATCCTTAAATTCCTGAGCTAGTACAGCTTGTCAGGGAAGATTTCCTAGAGGGAGAGCCTTCAATGATTGTGAAGTAATTAGCTGGGCAAAGGAGATGGAGGTGGGGAAGAAAGGGAGGGAAGGGTAAGGGCCAGAGTTGTGGCAGGCAGGGGCAGCAGCAGGTGCAAAGGCCCTCAGGTGGGGAAGGAGCCACTTTGTTGTAGGAGCTTCCTGAAAGCCAGTGTGGCCTCACCTCTGAGGAGTGAGCGGAGAGTGTCTGAGACGAGGTGGTAAGTAGTAAGTCTCCTCTGGTCCCGTTACCCTCTGCACCAAACCTGTAAACTCACCTGATAGAAAACAAGTCTCTGCCTCAGAGATTTTTCAACTGATTAACACTGACAACAGGGCTTCCCTGGTGGTGCAATGGTTAAGAATCTGCCTGCCAATGCAGGGCACACGGGCTCGAGCCCTGGTCCGGGAAGATCCCACGTGCTGCGGGGCAACTAAGCCCGTGTGCCACAACTACTGAGCCTGTGCTCTAGAGCCCACAAGCCACAACTACTGAGCCCACGTGCCGCATCTACTGAAGGCCCTGTGCTCTAGAGCCCGTGCTCTGCAACAAAAGAAGCCACCAATGAGAAGCCCGTGCACCGCAACGAAGAGTAGCCCCCACTTGCCGCAACTAGAGAAAGCCTGTGCACAGCAGTGAAGACCCAACACAGCCAAAAATAATAAATAAATAAAAATAAATTTAAAAAAAACCTCACAGCATTTTTTTGTGTTTCAGTTTAGGTAGTTTAAATCTCTCTCTCTTTTAATTAGATGTTGGCCCTGCCTTTCCTCTCTCTTGGTCATGTCAAGGTTCCTCTTCTCTTCTCTTTGGTGGTTTAATGGGCAACAGAGAGAAGTTGTTCTCAAAGTGTGGCCCTAAATGCAACAGATTTCTGTGTATTAATTTTGTAACCTGCAACCTTACCAAATTCATTGATTAGCTCTAGTAGTTTTCTGGTAGCATCTTTAGGATTTTCTATGTATAGTATCATGTCATCTGCAAACAGTGACAGTTTAACTTCTTTTCCAGTTTGGATTCCTTTTATTTCTTTTTCTTCTCTGACTGCTGTAGCTAGGACTTCCAAAACTATGTTGAATAAAAGTGTCGAGAGTGGACCTTCTTATCTTGCTCCTGATCTTAGAGGAAATGCTTTCAGCTTTTCGCCATTGAGTGTGATGTTAGCTGTAGGTTTGTCATATATGGCCTTTATTACATTGAGGTATGTTGAGGCCAGTAGGGAACTTGTCAGATATGCAAACTCTCAGACCCCGAGGGCTTGAGGCCCTGCAGTCTGGTTTTAGTGAGCCCTCCAGGTGATTGAGGTGATTTAGTGAGTCCTCTGAAGAGGTTGAGAACCACTGAGTTAGAGCTTCCTGATGCTATGGGAAGAACCCAAGACTGAGAGCTGGGAGGCCTGGGCCCTGGTCCTCTTTGTTCATTTCTCCAACAAATATGTTCTGAGTACCTACTGTGTGTCGTGCACTGTTCTAAGCCCTGGGGACCCAGAAATGAACAAGACAGACAAGGTTGAATTTTTAAAAAAATTTTTAAAATTCATACATATATTAATATAAGCCACCATTTTAACCATTATAAAGTATACAATTTAATGGCAGTTAGTACATTCACAATGTTGTGCATACAATGTTGTGGTGTATACTTAAAAGTAGAATTGCAGGGTGATATGGTAATTCTATGATTACCTTTTTGAGGAACCACCAAACTGTTTTCTATAGTGTCTGCACCACTTTACATTCCCACTAGCAATGTATGGGGGTTCCAGTTTCTCCACATCCTTGCCAACACTTGTTATCTTCTGTTTTATTATAGCCTTCCTAGTAGCTGTGCAGAGGTATCTTACTGCGGTTTTGATTTGCATTTCCCTAATGACTAATGAAGCATCTGTTCATATGCTTATTGGCCATTTGTGTATTTTCTTTGGAGAAATATCTATTTAAGTCCTTTACTCATTTAAAAAATTCAATTATTTGTCTTTTTGTTGTTGTCATTGTTGTTTCTGGCTGTGCCACGGGGATTGCAGGATCTTAGTTCCCCGACCAGGGACTGAACCCTGGGCCACAGCAGTGAAAGCATGAAAGTGCCGAGTCCTAACCACTGAACCACCTTTTTGTTATTGAAGGGCTGATGTCTTTGTAGTGGCTAAGAGCAGTGTTTACTAGAGGTGGAATCTTGGACAAGTTACTGAACTTCCCCTGCCTCAGTTTCCTCTTCTGTAAAATGGGGATAATAATAGAGCCTACAGTAAAGGATAGTGTGAAGAGTAAATGACCTACTGTGTGCAGAGTTCTTGAAAGATTGCTGGCACACGGTAGGTTTGTGCCATGTAATTGATAGCCCGTATTATACATGAGATGAGACTAACGATAGTAACTAAACACGAAATTATCAGGGATGAATAACTGCTGGGAAGAAGACAAAACAGTGATGCAATAGAGAGTAACTGGAAGGCTATTTTCGGTTGGGTGGACAAGGAAGGCTTTTCAGAGGAGATGACACTTGAGCTGACACCGGAATGACAGGAAGAAGCCAACTGCGGGAAGATCCATGTACAGGAAGAGCATTTCAGGCTGAGGGAACGGCTGGGGCAAGACGGGAACAAGCTGGCCAGTTCAAAACACTGCATGAGAGAAGGACGGGGCTGCCAGGGTGGGTGCTGGGCTTTCCCTGCATGGGGGTCCTGGCTGATGGTGACAGCATGAGGGGGCATAAGTTTTGGAGTCAGGAAGCCTCGGTGTCCAGGTCTCTATGTATTAGCTGGGACACTGGGGACAAGTTACTCAGCCCATTTGGAAAAGCCCTCCGTTTTCTCATGTTAAATGTGAGGCTGGTTATATTTATCTCATGGGCCTGCTGTGAAGCTCAGATGAGATAAAATTCAGAGCGGGGAGGGGCACACACACTTTAGATGATATTAATCACAGGTGTGTGCAGCAGGGGGCGCTCAATTGCAGTCTAGCTAATCCCCTTGTATTGGCCCAAAAGAGCAGGGGCGGTTTTGAAAATACCTTTTTGTGGGGTTGGTCATGGAAACATGACCTGTACTTTTCTACCTCAGCATTGTGGTACGTGCAGCCCTCGTAGCCTCCCTCCTACCTTCCTTGAAACGTCCTTCAAGGTCTTTGAACCTTCTTTCAAGGTCCAGTCCAGCTGAGCTTTTGTTGAGCAGCCCTCCCCACCATGTGCCAGGCCTGGGGCTCTGCAGGTAAATGGCATGGTCTGGGACCATGCAGGAGCTCCTCTGCAGGAGCTTCCATGCCACCTCCTCTACCAGGCTTCTTCCTGTTGCAGCAGTTAGAAGCACCGCACGCTCTCCTGCACGGCTGCAGCACTTTATCCTCAGGGGATAAAGGAGGTCAGGGGAAGAGCTTGGATTTGGAGTCCTGGTCTCCTCCTTACCAGTATCCAGGGTACACGGAGCCCCGCCACGGTCGAGAGCGCTCTGAAGCTGGACTGTGGGGCTGAATCCAGATCCACCACTCATTAGTAACTTAACCTCTCTGTGCCTCAGTTTCCTCATCTGTGAAATGGAGATAATAGTACTTCATAGGATCGTGATAAAGATTCAATCTAGTTAATTGTAATATAGATAAAGCACTAGATGAATGCCTGGCAGGTAAGTGTTATGTAAATATTTGCTTATTAAAATAAATAAAATCAGTAAAACATTAGCATTGTGACATGGGCAAGCCACTGGACAGCCAGAGCCTCAGTTTCCAAATCTGTCCATTGGGGCCACTGTGAGGCTCCAGTGGGATAATATATGCACAGTGCCTGGCACAAGGCAGCCCCTCCACCAAGCCGGCTCCCTTCCTCCCTCCCAGCCCTGTGTCCTGCTGGGGCCCTGTCTGCCTTTCCAGCAACTGCTCAGGACCAGAGAAACAGAAACAGGCCTTATCTGTAACCCAGAGCCTGCACTGTGAAGGTTCTTAGGAAATGTATGCTCTATGGAATTGGAAAAGGAGAGAAGAAATTGGACATGGTGTGTGTGTGTGTCTGTGCCTGCGCTGGGGCAGGCGGTGGGCACACAACACTGGCCACCCCGCAGCCCACACAACGCTGCCGGGAGGAAAGAGCGGTTTTATCCAGCCCAGGGCAAGGGCGGGGCGCCGGGGCTGCGAGGGCCTGGACGGCCACTAGGGGTCAGTGTGTCTCCGCCGCAGGCCGCTCACCTGACTGGGGCAGGCGCCCACTGACAGTTCCTGACAGTTTGTAACATCTCCTGCCTAACGTTAAAAAAAAAAAAAAAAAAATTAATTAATTAATGTATCTTTCTCCGTAGCAGAGAAGGGAGCCCAGACAACCGAAATAACAAGCCTCTCTTTGCAGGAAAATGCAGGAGGTGGTTAAACCGTCCCGTCCTTCGCATTCCTGGGCTGAAGGAATAAGAATCCAATTGTGGTTTCTGCTCTGGTTATCTTGGTGCCTCCGAGGGTGCCATGGGGGAAAATCTGCTGAATTCTTCCCTTTCTATTTTCTGCCTCGGCGAGGAGGAGGGCGTTAATGCCGGCTGGCAGTTACTTGAAACTGAGATGGATGGTAATGGGGTGTGTTAACAAACAAGGGCAGGAAATAAAGTGTCATATTTTCTGGAGGGCGAACCGCTCCCCGGAGACAGAGCGGCAGGATTCTAGTGAGGAGACACTCTGAAGGAAAAAAAAAAACACAAAACTCTGCATAATCTGCTCTCTCTCTGTCTCTCTCTCCTTCCCTTTTTGGTGCCTCTTTGGTGAGACATAAATTCTGTCTTATCCCGGGGCTGGCTAACAGGCAAATAACTGGGCACCAAAACAAACAACAAAAAAAACCCAAACTTAGATTCCTGCTTCAATGTTTAGTTATTTCTTTGTCTCGGGCTGAGTCTGGAGATAAAGAAGACTTCAGGACGTGGATGTAGACTTCACCACATCAGAGCTGCCTGCCTGGAACCCAGTCCCTGTGTGATGGTGACCCCCCTCCTCAAGCCCACTGACCCCACTGTTGGATGCTGTGAAGCTGGCCCCTTACTGGTGCTCTTGCAAATGTAGGAAACAACCTCGCCCCATTTCCTGCATCCTTGTCGCCCTCCTCCGTGGCACCTTCTTGATTCCCCTGCAAGAACCCAAGGCTCCCACCAGCCTTGTGTCCCCCTCCCCCGCTGTCCCTTGTGTAGAACCATATCACAGCCTCTCTGAACCATGTGCTCTTTGAAGGCCTGGCTGCCATCTCCTTCTTTGTGTGCCTAGCACCTGGCGTGGTGCCTGGTACATTGTTAGTAGGTGCTTGATATATGTTTGTGAATGAATAACTGGTGATGTCCTGAACCCCCCCGGCTAGAAATAATAGGACCGATGTTTATTGAAGACATTCCCTGTCCTAAATGCTTTGCACGTTTTCTCTCATACAATCCTTACACCATCCCTGGGAGACAGGAACTAGCATGATGTTATCGTCAGCATTTCCGTTTTACAGATTTGGAAGTTGAGCCTCGCAAGAGGAAACCGCCGACTTGCCCACCGCCATGGAACCTGGTAACCGCAGAGCAGGGATGTACCTGGTGATCGGTGCTTCAAGGACTCTGCCTACGTGGATGACCCACTCCCCGGCCCCTGGATCCCAATCAGGGCAGGGGCTGGAGTCCTCTGGAAGCGGGTCCCTGGGTTTGGCTTTGGTTTAGACGGAATGGAGCCCCGTGGGTCCTGACTACTCAGGACTCCGGAGCCACACTGCCTGGATTCAGATTCCAGCTCTGCCGCTTACTAACAGGGCCCATCCCTTAACCTCTCTGGGCCTTGCTTTCCCCATTCGCAAAAAGCGCGTAACAGCAGGACCCGCCGCATAGAGCTATTGTGGGGATGGAATGAGTGGGTGCATTTGTGTTGAGGGTGCTGGGCACTAACATCTACTGCATGTTAGCTGTTCTCATTGGAGACACGGACACAGAATCTGCACTTTTTGCTGCCACTTCTCAACTGTAGGCTTGTCCCTATACTGGCCATCAAATGTCTGTGGGCCTTACAATGCCCTTTTTTCATAGGAAAGGTAGTCACTCCATTAAAAACAAACAATACACCAACGAACTTGCGCCTTTGAGATCACAGGGGAAGGCGAACATTTGGTCTTCCGCCTTAGCCCTCCCCTTCATGTCACATATTAACATATAAATCAACAGGGGATGCCCATATAAGGTCTGGTATTCAATACATTCAGCTTATGGCTGCTTTGGGTGGACATACGTTCACAATTAATGAAGCCAGCAGGCTTCTCTGGATGGATATAAATACTCTAGGAAGAGAAAGCCAAGACCAAAGGCTTAGGACACCCCGTGCCGGCAGCACCAGCTCAGGCTCTTCCTGTGCGTGACGCAGCATGACTCCATCCTTAGTCCTTCCTGAGGGCTGGGTGAACCCACCACAGACACATTTTTGTCAGTGTTCCCAGTGGTGTCACCAGATCCCATGTTCTCTAAGACTAGAATGCATGCTATTGAGTCTTCTTCAGAAAGGGCACAGAGAGGCATGTGGGTGGGGACCCAGACCACTGGGGAGTGACTCTCATTGTTAGCACTCAGTCTCCAAATATCTATGGGGCACTTGCTATACCCTTGGGCACAGTACTAGGTGTGGGGATACCAGTGGGTCCCTGTCTCCAAGGAACAGGCAGCCTAATGGGCAACAGCTAATGGACAGGAAATGCTGTTACGTTGAGCACTGGGAAGGAGGAGGCCAGGGTGCTCTAGGGTTCATATAGGGGGTGAGAGGGCCCTACTTTGGCCTGGGGATCAGGAAGCTTTCCCAGAGGAGTGCTAAGCTGAGTTGTGAGGAATGTGCTAGGCAGAGAGAGGGCCTGTTCCTAGCTTGTTCAACACACTGGCATTGAGGAGAAGGTGGAGGAAGCGTGTGGGGCTGGAGCGAAGAGGCTCCCAGGGCAGGGAGCATGGGTGGAGGTAAGCCTGCACGTGTGGGAGGGTAGAGCACATGGTGCCTTCATAGCCACCTTAAGGACTTGAGGATTCATTGCTATCCAGCCAGGTTCTTTTTGCCCAACGGACAGCAAGGCTGTCCGAGGCTTGCAGCAAAGAGGGTTTATTTGCAAGGCAGCCAAGTGAGGAGATGAGAGAACAAATCTCAAACCCACCACCGTAAAGGCCAGGGGCTCAGGGTATTTCTGGGATAACAAATGAAGAAGCAGGGCGCTCTAAGGCGTGGGGAGCGTGGGGAAAGGTGACTGGAAGACGGTGTAATAATGTGGTTCTGTGCAGGTAGATCTAGGCTACAGGGCTCTGCATGTTCTGAGGGTGGAGTTTTCGGGCCTCTGATGTCCAAAGGTCACTGAGTGGATACTCACGCATGCCCAGTTGAATGGTCGGTGGTCCTATCCAGCCTTAACCAGCTCAGCTCAAACTAGATGCAGCTGACTCCAAGTTCCTGGAAAGCAACTTTGGCAAGCATCTTATTGTTTAGGTTATGGGAGTTTTGGAGGACATACAAGTCTTAAAATGACCTTGATTAGTGAAGGCAGGTGAAATGGATTTAAGCCACGGTTTCAGCCCCCCTTGATTATTCCTCAACCTTGAGGAAGAGAGGCAACAATTGCTCTGGCTACTTCCTGCTGATAAGGGGCGTAGACCTAACAAGGGCTTGAGGACTGAGAAGGCATAACTAGAAGAGAACAGTCATTCTGGTAATGTAACAAGTCATCTAAATTGCCTTCTGAAGAGTTTAACCTTACCAAAGTCACCACTGCTGTATTGCAGACAAAGATGATCACCATAATTTCTTCCTCACAGCTTCCTTCTGAAAAGGATCTTGAGATCTGTTAGGCATTCCCCTGCCCACTCAGAGAAGTCAATGTCGGGGGTCCAACGAGCCGAGGTTTGGATGATCTTGGTTGCAGTTTTTCTTCTGCAGCACGGTTTCCGTATCTCACTGCGTTCCTCATAAGGTCCAGTCCAGCGAGGATGGATCTGGTCTGTGGTTGTTTAATCTTCCAAGATTTCAGCCTAGAGGTTCATTGTTTCCTCCTTTAAGAGTTTCCTTCTTTGGTGTATTCTTCTGGAATGGTTGCAGGCTATTCTTTTCAGGATTGGAACAATAGAGTCTGTAATGCACAAGCCTGTTCTGGTGGTACTTTGTGTCCATTTGTCCAGGTGCAGAGGTAACCCTTTTGCTGAGTCCCTTGTTGAGGTCCTCAGTTTTGCCCTTCTCTTCCCTGTGTTAGGGCAGCAGCCAGCAGAGTGGCCTGTTTCATTCTCTGTTGTTCCCTTTGCTCCTGAACCTGGTCTCTGCCATTAAAAACTTTAAAGGCAATTTCAACAACTTGAGACATAGGCATCGCTAAACTCCTTTCTGTTACCAGGGTTGCCACCAGACCCTTGCTCAAAACCCATCAACCCCCTCCCTTGAAGAGGAACTAAGTTATATCTTCTTCTTTTTTTTTTTTTTTTGTGGTATGCGGGCCTCTCACTGCTGTGGCCTCTCCTCCGTGGAGCACAGGCTCCGGACGCGCAGGCCCAGCGGCCATGGCCCATGTGCCCAGCCGCTCCGCGGCACGTGGGATCCTCCTGGCCCGGGGCACGAACCCGCGTCCCCTGCATCAGCAGGCGGACTCCCAACCACTGCGCCACCAGGGAAGCCCCCCTAACTTATATCTTTAAGGTACAAAGTCTAGACACAAAGAAAGGAAGCTATAGGAAGAGAAAAGCAAAAACCAGATAGAACCAGCTGAAACCAAGATGGCAACGAATCTGATCTCCAACAGACCCTGAGTCTCATTCTACGCTGATTTTACTACATTAGCATAATGAATGACACACCTACTAGTGGCCATGACTGGAAGTCACAGACCATAAAGGGGTGACACCCCACTTCGAGGAAAGCCCTGTCTCTCTCCCAGAAAACTAATGCTTACGCCTCCCCATCATCAGCCTCACGCCTCCTCCCACTGTTCTTACTCCTTAAAAGCAAATCCCTCTCACTTAAGGGGAGAAGTTGATTTGTGAACTAAGTTCCTATGTCACCATTCTCTGGCCACTGCATAAAGTTTGCGCTGCTTCCATCTCAGCTTCAGTTTTGTTTTTGGTTGCATTAACACGAATGGAAAAAGAACCTTCCCAGCCAAGGCAGAGGGACTTGGCGGGACTAGGGCTCAAGCAGGGTCCATACCACTTAATTCAGTAACATTTCTACCTTTTGCAGTTTCTTCTGTATGTTGGGGGCGCTCTGGCTAGTAAGCCGTATTAACTATCTTTAAATTCTCCAGGGCCATAGGTCTATACCTGTATACTGCCTATGGGCTTTAAAGACCCTTTCTAGAAATTCCAAAGGATCCTCATTTGGTTTCTGTTTTACCTCCTGTACTCTATTAAGGCTTCTTTGTTTTGGTGCCCCTCTTCAGAATCCTGCAAGAATGCACTCTTAGTAGTGTTCAACTTTTAGCCTATCCCTAGCATTCACATCCCAGTTAGGATCCACTGCTGGTACAACTACCCTTGCTGCCTCCCGTACCAGCTTGCCAGGTACTGTGTGAAGCCGATCTACCTCCTCCATAGCTTTATCCAGCACTGTTATATGTTCTTCTGAAGTGAAGAGGATATTTAATAAATTTTGAACATCTGTCCAGGTTGGGGTGTGGGTTGCAAAAAAAAATCAATGAAAAGATTTTCCATTCTCTTTGGATCATCTCTATAAGACGGCGTGTTGCTCTTCCAGTTAAATTAATTGGAAGTTGATCTGAGTCCACTCCTTTTTCTCAACCCCATCAACTGCCCAGTCTCAGCATTTACAACCCTAATGGGGACTTGCCTTAATGAATCTTGCCCCCCCCTGCATAACTAGGTTACTGGCATCTGCATGTTCCGAGGGTGGAGTTTTCAGGCCTCTGATGTCAAAAGGTCACTAAGTGTAGATACTTGTACATGCCCAGGTGAAGGGTTGGTGGTCCTATCCAGTCTTAACCAGCTCAGCTCCAACTAGAGCCGGGTAGCTCCCTGGCCAAATTGAGTGCCCTAGTGGGTATGAGAGGGGGAGACCATTCTTATTTCTTGACCCTCAGAGACTGAGGTGGCCAGGCCTGAGGCTCTGGCTCAGGTGCTGGCAACGAAAGAGCAGCAACACCATTGTATGTGGGTGGAGGAGAAGCAGTCAGAGTGTTCAGCTGAATCAACAGCAAGTTGAGAAAGTTGTCCTCCTTTTCATTAGAGTCAAGCAAAACAAATTTCTTTGCCTTCCTTTTCTGTTGGACTATAAGGTTACATCTTCCTTTTTAAAAAATTAATTAATTAATTAATTTTTGGCTGCATTTGGTCTTTGTTGCTCCACGCGGGCTTTCTCTAGTTGTGGTGAGCAGGGGCTACTCTTCATTGTGGTGCATGGGCTTCTCACTGTGGTGGCTTCTCTTGTTGCGGAGCATGGGCTCTAGGAGAGTGGGCTTCAGTAGTTGTGGCTTGTGGGCTCTAGAGCGCAGACTCAGTAGTTGTGGTGCAGGGGCTTAGTTGTTCCGCAGCATGTGGGATCTTCCCAGACCAGGGCTCAAACCTGTGTCCCCTGCATTGGCAGGCAGATTCCTAACCACTGCACCGCCATGGAAGTCCAGGGTTACATCTTCTTTGCACAGGTTTATTTTGATACAGTAACATAAGACTGTACGTAGGATGTTACATCCCATTTTTCTTCCCGTTTATAAAATAAATCTAGTTGCAGAATTATATGGTAATTTGAGGACCCATTTTCAGGTCACCTTGCTCCTGAGTCTAAAGGATATTGTGATCACACAGTGTTACAAAAAAAAATCATCTTTTTGTTTACCGTGGATTCATAACATGAAAGTCATCCAATTAAAAGAATACAGCCTAGAGGGCTGCAAGGGGGAATTGGATTAACATATCCCATATTGAAGGGGTTTTGCTTCCAGGTGGTAGCAGCAATGAAATCTTTCTAAGGGTCCTTGCTATAGTCACCAAGAAGCTCAATCCCCAATCGCCAATTCTTTACAATTAAGACAATCAGACACAGACAAATGAGACCAACACAAACACAATCAGAACTAGAGCCCTGGGCCTTTAACTCAGGTATGGAGTGCCGCAGTAGTGGTAACTTTTCATGTTGCCTGCCAAAATCCTGCCAGGTGGGCCTCCAACCTGCCATTTGGTCAGGATTGCAAAGACAACCTAGGCATAGGTGATTTCTTTAACAAAATTACTCTCCCAAAAAAGTCTTCTGAACCTCAAAACCCTGAAACCCCAAAAACCGTCTCTTTGCTGCAAAACAAAACTAAGCACCAAAGGTTGGTGGCATCTCACCAGGACCATCTCACCACCGGGATGGCATCTCACCATCCAAGGGATGGTCCCTGGAACAGATGGACCAGGCAGCTGCTTGGACTCATCCACAGGTTCAATACCAGCAAAAGGCCAACAAGCCACAGACAAATTGTCTGTCTTGTCTTACCTCCTGGCTGGCTTGCCAAATGCTGTGACTCCGAGGTTTGCAGCAAAGGGAGGGTTTATTTGCCGGGCAGCCAAGCGAAGAGATGACAGAGCAAATCTCAAATCCGCGTCCCTGAAGGCAAGAGGCCCACGGCATTTCTGGGTTAATGAATAAAGAATCAGGGTGCTCTAAGACATGGGGAGCATGGGGAAAGGTGATTTTCCCTATCTGCATGTTCCGAGGGTGGAGTTTTCAGGCACCTGATGTCAAAAGGTCACTCAGTGTAGATACTCATGCATGCCCAGGTGAAGGGTTGGTGGTCCTATCCAGTCTTAACCAGCTCAGCTCCAACTAGAGCAGCTGACTCCAAGTTCCTAGAAAACAACTCTGGCAAACATCTTACTGTTTAGGCTATGTGATGCTTGGAGGACTTTGCAAGCCTTAAAACAACCTTGATTAGTGAAGGCAGGTGAAATGGATTTCAGGCCACGGTTTCTATTACAAGGGTAATAGGGTACAGTTGAAGGATTTAAAAAAGAAGATAAGATTTACATTTAAAAATTTGCTTATAGCTGTGTTGTGGATTGGCGAGGATTAGAGAGAAGCAAAGGTGATCTTGGGAGACCAATTAGGAGATTCCATAATTGGCTGGGGGAGAGATGTGGGTGGGTGGCCTGCAGTGGGGTGGGAGGGGTGGGATGGAGAAGATCAATTCTATAAACGTTTAGGTGATAAAATTAATAGGACTGGATTTGGGGTGACAAAGGAGAAAGAGGAATCACAGAAGACTCCCAGGTTTTGCCTTTGAGCAAAGGAGTGGATGGTGGAGGAGAAGTGGGCTTGGGGCAGAGCAGACTGTAGGTTCAGCTTGGACACGTTGCGTCTGAGGTCCTGGTGAGACGTTGAAGTGGGGGCTATCGGGTAGGGTCTGGATTCTGAAGTGCAGCAGATGGGATGGGCTGCTGTTAAAGATTGGGAGTCATTGGCCATTGTAGGTGGCATTTAAAGCCACAGAGTGGGTGAGGTGGCCCAGCCGAGTAAGCATGTCAGTGCTGGAACGGAGAAAGTGAACGGCGCTCATGGAATTGGAGGAGTGGAGAAGGGGAGACTACAGATAGCAGGGCTGGGCTCTCCTGCAGCGCCATCTGGCATTTGTCTCGGTAACCAATCTCAGGTGGCAAACCATATTTGGTACTATTATGGCTTTGGAAGAAGTAGCAGTGACGTAGGCCCTTTCAGCCACATGATGAGAATTTGCAGTCATTTCTTAATCTGTTCTGGGGACTTGCCTAAACCTTGTTGGGATTTAAAAGTCATGGGTCCTTTGCAGTTGCTTTGCTTTGCTGAAATTCTTCCCATCTGATCTTGTTGCAACAAGGACCTCTCTTGAGTGCTTTCTGTCTCTTGCAGTACTTGCCCTAGGCAAGGTGGGGTTCCTGATAAAAGAAGGGCTGGAGAGGGGTCCCCTCTCAGCTTGTGGCCTGTCTAACTTGCTATTAACTAGTGGTAAAAGTTGCTTTGGAGGGAAGGGTGCCTCTCGAAGATTTGAACATTTAAATGCATGACCCAGCCCTTGCCCTCTCACCTTTATGCTCTCTCTGATTCTGTCTTTCCCAGTGTATTTGGTGTCCTCCGCTGGTGGCGTGGGAGATGATTTTAGATGGTAGATGGACATGACATTAAATAAGATAAAATCACAGAGTGATAAATTCTTTATTTTCAATCCTGTTTATGGAAAGGAGAAAAATCCCAGGATGTTTTAAATTCTTACTGATCTTTCCTTTTAGCAAAGAGTGAGCAGGTACCTGGGACCAGACAGAAGCTTTAGTCAGCTCTACTAGCTAGTGTCATTCGCTTTATTTTCATTGATTTTTATTTTCCCTTCTCTTTATGGCCCACGATGCAGGTTTGCTTTCACAGCTGTAGTGCTATTCCCGCATATTTCCAGCTCTCTGCTTTATCACCTCAGCTAACCTGGCCTATCCTGATTGCTGCAGTAATGATGTAAAACACTCTTTTGAAATAAGTGTATTTGAGTAAGTTCACAGTTGGAACCCAGTTATGGCACAATATCTGAAGGTGATAACATGCGTGGCAAAGTTTCGAGAATGATGGATGAAATTACAGAATTTTTTAAGGGGCTGACCTAATTAGTGTGACTGGTTGTCCCGGTTTTCCTGGGATTGTGTATCTGGGATGTGGGACTTTCAGTCTGAGAACCGAGAAAGTCCCAGGCAAACTGAGATGAATTTGTCAGACTGATTCTAAGTGAAACTAACTGATTGTGTTCACTCACTGGTCTTAATCAACGTGGGGTGGCTGGTGTACTCATCAGTTGCCAGAGGCTTTGGGTCAGATGAGGGAGTCAGTGAGTCTTTGTCAAGTCTCCCCTACCCAAAGTGGTTTAACTCCCTCCCATCAGACAGATGAGGAAACCAAAGAGGTGGAGAGTGACGGATATGTCCCCAGTTGCACAGATTGTAACTGTGGCAGAGTGGAGAGTAGAACCATATCTCCCGACTGTCAGTTCCAGTTAGTTTTCCTCCTCCTGGATCCCCAGCTAGAGCTCTTTGCTCTATTCTGCCCTTTCCTTCCCAGTCTCTGTTTGCTTTCAGATGCCTCCATAATTACGTTAAAAGAATGAACAATTAGATGGCATTTAAGTGTGAGACACTGTCCTAAGAGCTTTCTATTAATGTACTAAATTAATCAGTATTCTAGATTATAATTAATTTGTAACATAATAAACATTAATATTATATATGATATATGTTATATCAATCATAATGAATATACATTGATCTTCACAACAATCCTATGAGGGTAGGTACTCTTATTATCCCCTTTTTTTTTTTTTTTTTTTTGTGGTACATGGGCCTCTCACTGTTGTGGCCTCTCCTGTTGCAGACGCGCAGGCTCAGTGGCCATAGCTCACGGGCCTAGCCGCTCCGCGGCATGTGGGATCTTCCTGGACTGGGGTACGAACCCGTGTCCCCTGCATTGGCAGGCGGACTCCCAACCACTGCGCCACCAGGGAAGCCCTATTATCCCCTTTTTAACACATGAGGAGATAGAGGCATTCGCCCAAGGTCATCAACTAGTACGTGGCAGGGGCAGGATTTAGAACCCAGGCTAAATGGCTCAAGAGTCCATGTGTGTAACCGCCAAGCTCCACAGTGCTCTGTGTGGCTGTCCTTTACCAACGTGGCCCACTGTGGGGAAGGAGGGTGAGCCCCCAGATGGTGGCCATGTTTATGCAGAAAGGGTTCAGTGTAGGCATCCTGAGATCTGAGTTTGAATCTTGGCTCCAGCATTCACTTGGAATGCTTGGGCTGTGCTTTCACTGTGTGTAAAATAGGAAAATGACAGTAATAATAAAGATCATATCTGTTTCTCTTTTCTCTGCTAGGTTGTCCTAAAGATCACATACAAGTAAGTAAGTCTATGGGACAGGATTTTGTGAACAGTAAAGCACAAGACAGATATAGTTAGTTTTTGTAAAACAGACAATGGCATAAAGAGATGCTTGTCAAAGGCACGATAATGATGGGAAAGCCCACCGTGAAAAGGCAGTGGGTGGGCTAATTACAAAGGTCCCGATTGGAAGCCTGGATGACGGTAACATAACTAGTGATTGCTCAATCACATGTGCTGAATGGACAAATGAGTGATGAAAGTTGGAAATGAGAACCCTGAAAGAAACTGTGGTTTAAAAGCATATGGGCCTGGTAAAAAAAAAAAAAAAAAAAAAGAGAGAGAGAGAGAAAAGATAAAAAAAGAAAGGAAAAGACTTGTGTCATATTGCTGTGGTCAGCTCCACTTTACAGGTGAGGAATCCAGGTTGTGGAGAGACCAGAGACTTGCACAGCGTCACCCTGCATCTCCCAGGGACTCCTCCCAGCCCTGCCCTGACCAGCCGCAGACTCCGGGCAGGTCTGTGACCTCTTTGCACCTCATTGTCCTCCTTTCACATTCAGGGTGGCGAGGATTAGATGCATTAACCTGGTGGAGTGATCAGCCCGGTGCCTGGCACCTGGGAATCCCTCAGTCAATATCAGCTATTATTATTAGTGGTGGAATCTGCTTTTTAAACTGAATGCACAATTGCTACCTGGAAGATATTGATTGTATTTCTCCATCTCCACTGAGATTCTGGAAATTGGTTGGTTAGCAGTCATGAAATCGCCCTCTGATTTCAGAACCCCTGTGATCCTCTCTGGAGGCAGAGGGGTGTCTTTCAAGACCCCTTGCAGCCTGTCTTTTTTTTTTTTTTTGCGGTACGCGGGCCTCTCACTGCTGTGGCCTCTCCCGTTGCGGAGCACAGGCTCCGGACGCGCAGGCTCAGCGGCCATGGCTCACGGGCCCAGCCGTTCCGCGGCATGTGGGATCTTCCCGGGTGGGGCACGAACCTGTGTCCCCTGCATCGGCAGGCGGACTCTCAACCACTGCGCCACCAGGGAAGCCCTGCAGCCTGTCTTTGATCCTAGCTCCTCCTCTGCATCTGAGTCTCTCTTTCGGCCAATCCTTTTCCACCTCAGTGCTTTAGTGAAGGGCTACCAGTACAGGAATGAGTGTTCCCCCAGATCCCTTGCTGCTTCCCTTCAAAAACGAAATGCTCCGTGCTAACAAAGTGTCTTTCAAGTGACCAGAGGCACAGAACGCCCGGCTGCCTGCCTGAGCGCTGGTTTCCCGTTCTGGGGGCAATGGCAGGCCGTCCCGCCCTCCCCCTCCCCCTCCCCTTCCCTCCCCCCTTCCCCTCCCTGCCCCCCTCCGTGTTATCTATGGGGATTGGAAAACATTATCAAAACAGACCCCATCTGTTCCTGAAGTCGTGGAAGAATACTTGTGTGATAAATTTACAGGGTCACTGGAAGACCCTCTAATTTTCTGGGAAATGACAAGGCGTCTGTGGCCACGTTGTGTAAAATTTCCTCTTTTATCCCAAGTTACATGCCATGGACTATTTACTCGGAGTCTGAGGGTATATTTACCATTCAGGCAACATCATAAGCCGTCAAAGAAATCTACTCAGAGTAGGATGTGTTGGGTGTCTCGCCTTTCTAAAAATGACACTCGGCTCTTTCTTTTTTCTTTTTTTTTTAAAAATAAATCTTTTTAGGCGCTATGTTCTCAGTGTAAATAATTCAGGAAGGACACTGGTAGGGAGTCAAAGTTCAAGTCAGGGCAGATGTCCTGCACAGAAACAAGACTCAACCCAGCAGCTTTGCCAAGAAAGGAAGCTGGCTAGATATTGGATTCCCTCTGCGTACTCTTCCAAAGCAGGTTATTGATCTGTTGATGAGCTGAGTGAGCACCTCGTGTGTCCGAAGCCTGAGTGTATCATTCAGAGCCAGCATTGGACAGCCACACAGAATAGAGAACTTGCCTCTGAAGCCAGTAGCTGAAGGAATGATTTGGGGAGAGATTGAAGAATATGTTTTTCCAAATTTAGAACCCACTCACATTTCATGGGTTCTGACATTAATATTGAACTTGAACATAAAGTTCTGGCAAAATCCAATTTCCTGATTCAAAACAAGATGCTCAGGGAGTCTGCAAAGGTGTCTTGGAAGTGCTCGGTCTCTTACAAAACAGCCTGTTTGAGGATTCAAGTGTGAAAGAAGCAGGACCACACTGATTCCCTTTCCCTTGAAATCCATGCGGCTTCTAGAATGAAGCAGTGATGGGGTGGTGGTGGGCGTGTGGAGATAGGAAAGAGCTCTGGAAAAAGTTTGAGGTTTTGCTGACCTGAAGACATTTGAAAATTAGTTTGAATCCTTCTGTCAGGTCCTGACAGTCCATGAATCCCACAGACTTTGTTTTTGCTCTGATAACAGATCCCCAAGAGGACTTGTTGCAGAACAGAGTGGGTGTGAGGCCACTACCCTCGCCCCACCCCTGCCAGGGACACAAGGACAGCCACCCTGGGGCTCTGCTGCCTGTCTTTGTCACAAGACCTTGTCCCCAGGAGTGGCTCTGTCTGGTCTCATACTTACTCCCCGGTGGGGTGGGTGGGCAGACTGCTGCCTTGTAATGACGTTGGCCCTGGGCTTGAGGCTCCCATAGCCTCCAGGTTGGGGTGGAGTGACCCCATATATCTCAGCCCCTATAATTTTTCTGAATTCTCTTATCATCTTATCACTTCTCAGCTTTAGATCTCTCAGCAGTGGCTCTGCAGCTAGAGCTTCAAGTCCATGGTCCTCAGCTCTGCCCCCCGACGCCTCATGGCCTGCCTGCCTCTCCAGTGTTACCTTGCCCCTCACACCTGATCCTCTAGCCCTGCTGAACCACTTTTGTTGACACTAAATCGCCAGGCCCTCTCTGGCTTCCTTGTCCTTGTCTTTTGTTCTGTTTGGAATATTCTCTCTCTTCCGATCTGCCTCTTCATCCAGGAGTCTTTCCCAGGACCCAGCCGTCTTCTGTAACACCTTGTACGGTCACCCTGAACTTGCCCCGTTGTAGCGCTCACCACTCTCTGTATTGTCGTGGTCCCTTTCTGTGAATTCGAGCACATTATCTTCACCAGGTTCTGGGGAGCCAGCTGTCCTTGCGGGATGTGTCAGGGTAGGGAGCGAGGATTGGATGATACTCCCAGGGGGCTGTGCAGTGGGGAGGGGTCCATGCTAATCGCTGGGCTTTGGGGAAGTGGAGGATTATGGATGGTGAACCAGCAAGATGGTGGAAGGCTATAGAGTGTGAGACATAATCCTCTACCATAACTCTTCAGGTCCATATATAATAAAGTCATCAAATCCATAAGATCATCACTGGAATTGTATTTCTTATGGAAAAGCAGTAAAGGGGCTTAGGGCTTTGTCCCAACTGTCTCAAGGCCATACTGGGATAACACTTATGAACAAGAATGGAGACAGGATCAGGAAGAAGAAAGAAAGAATTTGCATAAATGATGAGAAGGAGTCTGGCTTCACATAGGTTATGAAATTGGTTTTGCACTATGGGTAACACTTGTTTGTCTTTCCATTGGACTGTGAGCTTCTTGAGGGTGGGAGGTGTGGCTATTCATCTCTGGATGCCCAGTGCCTAACTTAATACCTGGTGTATAGCACACAGGGCTCAGTGAATGTTTGTTGGATGGATGGATGGATGGATGGATAGTTTTTCCAAGGATGCAGACAGACTAGTCATCTGCCTTAGATGCCTTTTCTTATCCTGCCCTGCTCCCTTCATTAGTTGGCCACCTTGAACTCACCCTTCATAGCACAGCATCTGGGGCAGAGGGAGTAGTACAAGCAAAGGCCTGGAAGTCAGAGGGAGAAAGGTCCAGTTGGGAAATTGCAGGAAGGTGTGTGTGGATGGGAAGCACATTTTGAATGAGGCAGCAGGGGTGGGTGGTGCACTGGAGAATTTTCATCAGGGATCAGACTGCAAAGGGACTCCACCTTTGGCCTTTCTCCTGAGAGCAACGGGACCTGTTGAAGGGTTTCATGCAACATCATGAACAATTGCAATCCACTTTGCTGTCTACATCACTTTTCAAACAATGCTTAGAACTACCCTGCCAGGAACACAGCCCAGAGCAGAGCTGCAACCCAGAGCAGAAGTGAGTCAGCCCTATTTTACCAGGAAGCATCCTGGACCTGGAAGCAGAAGGCCTGGGTTTCTTTTGAGGCTTACTCTTTTGGGTACCAGCTGAGTGACATTGACAGAGTCACTTTCCCTTGTGCCTCAGTTTCCTCACCTGTAAAATGAATAAAATAGAATTTACCCAGAACTGGCTTCATGGACGTGCAGCCTGTGCAGTAACACAGGACCCCATCCTTATAGTGATATTGACCTTGGTTTAATGCTCTGCTACCACTGTCATGACATTCTTATTAATTTTTTTTTTTTTTTTGCAGTACGCGGGCCTCTCACTGCGTACTGGCCTCTCCCATTGCAGAGCACAGGCTCCAGACGCACAGGCTCAGCGGCCATGGCTCACGGGCCCAGCCGCTACATGGCATGTGGGATCTTCCCGGACCAAGGCATGAACCCGTGTCCCCTGCATCGGCAGGAGGACTCCCAACCACTGCACCGCCAGGGAAGCCCTCTTATTAATTTTTGAACAAAGAGGCCCATATTTTCATTTGCACTTGGCCTCACAAATTATGTAGTTGGTCCTGAATCTACCTCACGAGGATGGTGTGAGAATAAAATAAGATCCAGGATGTGAAAGTGCTTTAAAGACAATAAAGCACTAAACAAATGTAAGGCCTTATTGATATTATACACAGTGATGTGATTATTCTAAGTTTACCCATCCTCCTGTGTGCCAGGTGCTGGGGACCCAAAGATAATCAAACCTAGTCACTGTCTTCAAGGGACTCTGGGTTATTCAGTAAACAGCAGAGCTGGGACTTGAAGCCCTGTCTTTGATATACAGTCCAGAGCTCTTCTACAATAAACCATTGCTAACATACCCATTTGCTCCACTGTTCTATTAGAGCCTTAGTGCCCAGGGCATCTTGCCTATCCTCATGGTGCCTGGAACAGTGTTATATACATACAAGGTACCTGGTAAATGCTTGTTGAATAAATTAATACATTTGAGAGAATGACATGTTTATGTTCCAAGCATCCCTGCTTAAATGTCCTATTATTTTCAGATAAAGCCCAGACCCCTTATCTCTGCACATGACCCTCTGTGGTCTGGCCCCTACCTCCATCTCCATCCTCCTGTACTGATGGGCCCGTCCCCTCTGTGGCCACTCCAGCTTCATCTTGGTCACTCACACCCACCGTGCTCTGCTGTCCCAGGACATTGGCACCTGCTGTTCCTTCTGCTGGAACACTGTTCTTTGCTCTTGTCAATTGCCTGGTTACCTCCAGCTCATGGTTCACATTGCTTCCCAAGCTTGACTTTCTCTGCGAGGCCTGCGCTGACCTCACCAACCAGATCTCCATCTTCCTGATGGTGTCTCAAAACACTGTGACCTGCCCTGTGCTTTCTGCAGTCACAACCGTGGACTTCTCTGCGTGGTTATGGCCATAGTGGCCCATCTGGTGCGCTGAGCCCAACCACATGTGGCTTTGTCCCCTGCGGTGTTCCCAGTGATTGGCGCAGTGCCTGTCACAGAGTAGGTGCTCAGTAAATGTTTGGTGAGTGTGTGAACAAGCATGAAGTGTTTGCGAGGTTTGTGCCTGGGTGTTCTCTCCAGCACAACAGGCCCGAGCTATATGATAAGCATAGAACAATGAATGTGCAACGGGGCCCCTTCTATACGTCAGATGCTATGCTAGGCCCTCCAGATGTACCATCTCACACTATCCCCACAGTATATCCGCTTCATAGATGAAGAGACTGAGGCTCAGGAAGGTTAAATGACGTTCCCAAGGTCACAAATCTTGTAAGGGACAGTCTGAACCTGAGGCCAGTGCTGGCTAACACAGACGTCTGGGCTCTCCTTTACCACCTCCTATAGCTCTTGCTTTTTCCCCAACGAAGTGTCCTGTAGGCCTGTGCTGCCCACATGTGTGCTGTGACATGTGACACACGGAATGAACATGGAGAAGACTGTCACAGGCGCAGGGACTAGTCTCCGCTCTATTCTTTTTTTTTTGCGGTACGCGGGCCTCTCACTGTTGTGGCCTCTCCCATTGCAGAGCACAGGCTCCGGACATGCAGGCCCAGCGGCCATGGCTCACGGGCCCAGCCGCTCCGCGGCATGTGGGATCTTCCCGGACTGGGGCACGAACCCGTGTCCCCTGCATCGGCAGGTGGACTCTCAACCACTGCGCCACCAGGGAAGCCCTCCGATCTATTCTTAATCGCTGTGTCACCCTGAGTAAGTCAGGTTTGCTCTGTGAGCCTTGGATTTTCCAGCTGTAAAGCTGGGAATTGGACCCATGAACTCCACGTTTCTTCCCGGTGCTAATTCTGGATCTACGTGGTTCTTTCTAGCTCTGCCCCTCCCCGTGCCCCAGCCATGCTGCCCTTCTTCCTGCTCCTTGAACACATCAAGCTCCTTCCTACTCCCACAGCTTTGGTACCTGCCAGGCCCTCTGCCTGGAGCATCCTTCTCTGATCTTCATGGGGCTGGCTGGCTCCTTGGCACAAAAGTTTCAGGTTAAGTGTCACAGAGAGGACTTTCCCACCCACCTGAGCTAATGTTGGGGCCCCATGCCAGTCACTCCATTGCCTGGTTGGCTGCATAGCACTTGTCACCATTTGAAATTGTATCTATCATCTATCTATCAATCATCTATCTATCTGTCTATCTATCTATGCACATACACATATGTGTATATACACATATATACATTTTAATCTATTTATAATAAATATAAAAGTTCTCTCTCTTTCTATATCTACCTATCTATGTATGTATCTATGTATCTATCTATCTGACTGTCTGTCTGTCTATCTAGCTAGCTATGGTTGTTTCTTTGCTTGTGAGTCTCCCATCACTAGGATGTGAGCCCCATGGGAGCCGGGCGGTGGGTTGTCTCATTCATGGCTACATTTACAGTTCTTGAGAGGAGCACAGTGAATACCTACTGAGTGCATTGAACGGTCAGTTGAATGAATGAATGAGTGAATAGTTCTATACTCTCTAAAGCACCGAGGGTAAGGATACAGCAGGGAGAGAAGGTCAGGCAAGATCGGGGCCACTGGTACCATCATCAGAAGCCCAGCACCAACCCCATATCTCATGGAGTAATGTGCCCAGTACATAGGCATTTCATACAAGAATTCATTTAACCAGATTGGTTGTGGCATCTGCCCTGGCGTGGCAATTGTAGTGTTTGCAAACCCAGTACGAATTATCCCGGAGAAACATCACAAACCCGAAGCGGCCCAGACGGAAGGATGACCTCCTAACCCCGCCCCTCCTTCTCTTTCTTCAACCAGGGAATGTCAGTGTCCAGTTGCCAGGAGAGCTGTCTGAGTCTGACCATGTCACTTGGGGAGCTTGTATTCAAATTTTGGGGGCATTTCCAAAGCTCTCAGATGCTGATAAAAAATCTATAGCTCTCCGTGGGCTCTGAGGGTTCACATCTACTGTTTTAGAAACTCTTCCACAAGATAGAGCAAATGTACTCCCTGCCCCACTTTTCGCCCCCCCGCCACTCCCCGCCCCCCACCTCCCATCCCCCCCACTTCCCACCCTCCACTCCCCACCCAGCACCATCCTGGTTTGCCATTTGATACTTTAGAGTTGCCCAGGGACTGGAGAGAAATGGATTTTATTTTACATCCTACAGCTGTACTGGAGAAACCCCACATATTTAAAAGAATAAAATGGCTTTCAGGCTAAGAGTATTTCTTATTCAGTGTTTGAAAATCTGGAACCTGCTACCCAGTTGACCTATCTCTGAAAAATAAAATAAAAAAGTAAAATGTGAAGGCTCCATCCTAAACCTGTCACCCCCAACTCCTTAAGAGCAATTTAGGCAGAATACAACCGTTGCTGTCCCCATCTGCTTTCTGGACTCAACTATCCACCCAGAAAGGCAGGAGAAACCTCAGTTCTCAGATTGGAAAGTGAGATGAGACGAAGGGACTTGAGAATTCATCACATCTCTCTGCCTGCCCCTGGGGTTGGCCCGCAATCCACTGCCCCAAAGAAACAAGAATCTAAAAACTTTGAGAGAAGGCGATTTCACAGTCTCTCTACGAGTCCTCTTTCATGGTTCAATAGGCCCTTACAGTCAGGAAGTCGTTTCTTGGTCTGACGTACGGCTCTTATGCTGCATTAGACCGTGTTGATCTGACAGAGTCTGGGTTTCCCGGATGCCACATCTTGTGGGCTTTCCTGGGGCCCGTGAAGGTAAATGAGCTGTCTTTAAAGGCACATTTTAGAGGAAATCTGTCTTCCACTGTCTAATGGCTGGAATGCTCCTGCTGCTGGAGCCTTTGATGATTTCCCTGCTCGCCAAGGATGCCTGCCCCGCAGCAGGGAGGCTGCCCGAGTTCCCCAGCGTCCTGGGGATGGTCTCTGAGGCGAGGTTTAGATGAGGCTCGCTGTGCTATCTTCTAATCCTTAACCCTCCTCGGGGGCCAGTGCTGAGAGCGTTCTTAATTTCGTTCTTTAATTGCTTTACTAACCTACTGGCTCCATCTCATTCTTCACGCCCCTCTTTCGGATACCCCAGCTGCCCTCAGGCTATGCTCAACGGCACCCTCGCAGACTGAAGGCCCTTTCCCTTTCTCTAACCACTCTGACCACCATCGGTTCTCCTTCCCAGTCTTACACGAAGCTTCTAGACCTGCAGCCTTGCATTGCCACTGCAGGTAGCCGACCGGCCATAGATATTTGTGAATGGAGATATTAATGAATGAGTGGGATGGTGCATGACCGTGTACCCGACTGGACATGTTGGCATTTGGGGTTTTTAGTTGCTTCTCTGTTTAGCAGTGGGTTCTCTCCCTCCCACTCTATCTGAGATCACGAAGCACATTTAGTAAGTAGAGAAGATGCCAGAAACCCAGGACAGGGGAGTCCCAGCTGGGAATCCGGGAAAGAGTTTGACCAAATTTTGGCTTCAGCACTCAGCCATGAGCCAGGCAGGACCCAGGCAGAGGAGACAAAACAGCTTCTTGTATTGGTGGCAAGGTGCTTTGGGATCCAGTAAACTCTTCTGTCCACGATTCTCTGAGCCCCCTCCTCTGCCTCAAGCCCAACAGAGCCAAACTGAGGAGGGTAGTGTGGAGGTCAAGGTCCTCTGAATTGAAAGGTCAGCTCACTTTCCTGGAATTCCTAAGGAGGGCTATTCTATAAATACGTTGTCTGCATCTCCCTGTCCTCTCCTGACAAAGCAGGCCCTGGAGCTGGGAAGCCTGGCTTCTAGAATGAAACGTAATCATGTAAACTGTGGGACTGGAGGGGTCAACACTGTTTTACAAAGCCATGAGTAAGCAATGAGTTTGGTCACTTGTTGTCCCGGGAACCGAATCCCACTCCACATGGTAAAAGGGAATTTCAATAAAAAATAGCTTGTCTCTTTAATACCTTTCTATTATTAACATAATAACTCTCCCTCTTCATCACACACCCTGACTCTCCAAATCAGAGGGGACACTACAGCCTCTCGGGCATGCTCTCCCCTAAGCCTCAAGTGGGAGCCCCAGGGATCTGGGCTCTCCAACATCCTCAAAAAATAAACGTCCACATCAGCCCTCAGCTCTCAGACAAAATAACACCCCCAAGGTCACCACAGTACAGATAGTGAGCCAGCGAGTTAGCAAGTCAGGGAGCTGGTGAAATGGTACATCTTCTACCTGCTCTCCAGTTATGGGAGCTAATTAATTTGTGGTTCTCGTAAGTTTTTTGCAGCTTGAAAAACAAAATAAGATACAGTTGGATAAATCTTGAGTTTCTCTCTCTTGGAAGGTGCTTTAAACTCCTTCTTTTTTCCCCACTCTGACTTCCTCTCTCTTCCAAGAAACAGGATGCTGTCCTTAGGTTATGATGCCCTTTCTTGAAGTTCACATGAGCGTCTCCTTTTTAATTTCAAGGTCATTGTTGAGTTCGCAGGTCTGCAGGAAGTTGCCTTCACTGTGGGAAGTTTTCTCTATCTGAATTTTACCCTGCTTACCATACTTGATGGTGCCCAGGAAAAAAGGTGGTCTTGCCTAACAAACTAGCATACGTCTTTTAATGGTGCACCTCATCATCTTTTCCTTTATGCCTTGGCCACCAGGAAGCTCAGTGAAACATTTTGCTCAATTGCACTAGTTTTCCTTAGTTTAAGCTTTTTGATTCTGACTCTGATTTTGGTTCATCTGCCTCAGTTTTAACCATTCTCTACTATTTGTTGAAGATTTGTCTTCAAGTCCATGGGAATCCAGGAGACGTTCAGACAACTTGGGGGTGTGTATCTGGGAGGCTTCTTAATAAGTTGTTCACTGAGGGAATTTGAAGAATTCCTGCAGCGTTGGGAAGAATCATAAAGGAGAGAAGACAAGTCAGAACCAGAAAGATAAGGCAATGTTTTGTCTTTCAGCAGGGCTGGAGCCTGGGTGTGGCCCAAAGTATGAGGTCCCTTTCAAGTGGAAGATTCAGGACTTGCTTATACATTCATTCATTTATTCCTTCTTCCATCCATCCATCAATCCACTTATCATTCCATTTATTAAGAACGTATTCCATTCTAGAGACTTTTCCAGGCACTGGAAACAAAGTGAATAACTCTGAAAATGATCTCTGTCCTTATGGAACTTACATTCTGTTGAAGGTGGACAGACAATAAACAGTAGCTAAAAATACATGAAATATATCATGGGGAGACAAATAAGACAGGAGTGGAAGTGTTACAATTTTATGTAGGGTGGCCTGGGACAAAGGGGGACATTGAAATTAATGGAAAATATATGCCAGGGAAGCCCATTTACATGGTATCAGGCATGAACCACAAGAGTTGACATGGTCCAGTCAGTACCTTCTAGAAGTAGAAGGGATGCTACAGAGATAACAGATATTATAAAGAGATTTCTACACCTCCCTTAAGCACGTGTGTGAACTTGCACACAAGTGGAACTTGCTCTCCACCTGCTCCTCCACTAAGCTGCAGCTTTTCTGCGTGAGTGGAGTGTTGGGTGCAGCCTTTCAGCTAGACAAAATGACTCCTGGAAAAATTAAAAGTGTGTGTGTGAAGATATATATATATATATATATATATATAGAGAGAGAGAGAGAGAGAGAGAGAGAGAGAGAGAGAGAGAGAGAGGGAGGCTCCAAAAGAATTATGGATATAGCTTTCGGTGCTTAGAGTTGACTAGAATAAAATTCACAGAAAACATAAAAGTTTTTGAGAAAGCTTATGGTCAAAACTGCTACCAGACTGATCTGAAAGAAAATGAGGCAGCTGGAGATGTGAGTACATTTCTCGGTCCCTACCTTTCTTCAGGCAGGATGCCAACTGGAGAGCTGCTCACCACTAAGAAGGAAATCTTCCCCAACGAACACTTCATCAGTGGCCCAGGCTGATGGACAGGGAGGACCTCCCAAGGGCAGAGCCAGGGGCCTCGGGGAAGAGAGGTCTGGGGAGCTAGTCTGAGGGCATAGGACAGGGGTCAAATCAAGGGACATTCCTTACTCCCAGGTTACTCCCTGTTCAAATGGGACCCAAGAATTTGCATTTCTACTAAGTTCCCAGGTGACGCTGCTGCTCACGGGACCAAAGTCAGAGCTTCACCGCCATTGGTGATTTTTGCCCTCCAGGGGACATAGAGCAATGTCTGGAGACATTTTTAATTTTCACAAGTGAAGGGCTGCTACTAATATCTAGTGGATAGAGAGGTCAGGGAGGCCGCTAAACATCCTCCACTGTACAGGACAGCCCCCGAGAGCAAGGAATTAGGCAGCTGCCAACGTCCGTAGTGTTCAGGTTGAGAAAGCTTGCTCTAGAGGAATGGTCCACGTGCTCTGACACTGAGGCCCCAGAGATGCCTGGTTCCTACCTATCTCCATGCTTCTCCATGGAGTCTCTGGGCCCAGTATCCTTCCGAAACATTCCTTCTTCCTTTTACTTAATCAGAGTCAATACTTGTTACCTGCAACCAAAGATCTGTTGGAGATGAGGATTTAACTGCTTTAGAGGAGTCAGGTTGGTGCTAAGGAAGATCATGGGCTGGCTTCTGGGTTAGAATGACATATAAGCCACATGCCTTTCTTTCCTTTCCGCCTGTGACTCTCCTCTCCTCCTAGGGTACCATTCCATTTTGAATAAACACTATGATTTGTTTATCCATTCTCCTATTCTTAAAAAGTTCAGTTCCTTTTATTTTTTGTTATTAAACAATGCCACAATGAATACTTTTACATATAAATGTTCATGCTTATATGTAAGAGTTTCTTGAAGGTTCCTACCTTCGAGAAGTGAAATTGCTGGGTTATGTCATTGAGACACCTTCAGTTTTACTGAATATTAATAAATTGCTTTCCAAACTGGTTGTGTCAAGTCATCCCAGCACCAGTGGTGGGTGTATCAATATCTCCCCACGTCTTCATCAACACTCTATGGACAGATGTGTTAATTTTTGTGATCTGTTGAGTGACTCACTGTTTTAATTTGCATTTCCCTGATCATTAGGGTCATTGACCATAGTTTCATATGATTATTGCTCACCTGGGCTTTTCTTTTTGGAAATCACAATTCACGTTCTTTGCCCTTTTCTCTTTTTCTTTCTTTCTCTTTCATTCTCCCTCCCTCCCTCCCTCCTTTCCTTCCTTCCTTCCTTCCTTCCTTCTTTGCTTGTTTAATTTCTTAGTGATTTGTAGGCTGATATGATATAGTCTGGGTACCAGTCATGTGAATGGAACATCTATTCTGTGACTTGCCCTCTAACTTTGTTTATGGTGTTATTTGTTGTACAGAACTTTTAAATTTTACTTCAGTCAAATGAATTAATCTTTTTCTTTCTGGATTATTATTTTTCCGTCCTGCTGTAAGGAGCTTTCCATATGCCAATATTATAAAGATACTCTCCTCTATTTTCTCTAAAACAAATATAAAGCTTTAAAAAAAATCTAGTCTTTAATCCATCTGGATTTTATTTGTTTGTAGAGTGGGTGAGAAATCTCACTTTAATTTTTCCATGTGAGTAGCTAGTTGGCCTAGCACCAGTTACTGAGCAAGCCAGCTTCTCCTCATTGATGGATAATGTCATCACTGCATGTAGGTAGTTTCCATTTATGTGTAGGTCTCTTTCTGGACTCCCTGTTTTGTTCTGTGGGTCTATTTGTCAGTCTCTGCGCCAAAACCACATGGATTTAATTACTGTAAATTTATAATATGTCTTGATATGTGAAAACATGAATCTTCCCTCTTGTCTTCTTCACAATTATCTTGGCTAATCCTAGTCCTTCACACTTTGTGTGTATATATACACATATATAACGATGTACCATGTATATATATGACGTTTACAAGCTGTGTAGGTGCCTGGCCCAAAAGTGGGGCCCAGGAAATGTTAATTTCCTATCCCTTCTTCTGAGGGTTCTTTGTCGTTACCACCAGGAATGTACATTTCTTCACTTAGTTTTATTCAGCCCCTGACCTTGTGCCCTAAACAGGACAACAGAATCACTGTTCTGAATTCAGGGATCCACTGTTGCACAAGTAGCCTCCTTGCACATATGACCCCAGCTACGGATACATAATAGCGCCTAGTAAATATTTGCTGAAACTGAATGAAAATGCCTCAAGAGCCCCAATGGCCCAAGCAGTGGGTCTGTCTGTGAACCTTTCTCCTTGCAGCACCAGAAATAGCACCATGTTTATTCATTCAACATATGATTGTGCAGCTCCTACCATGCTCCTGGTAAGCCAGTGAGACATGGCCTCAGCCTTCACAGAGACAGACATTCAATAAGTAATTACACTGCAAAAAGTGCTATAAAAGAGAAGAAGTGGACTTTTAAGGGAAAATAACGTTATTGGAGGGTCAAGGGAGCCCTCCCTGAGGAAGTGACATATGAGTTCAGGATGAGTAGGGCCAAGTCAGGCCCAGATGAAAGAGGATCGTTTTACACAGCGGGAGCAGCATGTGCAAAGGTCCTGAGGTCGAAAAAACTAGATGTGCAGTAGTGGTGCTTCTCACACTTTAATGTGCACCTGGGGGTATTATTAAAAAGGCAGATTCTAGGATGGGGCTGAACTCTTGAATCTCCAGCCAGCTCCCAGGTGCTGCTGCTGCTGGTCTGAGGCTGTGGCTCTCACTTAGGGTAGCACAGTGTAGGAGGAACTGAGAGAGTTTTGAAGGTGTGACAGGGCATGGTGAGCAAGGATGAGGGTGAGGAGATGGGACGGGAGGAGTAGGCAGGGACCAGATCCTGCAGGATTTTGGGAGCCAACTTCTAAATGTAAGCAGGAGAGTCACACAGTCTGATTTGGCTCATCTGCCTGAGCCTCAGTTTCCACATCTGTAAAGTGGTGATGCATAAACCTCCCTGGCAGGGCTCTTGGGAAGATTGGAGATAATATGTGATAGGTACCACCATTCAGCAAATGACATATGTTTTTCCTGATTCCTATTCCCAAGTCCCGAATTTAGGAAAAGCTTGCAACATGCTACCTTCTGCACAAAGTTCAAGGACCTGAGACTGTCAGTACCTCTTTTACCTTGATATGCCACTCCGCTTGGAGAAGGTTCCCTTGTCTTAAGTAAGCCAGTAGGATCTGGGGTGAGACTGGCAAATGTAAGCCAAAAAAAAAAAAAAGTGAATATTTTCTTTTTGAAAGAAAATATTGAAAAAAATGAGCTGGGTTCGCCTGCTAGGGTCTGTGCTGACCTTTCCTCCCTGTCTGTCTGTCTGTCTCTGTTGTTTCTACTCAACAACAGGATGTCCTCTGTCTCCCCCTCCTCTGGCTGCAAACAACCCCGGAGCCGCTCTGTCTGCAGCTCTGTGTTCTGTTTAAAGGAACAGACACCCATTTCTCACAGAAGAACCGTTAGGTAAACAATAATATATTTTTTTAAGCCCAGAAGGTGGCTCAACGTACTGAGTGTGGAGTGACTGTCTCTAGCATTCCCCAGCTAGTTTCAGGACAAAGGTCTCCAGAGGGAGGATGCTCCTTTTCTTTTCTTCTCTTCTCTTCTCCTCTCTTCTTCTTCCCTTCCCTTCCCTTCCCTTGCCTTCCTTTCTCTTCCCTTCCCTTCTCTTGGCTTTTCTTTTGAGTAAGAGGGGACAACAGGTTGAGAGGGGCAGGGAGGCCCGAGGCCTGCAGATAGGAGCCTTGTCTTGGCCTAAAGAACCCAGGAGGCCGCTCTTGGGCACCCCTGGCCTGCGTGGCAGGAGAGGGTGGTTTTGCTCTGATGCAGCTTGTTCCCTCAACACCCCTCCCACTTGCTGAGCACTTCCAGCCCTGTGTGGAGGCCTTCTAGATGTGACCTCACTGCACGCTCCTCAGGACACCTGGAGGTCTGCATTATCACCCCCACTTCACAGATGAGAAAAATGAGGGCGAGAGGATGAAGTAATTTGCCCAAGGTCATGCAGAGCAAAGCTCAGGTCGGGACTCAAAGCCAAGACTCCAAAGTTCATTTCTGAACCAACCTCTAACATTGACTTCCTGGGTCCCAGCTTTCTGAATGACTTGAACTCATCCCCTAGCCTTGCAAGAGTGGAAGAAACCCGTTTTCTAGATTTGGAGGGTAGGATCTGGAGGAATGAGCTGCTCCAGGCTTTGGGGGTGGTGGTGGTCAGGAATAAGGCTGAGGTTCCCGGGGTCCTGACTCCAATACCCAGTGCTGGTAGTTTCAGTGAAAGAAAAGTCCAAAGAACAAGATGTGGTCAGCATCTCCATTTCCTCGCGTGGGTGCTCCATTCAGAGACACAGCGAACTCTTCTGTCCTGCCACCCTCTGCCTTTCAGCGCTGTCTCCACAGCTGAGATCCCTGGAAGCCTACATCTGCACACCTAGGTTCCCATCTGCCTGTAACAAGAAAGAAAGAATTACTGGAAAAATAAAGCCACAGAACGCGTTCTCAAACCAAGCAGAAAGAAAATGTTTGTGGCTTCTTCAAAATATAGTGACTATTCCCTGATGGGTACAAGTCAACTGGGAGGGCCGGTTGGGACAGGCAGGGGACGTGGAGGGCCACTGGCTTTGGGCAAAGGCAGACCTGGATTTGAGATGAACTCACTGGTGTGGGTCCATGAGAAATTCCTTCCTGGTTATTACGATCCTGCACACCTGCAGGATCCGCCACACCTGCACCTGCACACCTGCAGGATCCGCCACACCTGCACCACAGGGTTGACCTGGGGCAGAAGAGTCTATGGAAGGCTTCTCTGTGTCCAGTCCTTTCCTTCTATTCCCACAGCAACCCACAAATGGGCAGCGTGATTATTTTTGCATTGAGGAAAGTGAGGCTCAGAGAAGTCCACCAGCTTGCCTGGGGTTGGCTGGCTTCAAAGGGAATGTGTTTAACCAAGCTGCTAAGCTACAGGGGGTATGTGAGTAGAATCAATTTGGACTCAGTTGATTCGATTCATTTCCTTTGACCCCGAGGGGCAAAGAGTACATTAAAGATGGAACTCCTGACTGCCCCCCTTTGGGAGGGAACAGCCAAGGATTCTAAAGCTTTGTTGAAGTTGGGGGGTTTCGTGATTTGCCACACCCCTGTGAAGTGAGACCTGAGGTGAAATTTGGTCATCAGAATGGAGCTGAAAGTTGTCATTTTTATCAATTAATTCCTCCCTAAGAGGACAGGGGATAACCAGGTCTTCCCCTGGTATGGACAAAGAAGGGACAGAAGAACAGAGCAGGGGGCAGTGTTCACGCCAGAACAACTGGTGAGCAGGTGAGCAGGGGGAGCTGACCACAGGCGGGAGATGTGCCAGGCGTTTCCCAGCCCTTTGTTTCTTCCAGCGGAACCATGATGCTGCTGAGGGTGTGATGACTGCTTCCCCTCCAGACCCTCTCTTTGCCCTTCTCTCTATGCCTGGGAGGCTGGGTTCCTACAGGCAGCATTGCCTGGGATTGTTTGAGATACTAGCAGGATATCAGAGGCCGGGAAGAGAGAGGTTGCGGTATTTCCTCCCCTCCCGTCCCTGCTACAGCTCAGTATCCCTCAGTGGATCCCAGTGGGGGCCCCTCTGTGTCTCCAGCTCTTACACTGGGCCTCAGCCCCAGCGGAGGCGGCAGCTTCCTTCCTTCTTCCTTCACTAACGTCTCTTCACATCTCCCTACCGAGTATGGCTTCTGCCCCTGCAGCCCCCCGAGTGGAGGCTGCCAAGGGCCTCTTTCCCCATTTCGCAGAGAAGGAGCCTGAGGCCCAGGGTAACAGGTCTTGCCAAGGCCACAGGGCTTGTGAGCGGCAGAGGGAGGATCTGAATGAGAGTCTTCCCAAATCCACCGCCCCAGAGAGGATGCCAAGCAGGATGGACTTAGCGGGACCTGCATGGGGACCCCCTTTGTTGCATGGGGATCCCCTTTGTTTGAACCGACACCAAGTTCTGCTGCCTGACACCATTACTGTTAACGCTCGTGTTCTTAAATGCTTTTCACACCTGCAAAGAGTTTTCCTCTTGCTGCTCTGCCTCCCAACCCTCTCTCTCTCTTCCTGGTGGACAAACTGGGAGATGGCTGGGTCCTACTCCCCCCACCCACTTTCCAGATGGGGACCCTGAGGCTCTGGGAAATGCAGGTCTGTCCTGGGGGGGCAGCAAGTGACTTGGGGGTGTGGCTGTTCTGGGGCCTTCGCTCCAATGGGGCCAGTAACATCTGTTGCATGAGCCGCCAGCCAAGATGAACAATGATACAGGCAAGGAAGACCGAAAAGCGTTGACAGGGACAAGAAGGCGGGAAAGAGGGAGGAATGGGAAAATCAGCATTTTGGGGGAGCAAATGTAATAATAATATAGCAGACCCTCAGTTGCCTCACTGCATCTGCTTGACTAGAGTATACCATCAGGCCCATTGTCCAGATGAGAAAACAGACGCTCAAAGGGGTCAAGTCCCTTGGGACTGGCATATAGTCAGTGCTGAATAAACATGTGTCGACTGAATAGATTAAGTAACTTTACCCAGCTAATCACTAGTGGAGCTGGAATGGAATTTGTCTGTCTGACCCCAAAGCCCTGTGTATGTGCCAGCAACACTGTCTGCGCCAGACAGAAATAAAAAAAGATATGGGATGGAAGACAGAAAAGCCAGAGGAAGCCACAAGCTGCTAGACCAGAGGCTCTAGGGAAGGTGCTAGAGCACTGCCAGTTAAGATTGGGCGTTTCCGATCTGGGCTGTCTCTGGGTTCAAATCTCCACCTCTCTACTTGTTCTGTGATATTGGGCAAGTTGCTTAAGTTTTCTGTGCCTTGTTTCTTCGTGTGTAAATGAAGATAAAAGTAGTCCCTATGCTTTGCCTTGTTATCCGCTCTGCACCTTTCCCCTGCTCTGCATCCAGGAGTGGCCACCCTTGCAGGCTGTGTTTGCAGGGCTCCTGTGACATCTGGTTTCCAGCTGGGTTCCACCAATGGGAGGCACTGGCAGGAGGTCGGTGGGCGGGGTTGGAGAGAAGTTAGAGTATTTCTTCCCCTCTCTCTGCCTGGAGTCTTGTCTCTGCAAGCAGCTCTTTCTCCTTCATGGCTTTTGCTCCTGCTGGAAAGAGCCACTATGCTTCCAGCTTCTGAATGACCCCAGAAGCCACACATCCGCTCTCTTTGTCTGCCCAGCTCTGGCCGGGGTTGGAGCAGTGGGTGCAGCAACAGAATACACCTAGTCCTCCCTGGCAGAAGAGATTTCCACATTGGTTTTTAAATGTTCCTGCATGATTTGACTCTTATAAATAAACAGTGAGCATATACACTTTTATTAACAGAAAGAAAAACCCTAAAAGATTTTCATTTTTAAAATGCATAAGTGAAAAATAAATTATAGACAAGCCTGCTTTCAGGTTTCTCAGCCAGGAAAGTAGGGGGGAAATACGTTGCTACTAAAGGCAAGGGCAAAGTTGAAGACTTTCTTTTTTTTCCAGAAAGGAGAGTCCTAATCAAGCATTTGTGCTGAGCCCCGAGTGCCCACTGTGGGAGAAAGGACACACAGAGAGCCAGGGCGCTTCTGGGTGGGACAGGGACTTAGGGAATTGGGGGTGGGTAGAATCTTGGCATAAGGGGCGGGATTAGTCCTGAACAGGTGGCGAGCACCCCTTCCACGCGGCAGGAAGGGCAGCACAAATGTACAAAGCATGTAGGTGGGGCGGCAGGAAGGTGAGGGCGTCCTTTCCTGATGGCCTCTATTTTCTCTGCAAAGTAGGAGGCGAGGTTAGCTTCCCAGGCTGGGGGCTGCAGGGGCCTGGGAGAGGTTTGGAAAGCACCATGGGGGATCAGAGAAGGGCCGGTGGGGAGAAGTGGAGGGATGGTTGATCTCTGCTGTGACCTTTCCTTTGGCGCCTGCCCATGCAGCTAGATGTTTTCTCTAGTGGTGTCCAGAGCTGGGGATGGAGGCTCAGCTACAAAGCCGTGAGGCTTTCTGGTTTCAATGTGACTGAGGAGCAAGGTGGCGAGGGGTTGGCAGTGACAGCCAGAGAGTGGGTTAAACAAGGACTCATGGCCTCAGGCCAGCTTAAGAAGGGATGGAAATCAGCACCCAGGAGAGAGAGGTCTTAATGAGAATCAAAAGTGGGCATCGGGCTTCCCTGGTGGTGCAGTGGTTGAGAGTCCGCCTGCCAATGCAGGGGACACGGGTTCGTGCCCCGGTCCGGGAAGATCCCACATGCCGCGGAACGGCTGGGCCCATGAACCATGGCCGCTGAGCCTGCGCGTCCGGATCCTGTGCTCTGCAACGGGAGAGGCCACATTGGTGAGAGGCCCGCGTACCGCAAACAAACAAACAAACAAACAAAGTGTGCATCGTGGGAGTGAATGAACAAGAGGAGGGAGTCTGCCATGGGCGGGGATGAGATGTTGATGGTGGGACTGCAGGGGTGGGCACCGGAGTGGCCTCTGGGTTGAGGTCAGGGTGGTAGGTGGGTCTCCCCATGGTAGGGTGCAACTTGAGATGGAGAGGGAAGGGTGGGAGCTGGGAGCATTCGGTGAACCAGTGTGGAGGAGGGCCTGGGTGGTGGGGAGATCAAAGCAGCAAGGAGAGATGGGGGCCTCAGGACAGCAAGGAGGAGACTTTTTTGTTCAAGGCAGGAAGGGCAAGAAAAAATGAAGTCTGGAAAGTGGATTTATAGGAAAAAGAGCAGTCCTGGGTCCCGGGATGTCAGAGGCGAGCCTGGAGACCATTAGGTACATTTCATGGTGGGGGAAATTGAGGCTGGGAGAGGTGACCTGAGAGGCTCTGGCTAATTAGCAGCAGGAAAGACGTTGCCCTAACACTAGGCAAGTGCTTCTTCACTATACTGAGATTATGGACCCACAGCCTTTAGTGCTAAAAGCCATCTTAGAAATCATCTTTCATTTAAAGCTGAGCAGGCGGAAAACTGGGAAAATTAAGGGAAGTTTAGTAGAGCTGGGACCAAACCCAGGTTTCCTGACTCGGGTTATTGCATGGGATAGAAAAGAAAGTGTGTTAGAGAGGGAACAAGAAGAGTAGAGTGTGTGGATGTGTGTGTGTGTGTGTGTGTGTGTGTGTGCATGCTTGGGGGGTGTGTGTACAAGCATGTGTGCACGTGTGAAGTCACATTTACATGTCTGTATTCGTAAGAAAGATGAACCAAGATAGTGTTTCTTTTTCAGAAGAAAAGCATGCTGCTGCGCTTGTAAAGGGTGACAGTCAATGCTTTTCTTTGCCAGGAGGGGAGATGGGAGAAATAAGTCACCGGTTCTGTATCTCCTGATTCCAGTGGATGCACACCAGGCAGGCAGTGACCTGGGCTCCCAGCGTGCTTTGTGCTCTCGCTGTGCACTGGAGCTGCCTGGACTGGGGCCATCCTGCTCTAACCAGTAGGATTGCAGGCCCAGACTCCCCGTTGCTCATATTAGCACCAACATACCTACACTGGGCACATTTGATGAGTCAGGGCTAGTATGAGTTTGCTCAGGCAGCTCTAATAAAATACCACAGATTGGAGGGTTTATAAAATAGAAATTTATTTTTTCCCAGTTCTGGAGGCTAGAAGTTCAAGAACAGTGCGTTGGAAGGGTCAGTTTCTTCTGAAGCCTCTGTCTTTGGCTTGTAGACGGCCATCTTCTCCCTGTGTTTTTCCGTGGTCTTTCCTCTGTGTGTTTCTGTGTCCTAATCTCTTCTTATAAAGAGACCAGTCACGTTGGATTAGGACCCATTTTAAAGACCTCATTTTAACGTAATCTCCTCTTTAAAGACCCTATCTCCAAATACAGTCATATTCTGAGGTACTAGGGGTTAGGACTTCAACATTAAATTTTGAGGGACAGGGACTTCCCTGGTGGTGCAGTGGTTAAGAATCGACCTGCCAATGCAGGGGACATGGGTTTGTGCCCTGCTCCAGGAAGAACCCACATGCTGCGGAGCAACTAAGCCTGTGCGTCACAATGACTAAACCTGCAAGCCACAACTACTGAGCCCGCTTGCCTAGAGCCCGTGCTCTGCAACAAGAGAAGCCATCGCAATGAGAAGCCCGTGCACTGCAATGAAGAGTAGCCCCTGCTCGCTGCAAATAGAGAAAGCCCACACCCAGCAATGAAGACACAATGCAGTCAAAAATAAATAAATTTATTAAAAAAAATTTTTCTTGAGGGACAAAATTCAGCCCCAAATGGAACTATTTTGGTTGCAAGGCCTAGAACCCTACTCAAGTGAACCATGTAAAAAGAGGGTTTATTGCTAAGGATTAGGCTAGCTCATGAGAATTGTAAACTGGAAAGCAACTCCTCCCATTACTTCCCTCTCTGGGGTGGTGGTTTTAAACCATGGTCACAAATTCTTTGACACCCCCCCCTCCCATAGAGTGGTGAGTCTATATCCCTGCCCCTTGAATCTGGGTAGGCTTATGACTGCTTCAACCAATAGAGTATGACAGAAATGTTGCTATGTGACTTTAAGGCTGGGTCCTAAAAGGCCATGCAGCTTCTGGCTTGTTCACTGAAACACTCACTAGAGGAGACCTGACTCTCTTGTAAGAAGTTTAATGACTCTGAAACGCCATGCTGGAGAGACCACATGTAGGCACTCTGGTTTATAGCCCCAGCTGAGCCTGGCTTCCAGCTGTCCCTGCCAAGGTGCCAGACACAGGAGTGAAACCATCTCTGATACGCCTACACCAGCCCAAGTGCTAGCAGATTACCGCACAGCGATTTCTGCCTATATCAGGCAGAACAGAAGAATCACCCAGCTGAGCACTGCCTGAATTTCTAATCCACAAATTCATGCTATATAATAAAATGGTTTTCATTTTGAGCCACCAAATTTTGCAGTAGTTTGACATGCAGAAATAAGTAAGTAGAAACACCAGAAGTTTGCTTCTTTCTTCTTTTTCCCTTCCTGTTAGTTTTTCCTGTCTACTCATATTTCCTGCTTCTCTATAAATTCAACCTGTATGTTGCCATGACTTGCTGTGGTCCCAAGTTATCCAAGCAAGTTCCTGCCTTAGCCCCCACATCTCTCTGATTAGAGTCTCCGTATTAGTCAAAATACTTGAGAATCTGATCAGTCAATGCTAGGGGCAGGGCCATGTGTTATGGGGAATGGGTCATGTCTCCTGGAAGTTGGGGCCCAGCAGACCCAGAACCTTATCTATGCAGTGTCCACTTCAATGGAAAAGGGTCCTGTGATCATCCAGTTTATTTTCCTATCCCACCAGGAATTCTTTTGTTGATATCAGAAAGATAAAATCCCCAAAGCCTCTTTTTAATACCTCCTGGATCAGTTCATCATGTGAGGTAGCCCACTTGCCATGGATCACTTCTGCTTGTTTAAGATTTCTACAGGTGGAGCTGAAATTTGTTTTCCTCTGTCTTTTAGTCTCTGGTTTTCATCCTGTCCTCAGCAGTCATGTAGAGTAGTGAATTTCTCTTTTAGCAGGCAATATTTGAAATTCTTGAACCCCTCATTTTAAGGCTTAATCTCTTCATAGCAAACCTGGGGCTCAGGTGTAATGACCAGAATGGGTGATCAGAGAGGGGGGAGGGGGAGGGGAGCTGATTTCCTCAACTGCAAGTTCTTTTTGATCCTATATTTGTTCTTTACTGATTTTCACAGGAGAGCATGTCTGGCTTGGCCTTCCCTTTCTGTATTAGTTTTGTAGGGCTGCCATAGCAAATTACCACAAGCTGGATGGCTTAAAACAACAGAAATGTATTCTCTAATTGTTCTGGAGGTCGGAAGTCCAAAATCAAGGTGTTGTCAGGGTTGGTTCCTTCTGGATGCTCAGAGGGAGAATCTGGTCCACGCTTCTTCCCTAGCTTATGGTGGTCTCCCCCAATCCTTGGTGTTTGTTGGCTTGTAGATGCATCACTCAATCTCTACCCCTGTCTTCACATGATGTTCTTTCTTGTGTCTTCTCTGTCTATGTCCAAATTTCCCTCTTCTTTTAAGGATACCAGTCATTGAATTAGGGTCTACCTATATCCAGTATGACCTCATCTTAACTAATTACATATGAAAAGAAATTTTTTCCCAAATAAGGTCATATTATGAGATTCCAGATGAATATGAATTTTGGTGGCCACTATTTGACCCTGTACTCTTTCCTCCCTCCCTTCTTCCATTTCTCTCTCCTTCCTTCTTTTTTCTTCTCCATCCATATCTCCCCACTGGAAGCATAAAAGTGAGTGCCCAGTGTTGTCAGAGGGGTCATTGTTTTTGCACTGTGCCTGGTGCGGCACCATGTGTAATTCAGCTGGAGGTCAGAAAACCTTCAGAAGGTAGGGACCATGTGACTGCTTGTAGATGAGTTGAAAATCACTCAGTGTTAACACCTGGATTAGATGTTTTAGCAGCCGTTGCTCAAGAAGAAGGAAAGAAAGAAGAGGGGGAGGATAAGAGAAAGAAAAACACAGTTTGTGAACTGCAATAATTTTTGTACCTTGCCTGCCTGACTTTGGGGAGCTCGACTTGAGATGAGAGTTTTTCCTCTTCAGGAATAAAGATGAGTCAAGCAGCAATCATGCTTCCTTTTGTCTGAGATTCTCTCAATACCACACTCAGTGTCAAAGCCATTGTTGGATCCTTCTAGACTTTTGCTGGCCAATAACGTAGCCACTAGCCACAGTGAAATGAGAATGTGCTCCAAGTACAAAATACACACCGGATTTCTAGTACTTAGTGTGAAAACAAAGAATGTAAAATATCCCATTAATAATTTTTACATTGATTATATGTTGAAATGATAATATTTTGGATATGTTGGGTTACATAAAGTACAGGCATACCTCAGAGATATTGTGGGTTCAGTTCCAGACCACTGCAATAAAGCAAATATTGCAATAAAGCAAGTCACACGAAGCTTTTGGTTTCCCAGTGCATGTAAAAGTTATATTTACACTATACTATAATCTATTAAGTGTGCAAAAGCATTATGTCTAAAAAGACAACGTACACTTCCAAAACTATGTTAAATAATAGTGGTGAGAGTGGGCAACCTTGTCTTGTTCCTGACCTTAGAGGAAATGGTTTCAGTTTTTCACCATTGAGAACGATGTTGGCTGTGGGTTTGTCATATATGGCCTTTATTATATTGAGGTAGGTTCCCTCTAAGCCTACTGTCTGGAGAATTTTTATCATAAATGGGTATTGAATTCTGTCGAAAGCTTTTTCTGCGTCTATTGAGATTATCATATATATACATATATATATATATATATACACATATATATATATTTTTTGGCGGTACGTGGGCCTCTCACTGTTGTGGCCTCTCCCGCTGCGAAGCACAGGCTCTGGACGCGCAGGCTCAGCGACCATGGCTCACGGGCCCAGCCGCTCCACAGCATGTGGGATCTTCCCAGTCCGGGGCACGAATCCATGTCCCCTGCATCCGCAGGCGGACTCTCGACCACTGTGCCACCAGGGAAGCCCCTATCATATGGTTTTTATCCTTCAGTTTGTTAATATGGTGTATCACATTGATTGATTTGCGTATATTGAAGAATCCTTGCATTCCTGGGATAAACCCCACTTGATCATGGTGTATGATCCTTTTAATGTGCTGTTGGATTCTGTTTGCTAGTACTTTGTTGAGGATTTTTGCATCTATGTTCATCAGTGATATTGGCCTGTAGTTTTCTTTCTTTGTGACATCTTTGTCAGATTTTGATGGTGGCCTCGTAGAATGAGTTTGGGAGTGTTCCTCCCTCTGCTACATTTTGGAAGAGTTTGAGAGGATAGGTGTTAGCTTTTCTCTAAATGTTTGTAGAATTTGCCTGTGAAGCCATCTGGTTCTGAGCTTTTGTTTGTTGGAAGATTTTTTCTTTTTTGGCTGCGTTGGGGCTTTGTTGCTGTGAGGCGAGCGGGGCTACTCTTCGTTGTGGTGCACAGGCTTCTCTTTGCGGTGGCTTTTCTTGTTGCAGAACAAGGGCTCTAGGCACTCAGGCTTTGGTAGTTGCAGCATGCAGGCTCAGTAGTTGTGGCTCACAGGCTCTGTAGTTGTGGCATGTGGGCTCAGTAGTTGTGGTGCACGGGCTTAATTGCTCCGTGGCATGTGGGATCTTCTTGGACCAGTGATCGAACCTGTGTCCTCTGCATTGGCAGGCAGATTCTTAACCACTGTGCAACCAGGGAAGTCCTGTTGGAATATTTTTAATCACAGTTTCAATTTCAGTGCTTGTGATTGGTCTGCTCATATTTTCTATTTCTTCCTGGTTCAGTCTCGGAAGGTTGTGCTTTTCTAAGAATTTGTCCATTTCTTCCAGGTTGTCCATTTTATTGGCCTATAGTTACTTGTAGTAATCTCTCATGATCCTTTGTATTGCTGCAGTGTCAGTTGTTACTTCTCCTTCTTCATTTCTAATTCTGTTGATTTGAGTCTTCTCCCTTTTTTTCTTGATGAGTCTGCCTAATGGTTTATCAATTTTGTTTATCTTCTCAAGAAACCAGCTTTTACTGATCTTTGCTATTGTTTCCTTCATTTCTTTTTCATTAATTTCTGAGCTGACCTTTATGATTTCTTTCCTTTTGCTAGCTTTGGGGTTTTTTTTTCTTTCTCTAATTGCTTTAGGTGTAAGTTTAGTTTGTTTATTTGAGATTTTTCTTGTTTCTTGAGGTAGGATTGTATTGCTATAAACTTCCCTCTTAGAATTGCTTTGCTGCATCCAATAGGTTTTAGGTCATCGTGTTTTCATTGTCATTTGTTTCTAGGTATTTTTTGATTTCCTCTTTGATTACTTCAGTTTTAGCCATGGCAATCACAGAAGAAAAAGAAATAAAAGGAATCCAAACCAGAAAAGAAGAAGTAAAACTGTCACTGTTTGTAGATGACATGATACTATACATCGAGAATTCTAAAGAGGCTACCAGAAAACTAATAGAGCTAATCAATGAATTTAGTAAAGTAGCAGAATACAAAATTAATGCAGAAATCTCTTGTATTCCTATAGTAATGACGAAAAATCTGAAAGAGAAATTAAGGAAACTCTTCCATTTACCATTGCAACAAAAAGAATAAAATACCTAGGAATAAACCTACCTAGGGAGACAAAAGACCTGTATGAAGAAAACTATAAGACACTGATGAAAGAAATTAAAGACGATACAAACAGATGGAGAGATATACCATGTTCTTGTATTGGAAGAATCAACATTGTGATAATGACTATACTACCCAAAGCAACCTACAGATTCAATGCAATCCCTATCAAACTACCAATGGCATTTTTCACAGAGCTAGAACAAAAAATTTCACAATTTGTATGGAAATACAAAAGACCCCGAATAGCCAAAACAATCTTGAGAAAGAAAAATAGAGCTGGAGGAATCAGGCTCCCTGACTTCAGACTATATTATGAAGCTACAGTTATTAAGACAGTATGGTATTGGCACAAAAACAGAAATATAGATCAATGGAACAGGACAGAAAGCCCAGAGATAAACTCATGCACATATGGTCTCCTTAACTTTTAAAGGAGGCAAGATTATACAATGGAGAGAAGACAGCCTCTTCAAGAAGTGGTGCTGGGAAAACTGGACAGCTACATATAAAAGAATGAAATTAGAACACTCCCTAACACCATACACAAAAATAAACTCAAAATGGATTAAAGACCTAAATGTAAGGCCAGACACTATAAACTCTTAGAGGAAAACATAGGCAGAACACTCTACGACATAAATCACGGCAAGATCCTTTTTGACCCACCTCCTAGAGAAAGGGAAATAAAACCAAAAATAAACAAATGGGACCTAATGAAACTTAAAAGCTTTTGCACAGCAAAGGAAACCATAAACAAGATCAAAAGACAACCCTCAGAATGGGAGAAAATATTTGCAAATGAATCAATGGAGAAAGGATTAATCTCCAAAATATACAAGCAGCTCATGCAGCTCAATATCAAAAACAAACAAACAACCCAATCCAAAAATGGGCAGAAGACCTAAATAGACATTTCTCCAAAGAAGATATACAGTTTGCCAACAAACACATGAAAGGATGTTCAACATCACTAATCATTAGAGAAATGCAAATCAAAACTACAATGAGATGTCACCTCATACTGGTCTGAATGGCCATCATCAAAAAATCTACAAACAGTAAATGCTGGAGAGGGTGGGGAGAAAAGGGAACCCTCTTGCACAGTTGGTGGGAATGTAAATTGATACAGCCATTATGGAGGACAGTAGAATAGAAAAATAGAATTACCATATGACTCAGCAATCTCACTACTGGGCATATACCCTGAGGAAAGCATAGTTCAAAAAGAGGGACGTACCACTGTGTTTACTGCATCACTATTTGCAATAGCCAGGACATGGAAGCAACCTAAGTGTCCATCAACAGATGAGTGGATAAAGAAGATGTGGCACATATATACAATGGAATATTACTCAGTCATAAAAAGAAACAAAACTGAGTTATTTGTAGTAAGGTGGATGGACCTAGAGTCTGTCATACAAAGTGAAGTAAGTCAGAAAGAGAAAAACAAATACCGTATGGTAACACATATATATGGAATCTAAAAAAAAAAAATCATTCTGATGAACCTAGGGCCAGGACAGGAATAAAGACACAGACATAGAGAATGGACTTGAGGACATGGGGAGGGGGAAGGGTAAGCTGGGATGAAGTGAGAGAGTGGCATGGACATATATACACTACCAAATGTAAAACAGATAGCTAGTGGGAAGCAGCTGCATAGCACAGGGAGATCAGCTCGGTGCTTTGTGACCACCTAGAGGGGTGGGAGGGAGAGGCAGGAAGGAGGGAATATGGTGATATATGTATACGTATAGCTGATTCACTTTGTTATACAGCAGAAACTAACAACACTGTAAAGCAATTATACTCTAACAAAGATGTTAAAAAATAATTTATATATAAAAAAGGACAATGTACATACTTAAAAATACTTTGTTGCTAAAAAATGCTAACCATCTTCTGAGCCTTCAGTGAGTTGTAATCTTTTTGCTGGTGGAGGGTCTTGCCTCAATGTTGATGGCTGCTAACTGGTCAGGGTGGTGTTTGCTGAAGGCTGGAGTAACTGTGTCAATTTCTTAAAATAAGACAAAAATGAAGTTTGCCATTTTTTCTCCCTTTCGTGAATGATTTCTCTGTAGCATGCAATGCTGCTTGATAGTATTTTACTCACAGTAGAAATTCTTTCAAAATTGGAGTCAATCCTATCAAACCCTCCCACTGCTTTATCTACTAGGTTTATGTAATATTCTAAATCTCTTGTTGTCATTTCAACAATTTTCCCAACATCTTCACCAGGCATAGACTGCATCTCAAGAAACAGTTTTCTTTGCTCATCTGTAAGAAGCAAATCTTCATCAATTAAAGTTTTATCATGAGATTACAGCAATTCACTCTCATCTTCAGACTCCATTTCTAATTCTTGTTCTCTTGCTATTTCCACCACATCTGCAGTTACTTCATCCACTGAAGTCTTGAACCCCTACAAGTCATCCATCAGGGTTGGAATCAAATTCTTCTAAACTCCTGCTAATGTTGATATTGTGACCTCTTTCCATGAATCATGTATTTTCTCAATGGCATCTTGAATGATTAATTCTTTCCAGAAGATTTTCAGTGTAGTTTGCCCAGATCCACCAAAGGAATCACTATCTATGGCTATAGAAATAAAGCGATAGCCTTACAAAATGTGTTTCTTAAACAATAAGACTTGAAAGGGGAATTTACTCCTTGATCCATGGGCAGCAGAATGGATGCTGTGTTAGCAGGCATGAAAACAACATAAGTCTCATTGTACATCTTCATCAGAACTTTTGGATGACAAGGTGCATTGTTAGTGAGCAGTAATATTTTGAAAGAAATCTTTTTTATTTTTTTCCCCAAACAATAGGGCTCAACAGTGGGCTTAAAATATTCAGTAACCCATGTTGTAAACAGATGTGCTGTCATCCAAGCTTTGTTATTCCATTTATAGAGCACAGGCACTAGAGCACTTTTAAGGGCCCTAGGACTTTCAGAATGGTAAATGAGCATTGGCTTTAACTTATAGTCACCAGCTTGCATTAGCCACGAACAAGAATCAGCCTGTGCTTTGAAGCTTTGAAGCCAGGCACTGACTTCTCCTCTCTAGCTATAAAAGTCCTAGATGGTATCTTATTCTAATCAAAGGTTGTTTCATTTACATGGAAAAGCTGTTGTTTAGCATAGCCACCTTCATGAATGATCTTAGCTAAATCTTCTGGATAACTTGCTGCAGCTTCTACATCAGCACTGGCTTCTTCACCTTGCACTTCAATGTTATGAGATAGCTTCTTTCCTTAAACCTCATGAACAATCCTCTGCTAGCTTCAAACTTTTCTGTATTTTCCTCACCTCTCTCAGACTGCACAGAATTGAAGAGAGTTAGGGCCTTGCTCCGGATTAGGCTTTGGCTTAAGGAAATGTTGTGGCTGGTTTGATCTTCTCTCCAGACCACTAAAACTTTTTCCGTATCAGCAATACAGCTGTTTTGCTTTCTTATCATTCATGTGTTTACTGGAATAGCACTTTGAATTTCCTTCAAGAACTTTTCCTTTGCATTCACAACTTAGCTAACCGTTTAGAGCAAGAGGCCTAGCTTTTGGCCTATCTTGACTTTCAACATGCCTTTCTCACTAAAGATAATCCTTTATAGCTTTTGATTTAAAGTGAGAGATGTGCAACTCTTCCTTTCACTTGAACACTTAGAGGCCATTGTGGGGTTATTAGTTGGCCTAATTTCAATATTGTTGTGTCTCAGGGAATAGGGAGGTCTAAGGAGAGGGAGAGAGACATGGGTCAGTGGAGCAGTCAGAACACACATAACTTTTTTTTTTTTTTTTGCGGTACGCAGGCCTCTCACTGCTGTGGCCTCTCCCGTTGCGGAGCACAGGCTCCAGACGCACAGGCTCAGCGGCCATGGCTCACGGGCCCAGCTGCTCCGCGGCATGTGGGATCTTCCCGGACCGGGGCACGAACCCATGTCCCCTGCATCGGCAGGCGGACTCTCAACCACTGTGCTACCAGGGAAGCCCCACACATAACTTTTATCGATTAAGTTCGTCATCTTATCTGGGTGCTGTTCATGGTGCCTCAAAACAATTACAGTAGTAACATCAAAGATCACTGATCACAGATCACCATGACAAATATAATAATAGTGAAAAAGTTTGAAATGTTGTGAGTATTACCAAAATGTGACCTGAGACATGAAGTGAGCAAACGCTGTTGGAAAATGGCACCAATGGACTTGTTCAATGCAGGGTTGCCACAGACCTTCAATTTGTAAAATACGCAATATGTACGAAGTGCAATAAAGTGAAATGCAATAAAATGAAGCCTGCCTATATTAAAATCAATTTCATCTGTTTTTTTTTTTACTTTTAAAAAAATGTGGCCCCTGGGAAATTCTGAGCTATGTGACATGATGATCTTTCTACTGGGCAGCGCTATTGTAGTCTGAAGCAATGTGATAAAAAAGCTTATCTGCAGGGTTTGAATCTTAGCTTTGCCACTGAAAAATTGGGCAAGACACTGTCTCTCTGGGCTTTATTTTCCTCCTCTATGAAATGAGTGTGATGTGATAATGATTCCTACCCCACCTCCCTCTGGGACTCACTACCAGCATCAAAGGTTTGTGACTGTGAAATGCAGCACAAATGTTCTTTGATCAGCATCAGCTGCAGCAGCAACAGACAGCGTCACTGTCACAACCACCACCTCCATCACTATCACCACCATCACCACCACCACCACCATCACCATCACCACCACCACCACAACCATCACCATCATCACCACCACCACTATCACCACTACCACCACCACCATCACCACCCCCACCCCATCACCATCATCAACACCATCACCACATCACCACCACCACAATCATCACCACCACCACTACCATCACC